>NC_048223.1:103623506-103650313 GCF_002007445.2 Ailuropoda melanoleuca
GGAGGAAGTGCGGCTGGCGGAGTTCCGAGAGCTCGAGACTGCACAGGGTATGGGTGGATTTGGGGACCCCCGCACTTCCGTAGGTTAGGAGGGGAGCAAGTTGCGAGAGTTGTGCCTGTGAAGAGAGGAGGAGGAGGAGGTCTCCTTTTGATACCTTCCCCATGAGCTCAGACGTCAGTCATATCGATGCAGTGCTTTTGCGTGTGAAGTTTCACGGAGCAACTTTTCTTGATAAACTTTCTGCTTACTCGGCACAGTTCTCTTTCTCCAAGCAGAGCTTCCTCTGGCTCTGCAGCTGCTTTGCTTTAGGATATTGGCTAGAACAGAGGCAGGGTCAGGGAGATCCATGGTTTGGCTCAGGATTGAAGGGGACCACAGTAAATAATGAAGACCTGGGACTTGGACACGGAGCAAAGAAGTGCAGCGAGATGTCAAGAGGAGCTTCCTGGCCACAAGCTTCAGGATTTAGGCAACAGTCTCTCAGGGAAGCTGAGAGTAACCCTCAAGTGGCTCTGTTAAGGATCAGGCCTGTTTACAGAAGGGCTGCCCTTGGGGTAGGAGTGGTCCTTTCTTGTTTCCCATTCCTGTTTGCAACCTGTCTCTTTCTACAGCCTCTGGGCAAAACAGGTGTTCGAGGGACTCTGACAAAGAGCCTGTCTTCATGGTCTTTCTGGACCAAATTGAGGAACTGGTTGAATCTGTCCAGAACTGCATTCATGTAGGCACTGTATTAGATGATCCCCTTCTTTGAGTTCTGAAAGACTGTTCAGGAGGCAGCTTGGGATGTGGCCAAAGGGGCAGGTAGACCCAAAGGGGAGTTTGATAGAGTGGATGTCTTTGCTGGTTACCTCTCCCTTTAGGACTGAATCTTCTCCAGGATAACCTCTTAACTTCCTCTGGAGATGGCAGAAACTAGACTGTCTAGGGCTGAGGCTAGTTCCTGTGTCGGTGGGAGGATGTGAAGAGACTGACAGCATGAAGGGCCTGGGGACCAGCCACCTCCTATGGGAGAGCCATGTCTGATAGCCAGGAGGAGGTGTGACCAGTGGTACGGTTCTCTTCCCCAGGCAAACTGTTCTTTGGTTGAGAGGAGTTTTTGAAGAGAGCTCCTGAGTGAAAAGCGGCTCTTGATAACTTAATGATCCATTCTCATTGCAAGTCTATATTTAAATATGTATTGTGATGAACTGTATTGGATTGTGTCATGAGAAGAAGTGGGCCAGGTTCTACGATGCTGTTTGTTCAGGCCTCATTTGAGTGTATGGAGAAATCCATACACAGACTTGGGCAGCTGTTTTTCTGTCACCCAACTGGCCATGAAGGATAGAGTTGCGCGTAGAAGATATTAAAGCACATGCAAAGGACTAAGACTGATTGCAACTTTTTTTTTCTTTTTTCTTTCCTTTCCTTTCCTTTCCTTTCCTTTCCTTTCCTTTCCTTTCCTTTCCTTTCCTTTCCTTCTTTTCTTTTCTTTTCTTTTTTCTTTTCTTTTCTTTTCTTTTCTTTTTTCTTTTCTTCTTTCTTCTGCTGCAAGCTTCTTAACCAGGCAGGACTTATTTTTAGAGATGGGCCAACATGTAATGACTAATCAAGAGCACTTCGTGAAGTTAGAAATGCTGGCTAGATGCAGAAAAATATAAGAAGGAGCAGATGAGCGACTGGCTCTTTCTAAGATGTGGAAGGGTTTGCATAATTCAGATTCTGAAATCAATTCATTGATATACCTCACCTTTGAGATCCCATAAGGCCTCCTTGGCAGTTTGACTAAGGCCACCTGGGTCTGGCTGTGGCCCAGGGTCCCTTGAGATTCCTTTTCTCTTGACAGAAGGTTGGCTCTTTGGCTAATGACCCCTGGCCAGCAGGGACATCCTGGCTGAAAGCTGAGACTTTACTGATCAGGGAGCAGAAACACAGAGGCAGAGCTTGTACCCTGGAGCCACTGCAGTCCTGCAACTGGCATGTAGAGTGAAGTTAGGTGTTCAAGGAAGTAAGTTGAAGGAAGATAATCAAGGGTGCTCTGGGTCCTTGGATAACATCTTTTTCTAAGTACAAAATATGATTATTTTCTATATACTCATCTGTTTCCCATCAGGTTTCTGAGTAAATAGAACAGAGCACTGTTCTTGGGGACAAGGTTAATTTTGTCTGACTCTTGGTTATTCATTGCAGTTTTAAGGTAAAGCCACACTCCTTGATGCAGTATCTCCTGAGAGAGGACTGCAGGGGGTGTGGCAGATGGAGCATGAAACCGTGGATACGGTTTTGCCACTTGGAGGGGCAAGATTGGGAATTTGCAGCAGGAAACCGGAGCAGATATGGAGCCTGTAGTCACTCCGATCTGTTAACGGGGTTCTGCAGCTATCATGTGGTTGTTCCAGGGATAGCTACCCTTTTGTTTCTTCCTTCCCCCAGCAAACTTTTCTATATTCACCTGGTTGTGGAAGTCTTCAAATGATTTGGCCAAATCAGAGTTAAGGAAAGACATGGGGATTTGTCCCTTTTCCTAATCTATTCAGTTGAGATTCTTAGCTATTTGTAGCAACTTTCTTATATGTTCTATAAATAACTTAGCATTTCCTAGCACGGAATAAGGATTTCTATAAAGGCAAGTAATACCCTGGCAAAAGAAGATGAAACCAGACCTACTGGTTTTAAATAGTATTTAAATTGCATGGTGCTGACACTCTTGCTGGGATCACATATAACCTGCCTTTTATTTGGTTATTAGTGTTCCTTCGGCGTACGATCCCAATTGCAAAGTGCACTCCATCAATGTCCCAGGGGCAGGCAAAGTTTTTGCAGTCTGTGGAATAGTCAGATGTCCGAGGCAACTCAAATGCAGTGTGTTTGTGGGCTAAATGCAGACTTCCTCCTGCTGATGGTTTCTATTTAGGCTGTTTCTCAAGTCTACCAAGTTTCCCTATCCATTCTGAAGAAAAGCAGGACCTTTTTTTTCTTCTTCTTCTTCTTTTTTTTTTTTTTTAAGAGCGCTAATTGCTCTACTAAAGGAAACCCTTATGGAATTAAATCCTCAGAGTGAGCTAATGACTGAATCTCTTCCTCAGCTGCTTCTCTGTTGGAATTATGGGGGATGTTTAATATGGTCCTCAGAGACCCCAAATCATTTAATATTCCAGCTCTGCCTTTGAGGTGACAGTCTCCTGGGATCATCTCCTGGATGCAGGCGCTTTAGGCTCAGTCTGGCGTGCTGCGGTTCTGTGTGCAGGGCTGAACTAGCCTAAGTGTGGCTTTTGTCACTTGCATGAGAAAACATCAGCTTTGGTCTGTGGGGTGCAGGCTGGGGTCTGGAGGCATTGGGTTTGTTTAGAACAAACTGTAATTAACATAGGGCACAATATAGTCTTTCAGGAATTAGCTGTCTAAGAGGCAGGAGTGGAGCTGAGCCTCTGCTTCCAGGAACAATGCCCATTGGGGATGCTCAGGATGGTCTTTCAACAGAAGCCAATTGATTGACTAATGCACCTCTCGTCTTGAAGCTTGGCATGTTTACAGGCACCATGGAAGAGAGATAATCCCTGCCAATCGCATTTGGGATTGGTAATTTGAAATAGGAGGAAGTAAAAGGGATCACCACCTAGTCTGTTTTATTTCTAAAAGAGGTCCTGCATGTTGGGGATCAAAGGGAGCCTCTTGTGCCTATGGAACTGGGCAGCTTCTAGCTGCCCATCCCTTGGTCTTATCCTGGAGGTGTGGCCTCCTTTTAGTCATCCCAGGTTCCTCCAGGATGGGGTCTTTGGATTTGTAAGGTATGACCCCTTAGCTTCACATTGTCTGCTTTCAGGCTCACACTGACTCCCCTGTGTTTTGTCTTTTGCAGGTTGGGCGGCCCAGACCCCTTGGACTATGTTAGCATGTACAGGAACATGGGGAGCCCTTCTGCCAATATCCCTGAACACTGGCACTACATCAGCTTCGGTCTGAGTGATCTCTATGGTGACAGCAGAGTCCATGAGTGAGTGTATGGCACTTGCCTACCCTCCACCTGTCTGTTCCTAAGCCTTGGGCCTTATTTCTGGGGTTTCCCTGAGCAAGGGTGATAATGTTATAGTTCATTGTGGTTGCCACTTTTCAGGCAGAACCTCTGGATTTCTGCCCTCCTCTTGTATCTGCTTGTGCCAGACTGATCCAGGTCAGCACCCGAACTCTGCTCATCTGGTGCAGGGCAGTGTTGATGACGAGCAAGTGTTCCAAAACCATCAGGTTTTTCCCAGCTGCTTCGGTGTTTGAGCTCAGAGGACAGGCAGCATAGCTATGACCCAGAATTTGAATTGATGCCTCTAAGTCTACTTGTTTTTTTCCCCTCTAGCTTGTAGTGAAAAAATTTAAACACAAAGCATAGTTGAAAGAATTTTATAGCCAACACACAAATACCCACTACCTAGATTATGCAATTAACATTTTACTCTACTTGCTTTGTCGTGAATATATCCATCTCTCTCCCTCTGTTGATCTTACTTACTGCCTTGTAACCTGCAGTTGTCTGTGCTCAGCCAGTCCATAGTACGTTTTTTATTCTAGTCTATCCCCCATTTCCTGCCCTGTATACTTCTCCCCTACATACCCCTATAACCACTGAATTTAAACAAATTTTAATATTAAGTTAAATATCAACTTAGTATTAAGTCAGCTAAAACCATAACAGCAGCACTAATAGTAATGAAAGCTAACATTTATTAAGCATTGATTAGGAGCCAGGTATTCTTCTAGTCACTTTGCATGTATAAACTAATTTTATTTTCACCACAACCATATAATACTGGTAGATACTCATATTTGCCCCATTTTACAAATGAGGAAACTGAGGTACAAAGAGAGTCTATAACTTGCTTAAGGTCACACAACTTGGAAGTGGTGGAGCCAGGATTCTAATGCTCACATTCTGGCTCCAGTGTTCATGCTCTTAATGACTGTGTTCTACTGTCTCTTAAGCAATTATATCATGTCCTCGAGTAAGTTACTATCTATGATTTAAAAAAAAAAAACAAATATTTTGTTCCATCTGCACTCTTTTGTGAGAGGGTACTTTTCTTCAATTTAAATGTTGTCTTCCTTCCCCCTCCTCAGCATGGTTAATTAAGAGCTGATTCTATTTCTATTATCATATCATCTCCTGCTTTTTGCTTTTTGTCCTATCTTTTTTGCCTCTTATACTATCTTTTTGGTATCTTAGTGATGACCAGTTAGCATGTGTAGGTTGAAGGACTAGCAGGGCTCTTCCCGTCCTACCTCAGTGTAAGAGGCTGATTCTGGGAATGATGATGGTATCATGATGAAGATGATAATCACCAGGGTTTTTTGTTTTGTTTTGTTTTTGTCTTTTGCTTTGTTTTAGTTCTTAGTATCTTCCTTATTATCACATCAAATACTTCACAATCTTACCAGGTTCTTTTGTTATCTCCATTTTATAGATGAGAAAATTGAATCACTTGAGGGGTAAATGAATTGCCTAAAGGAAAAGAACTAGGATTCAGCTGAACTGTCTTGAGACCAAAGTCTGAGCTTTTAACCACTAGGGTGTTCTACCTCTCTGATCACAGGTCCAACCCAACTTCCTCTTCTCTCTCGTTAAGCTGGGGGCCCAGGCCTCATCTCCTTACTGATCACATGTTGAGAACAATGCCTGGGCCTGCCTTTATAGCCTTCCAAACAAATCCATTGCAGTGTCAGCAGAAGGCTTTGGGAACAGTGAATTAATCTTGCCTGAATGGGGACCCTGTGTTACAGTATTAGTAATGGAGATAGAATAGCAAACAGATGTGGGCGGTAAAGGCACTATGCTGGACTTGAATGTATATTTTTAATAAGAACTTGCAGAGGGTATTTAGTGCAGTTAGTCTGTACCTTTTGTTGACAGATTTATTCCAGTCAAAAGAATACCATTTCCTATGTGGGTTAAAGATTCTTACAGTATACCTGCTTATCAGTGATGGGTCCAAAGCCCAAAGTGACACAAAGAACATAAGTGAGAAAGCCCTATATTTCAGAGGGGGCAACCTCTGAATTTTAAAGAGGGCCATCCTTACTGTTTTTCCACATTTGAAAGTACCCCCTTATATGTGTGTCATTTCTGTATGATAAAGCGCTGTGATATTCATATGTCATTTATGACAATACTGAGACCTCGATTTGG
Source organism: Ailuropoda melanoleuca (assembly GCF_002007445.2). NCBI lineage: Eukaryota > Metazoa > Chordata > Mammalia > Carnivora > Ursidae > Ailuropoda > Ailuropoda melanoleuca. Next base: position 103,629,658 of record NC_048223.1, read on the forward strand.
GCTGTACCTCACCACTGGAATCTAGTGTTTGCTGGTATTATGTCCTACCACTAGAAGGACATGGAAGGAGTATTCTTGGATATTTACCCAGTTCTGGTCTATGTTGCAGAAGTCAAAAGTACGTTTGTAATTGGCCTTGTGCTGGTGTGACTGGTCTCTTCTCAATCCTGGTAAGTTTCTTGAAGAAAAGTTTACTTTTCCAAACATTTCATGTGGCAAGGCCTCTTTGAAACAGATTTAAAGATTCTTATTTAATTTAGTGCTTGAAGCTGAGGTCAAAAAGGTGAGTGTTCTATCATCCAGTTTATTTACTTGTTTATTTATTTAAAGATTTTATTTATTTGTCAGAGAGAGAGAGAGAGAGAGAAAATGCATAAGGAGGGGGAGTGGCACGGTGCCTGGTGTGGGGCTTGATCCCAGGACCCTGGGATCATGATCTGAGCCGAAGGCAGACGCTTAACCAACTGAGCCACCTAGGCGTCCTTACCATTCAGGTTAAATGCTAAGAAGTGTTGAACTGAAATTATGGCAAATGAATCTCTACTAATGCTCTTCTTCCACTGTCTTTTATCTTTCCATTCAGTGAAAAAAGGGCTCAGGCATTGGTTCATTTATTTAGCATACATATCTCAAGCACCTGTTTTATTCCAGACACAGAACATTTTTTTTTTTTAAAGATTTTATTTATTTATGTGACAGAGAAACAGCCAGCGAGAGAGGGAACACAGCAGGGGAGTGGGAGAGGAAGAAGCAGGCTCCCAGTGGAGGAGCCCGATGTGGGACTCGATCTGGGAACGCCGGGATCACGCCCTGAGCCGGAGGCAGACGCTTAACGACTGCGCCACCCAGGCACCCCCAGACACAGAACGTCTTAACAGATGTCTTAGGGATAAAATACCAAGACATAATTCCTGTCTCAAGGAGCTCATGTTCTACAGGGGAGATAAACATAAAGAGAGGGTTATAGTACTGGCTAATAAGTGCTACAATCTGTGGATGAAGAGCATGACCTGGGCGCAGAGTGGAGGGTGTGACTTGTAGTCAGGCTGTTGGATTGGAAGAAGCTCCAGGGAGGAGGTGAAGTTTGAGAGGCACCTGCAAGCTGTAGGCCAGTAGGAAGGAAGGGGACGGGAGGATTGTAGCCTGACACTCCAGGACACCAGCACTCACTTTCAGGATTCAGAGGACTTTAAAAATCTTCTGGCCCAGCGTTTCCCAAACTTCTAGTGCTGCCTTCATAATTTTTGCCATGTAGTAGATCTTTATGTTCTTTTTCAACTAACTCTCCTTTTGGGGTGCCTGGCTGGCTCACTCGGAGGAACATGGAACTTTTGACCTTGGGGTTGTGAGTTCAAGCTTCATATTGGGCGTAGAGTTCACTAAAAAATTAATTAGTTAATTAATTCACTAACCCCCCTTTATTTATTTATTTTTTTAAAGATTTTATTTATTTATTTGACAGAGACAGCCAGCGAGAGAGGGAACACAAGCAGGGGGAGTGGGAGAGGAAGAAGCAGGCTCCCATCGGAGGAGCCTGATGTAGGACTCGATCCGATAACGCCGGGATCACGCCCTGAGCCGAAGGCAGACGCCTACCGACTGCGCTACCCAGGCGCCCCCTAACCCCCCTTTAAAAAGTGATTTAAATATATTTTTATTAAAAATTTTTAAAAAGATTTTAATTTACTTTTTTGACACACAGAGAGAGAGAGAGAGAGAGCACAAGCAGGGGAAGTAGCAGAAGGAGAGGGAGAAGCAGACTCCCCACCAAGCAGGGAGCCCGACATGGGACTCAATCCCAGGACCCTGGGATCCTGACGTGGGCAGAAGGCAGATGCTTAACTGACTGAGCCACCCAGGTGCCCCGTAAGTTACTTTTTAAAAGTTAGGTCACTACCATGTATGGAAACCAGTATCAGTTGCCATAATTTAAAGGTAACTATGGAAATAAATGCAGTGATAACAAAGCAATGTTATTAAATTCTAGCTTAATATCATGGCCTGTCACAGAAGATTCTAAATCTGAGGCCAGCTCTCTTTGTTTAAGAGATTAGCAAGTATGAGAGAGGTGTTGGAAAGATATGCTAACGTCAAATAGAACCTGACCCTAGACATGATTAGAAAAATTGAAAGTGAATTATAAAGGGACATTTTTTTTTGAAAAGTATGATTCAAAGGCACCTTGGTGGCTCAGTTGACTCTTGATTTTGGCTCAGGTCATGATCTCAAGGTCATTAGTTGGAGCCCTGCATGCCCCTCCACTCTGGGTGTGAAGTCTGCTTAAGATTCTCTCTCTCAGGGTGCCTGGGTGGCACAGCAGTTAAGCCTCTGACTCTTGGTTTTGGCTTAGGTCGTGATCTCAGGGTTGTTGAGATGGAGATGGAGCCCGGTGTCAGGCTTTGTACTCAGTGGGGAGTCTGCTTGTGTCCCTCCCCCTCCCCACTGGTGTTCCAGTGCACACAGCCTTTCTCTCAGATGAATGAATGAATTAATTAATTAATTAAAAATAAAAAGTATGATTCAGTACTATTATTGTCACAAATAGGAAACACTGATCTAGTTCGTGTCCCTTAATTATAAGTGGAGAAAAGGACAGTAGCCTGCTGAAGGCTGTGCAGAAGCTAATGAGAGTGGCAGGGTCACCCAATGTCCCCACTGTTCTGTGCTGTGTTTCATGATTGGGAAGAAACGAATGTATGGACATTGTTTGTCTTTAGCATAATGATATAGGCAAACTTTTTTTTAAGTTATTACTATATTCCAGGTTAGTGCTCAGTTCTTTTCATAAAGGTATCCTTTTATGTTTATGTATATCCATTATCCGCATAGTAATGCTGTGACACAAGGAGTTCTTGTTATGTCTTGCTCATGGATACAGAAACGTAGGCTAATGAACGTACTGCATAGGTGGTGAATTAGAAGCCCGGTCTAGTGACCCCACAGCCTGTGTTCTGAACCACTGTGCTGCACTGCCTTTCCATTTTGATCAGTTACCAGCATTTATTAAATGCCTATAGTGTGCCTCCTCCCTTTAAGATCTTTCCTTCTCACAGCTTGTCGAGGATAAGGACAAGCAGAAGTCCAAGGGTCCCCTAGCAGGCCTGCTGTGGGAATAGGAGGGAACCTCCCCCAACCCTGGTAGCCCTGAAAGAAGTGAAGAGCAGGCGGGTTGCCTGAGCCCTGGAATGGCCAGTTCCATCCAGGTTCTTCCCCTATTCACATTCCCCAAAGGAAACAGGACAAGAGAGCACTTGTTTGGATTAAAATGCTCTTAAGAGGCTCTTTCTGAAGTTAGAGAGATGGAACAAGTTCCAGCTCCGGGCAGGCACAGGGGAGAACGGAGTGCTTTTCTAGGAACCCTAAGGCAACCCTCAGCTGACTTCAGCGGAGAGATTGTGCTGTTGCTCTTCCCCTGGACTGGGGAGGTGTGAGACAGCTGATGTGCTGCTGCCAGGTGCAGGTCAGAAGCCTCCGGCCGTTCCCTTTGTGGCCAGCCGCTGAGTACTGGAATGTGGAGATCTGCAGGGCTGTGCAAGAGGTGGCTTCAGCTCTGCTCTCTGGGAGGATTTCTGGCTGCCCCTGGTACTGCAGCAGCCCTAGCTGGACCCAAACTACAGGGCGCGGGAGGCTGACTAGTTGCAGAGTGTGCTTGTGATCTCAGGCAAACTTCCCTGATGGGATTCCGCTGGGCAGGTCATCTTTTGTACACATTGGCTGGTTGCAAAGACAGCCTTTGTGTGGTGCTGGCCTGCAGGCTGGCAGCCCCACAGGGTAGAGCCTGCACCTCACCTCTACCCATGGTCCTTCTGGACTCTGCCCCACACATGCTGGCTTCTTGGCTGGGCAGACCTGTGGAATCTGGAGCTGTTCTTGCCCTCCTTGGGGCTGAAACTACTGCTGACTGGCTTTCTGTGGCTGTCTCCACTGGGTTGGTAGAGAACCTCCTTTTCCTTTCCGGTTCCTCTAAGTTGGGCTCTGTACCGAATAAGTTATTTATTAAAACACTGGATACAGATTAACTTTTCCACATGTTGTTTTGTGTGGCCTTGGTCCCCTGCAGTTAGGAAATGCTTCTCAAAGCTTGCTTTGCAGGAACTTTTCAATGTGTCATTTCATCCTCTGGGGTTTCCAGTGGACATCCTCCCTTTGCCCTAACACACCTGTCCTGGGGGCACGGTCCCTCCTCCGGTTGGGCCTTTCCTGTCTTCCCGGAGCTCTCGTGAAGCTGACAACCCGAATCCCTCTATAAACCACCCACAGATGGCAGGCCTAGCCCTCCCTGTGGCTGGCACAGCAGGCTGAGGAAGTGCTCTGTGGGCTCCTGGCAGGGCAGGCCTCCCTGAAGCTTTGGTCCCTCAGCCTTTCATCTCTGAGATGTTGAGTTTTGGGAGGACTGTGTAAAATGTGGTGCTCTCTGCTAAGGGGAGGGTCTCCAGGCTGCCTCGAAAGAGTGGGGTGCTCTTGGCTTTTGCCCATGGAGTAACGGCTAGCAGCAGGGCTAGAGCTCTTCTTGAAGGTGAAACCACCACTTTGGGCTGGATTTCAGGCCCCAGATCTCTGAGTTTTGAAATGTTGAGAATTCCATTTCTTTTGTAACCATGGGAAGACCTAAGGCACTGTGGGACTCCCAGCAGATCTATGTGGGTATGTGGCTTCATCCTTTGAAAAGCATTTCATTTGCAGCGTGGATTATCTCTTCCTTCATGGGGTAAGGATTCCAGATTTTCCAATTCAGAGAATCCCTCAGCAGTAAGGAGACAGTTGGGAAGAGATTCCTTGAGCTGGCCCAGTCAAACTCACTTTATTTTATTTTATTTTATTTTATTTTATTTTATTTTATTTTATTTTTTTAAAGATTTTATTTATGTATTTGACAGAGAGAGAAAGAGAGAGAGAGTAAGCACACGCACAAGCAGGGGGAGCAGCAGAGGGAGAGGGAGAAGCAGGCTCCCCAAGGAGCAGGGAGCCCCACGTGGGGCTCCATCCCAGGACCCTGGAATCATGAACTGAGCCGAAGACAGATGCTTAACGGACTGAGCCACCCCGGCGGCCCTCAAACTCACTTTAAAAAGCTCAAGCAGCCTAATTATCAGGAGTGACTGCCAGCCAGAGTGATACTGGGCTGGTCAGCACTGGTGATTTCCTTGTCTTCCCACAGAGAGAGGCAAAGACTTGAAGCCTTTATGGGTTTGACATGATTGGATCTCTCAGTCCCAGGAATCTTCCCTGTTCAGACCGCCCTTCTAGGCTCCCATCTCCCACACCTGACGCTTTTTCTTTTTGGAATGCTGGTCTTCACTCCTGCCTTGTTGTGGGTCTCAGTTTGCCAGCATTTCCCTTGCCCAGATTTCTGACCTAGAGCTCCTGACTCTGGACTTTGGCCTTTGACTCCTTATTTCATTCTTCCATCCTGCCTCTGAGGTATCCCACAGAGCCTCCTTTCCTGTTTCAGTAGTGTAGTTCTTTTTTTTTTTTTTAAAGATTTTATTTATTTGACAGAGAGAGAGAGACAGCCAGCGAGAGAGGGAACACAAGCAGGGAGAGTGGGAGAGGAAGAAGCAGGCTCCTAGTAGAGAAGCCTGATGTGGGGCTCGATCCCAGAACGCTGGGATCACGCCCTGAGCCGAAGGCAGATGCTTAACGACTGCGCCACCCAGGCTCCCCTCAGTAGTGTAGTTCTGATGTTGGGTCCTAAGGTGCGTGTGCAGTGACCTTGTCCTCTCTGACCCAAGCTCCGTAGCAGTGGTCTCCTCACTGCAGCACATATCTTTGCAGATCACTGTCCTCCCCGCCTGCCGAGCTGTCTGACACAGAGCCTGGGGCTGCAGAGCACACCCCTCCAGCAAAGCTCTGCTGAGTACCTGATACAGACAGAACATTCAGGAAGATGATGGGTTCAGGGACAATGAGAAGTTATATCTAACTTCTGTCCTTGACATACCCAACATCTGCTTGGTAGAAGATGGCAGAAACCCTGGGAAAGAAGAAGACAATGGGGTTTGGGGCTGGGAGCATGTTTTTGGCTTTGTTCGACCTCCGTGGCTTTGAGGCTGCCTCCCCCTCACCCTGTGATCTTTGGCACCTCGAGAAACTCAAACAGGTAATAATTGTGAGCACTTATAGCTCCCACTGTGTGCAAGGCACTGTTCTAAGTGCTTTATATATAAACTCATTTCATTCTTACAGCAGCTCTGTGGGGGTAAGTATTAATATCTTTTTTGTAAGGAAACTGAGGCACAGAAATGTTAAGGAATTTATCCACCCAGCCAGTGAATGCTGGAGCTGGACTGTAAACCCAGGCATTCTGGCTCCAACAGTTCCCACCCTTCCCTTCCTCTACCCACACAGAAGAGGGGGGTGGGGAGATGGGGGCACAGCTGCACCAGAGGCCTCTGTTACAAGTTATGCACCTAAGTTCAAAAGTATCTTGGCTTAATGGAGTGTGAATAGCTAAGCAGGAAGTGCTTTGTAGGAGAAATGTTGAGCTGGATGTTGAAGCAACTTTGTAGAGAAGAAAGAGTCCTGCTGGGTGATGGCAGGAGGGGAAAACTGGAGGGTAGGTGACAGGATCCTGTGTCATCTCTCCAGTCAAGGTTTCTACTGCCTGACTGTAGTCATTTTTAGTTGTTGGGAAATTCCGTAACTCCTGAATGCACAAAGGTGATGCTTCTGGCTTGGGTGTCAAGTTCCCGTGGTGGTGCTTCTTCAGTGGTCAGGGATGTGCCCAGGATACCGGCAGCCCAGAGTACGCCCTGACCAGGATGTGTGGACTTTCCACTCATTCTCTGTGGGGAGGGTGTGCAGAAATGGATATTTCAAAGGACCTATACCATCTGGCTGAGGGGTCTGCAGTGCTAATCCGGGAGGGATATTTGTTCTGATATAAGGTATCTTGTCACCCTGGAGAAGATATTTTTTTCTTCTGTCTTTTTATTAATGTGAATTGTCATATCACTTTTTTTAAAAAGATTTTATTTATTTGAGAGAGAGAGAGAGAAAGCACACATGAGCAGGGGGAGGGGCAGAGGGAGAGGGAGAAGCAGACCACTTACTGAGCAGGGAGCCCGATGTGGGGCTCAATCCCAGGACCCCAAGATCATGACCTGAGCCAGAGGCAGACGCTTAATGGACTGAGCCACCCAGGCACCCTGTCATATCACTTTTTAAAAAAACATTTTAATTCCTGGGTTGCCTGGGTGGCTCAGTTGTTAAGTGTCTGCCTTTGGCTCAGGTCACGATCCCAGCGGCCCCGCTTTGGGCTCCCTGCTCAGCGGAGAGCCTGCTTCTCCCCCTCCAACTCCCCCTGCTTGTGTGCCCTCCTTTGCTGCCTCTCTCTGTCAGATAAATAAATAAAATCTTAAAAAATAAATAAATAAGTAAAATCTTAAAAAATAAATAAACAAAAACATTTTAGGTCTTTATTTATATTTTTTATTCTAAAATATACATAACATAAACTTTACCATTTGAGCCATTTTTTATTATTTTTAAAATTTTAATTCTAGTGTAGTTAACATACAGTGCTATATTAGGTTCAGGTGTACAACACAGTGATTCAACAATTCTGTACATTACTCAGTGCTCATCATGATAAATGTACTCTTTAATCCCCTTTACCTATTTCACTCATTCCCTCATCCGTCTCCCCTCTGGTAACCATCAGTTTGTTCTTTATAGTGAAGAGTCTGTTTTTTGGTTTATCTCTTTTTTGTTTGTTTGTTTTGTTACTTAAATTCCACATATGAGTGAACTGTAATGATTTTTTTAAAATTAATGGACTTTATATTTTATTTTTTATTTTATTTATTTATCTTTTAAGATTTTATTTATTTATTTGACAGAGATAGAGACAGCCAGCGAGAGAGGAAACACAAGTAGGGGGAGTGGGAGAGGAAGAAGCAGGCTCATAGTGGAGGAGCCTGATGTGGGGCTTGATCCCATAATGCCAGGATCACGCCCTGAGCCGAAGGCAGACGCTTAACCGCTGTGCCACCCAGGCGCCCCTGGACTTTATATTTTAGAGCAGCTTTAGGTTTATAGAAAATTGTAACACATAATACAGAGTTCCCATGTATACCTTTGCTTTGCTTACAGTTTCCCGTATTATTAACATCTTGGGTTAGTGTGGTACATTTGTTACAATTGATGAACCAGTGCTGATACATTATTACCAATTGATGTCCACAGTTTACATTAGGGTTTACTCTTTGTATTCTATAGTTTTGTCAAATACATGTCCTGAAATACCATTACAGTATCATGCAGAATAGTTTCACTGCCCTAAAAATGTGCTGTTCTTTGCCTATTGATCCTTCCCTTCCCGACAAACCCCTTGCAACCACTGATTGTTTTACTGTGTTGCCTTTTCCAAAATGTCATGCAGTTGGAATCATACAATACATAGGCTTTTCAGACTAACTTCTTCCACAGAGCAATATGCATTTAAGGTTCCTGCATGTCTTTTTGTGGTTTGCTCAGTTCATTTTACCACTGAGTAATATTCCATTGTGTGTATGTACTACAGCTTATTCATTTATTATTGAAGGACGGCTTGTTTCCAGTGTTTGGCAATTTTGAATAAAGCTGCCATAAACATTCATATGCTGGTTTTTGTGTGGACGTAAGTTTTCGACTCATTTGGGTAAAGTTGCTGGATCATATGGTAAGAGTATGTTTAATTTTGTAAGAAATAGCCAAACTGTCTTCCAAAGTGGCTGTACCATTTTGCATTCCCTCCAGCAGTGAATAAGAGTTCCTCTTATTTTGTGTCCTCACCAGCATTTGGTATTTTCAGTTTTTTTGGATTTTAGCCCTTCTGATAGGGGTGGCGTGGTATCTCATTGTTGTATTAATTTGCAATTCCCCGATGCCATATGATGTTGAGCATCTTTTCATATGCTTATTTCCACTTCTGTCTCTTCTTTGGTGACATATCTTGGTTTTGTTCCTAACCTCATCCCACTTCCCACTTCTCCCCCAACCGTACATACCCTTTTTCTCACATTATGGGTTCAGACATAATCATGGGGCTGATTATATTTTTGGCTTGTTTGCCTTTTGGTCACTTCTTTTTTTTTTTTTTTAAAGATTTTATTTATTTATTCGACAGAGATAGAGACAGCCAGCGAGAGAGGGAACAAGCAGGGGGAGTGGGAGAGGAAGAAGCAGGCTCATAGCGGAGGAGCCTGATGTGGGGGCTCGATCCCATAACGCCGGGATCACGCCCTGAGCCGAAGGCAGACGCTTAACCGCTGTGCCACCCAGGCGCCCCTCCTTTTGGTCACTTCTAAAGCAATTAAGTGAGTTAGTTCCCCTGAGTAGTACTGGGTCCACATCTGAATTCCTTTGTCTCTGTTTGTTTTAACTGGGGCTGGCTCATGAATTCTCTACTTTTTCCCCAGTGATGGTGTCATCCATAAAGTCTGTAGCTGGTACTGGGAGTTATAGTCTTAATCTCAGGGTTTAAGATTGATCGTGCCTTCCAGTACAGATGATAGAAAGACTTGTGTATAGACTTGTCCACTTTAGATCCTGGCGAGTTTCACCTTGCTTTAGATGAGAAATGAGTATACCAGGCTCCTTGAGATCCCAGCCAGACCTCAAACTCTCTGTCTTAATTGAACCAGCATTGAGAAGACTTTCCAAAATCCAAAACTTTCCTGGCCTCTACTTTTCTTGTTCTATCCATCATTGTTGTTACTTTTTACTTATAAATTTGCTTTTTTCACTTATAAAGACAGTTGAACGATTTTACCCAAAATGTTGAAAATTAGAGAAGGGAGAAAAAAATATTCCTAATCCTGTCACCTTTTGTTTGTGACCTTATATCTGTCTTCATGATGATTTCTGTAAATAATTCATGGTGAGTGTTTCTGGCCCAGATGTGCATTAGGCTTTTGTCTTGTGTGAGTCCCCTCATTTTGGGAATTGACATCTTTCAAAGCTTCCCCACTGCCTGGCTAGTGCTTTTTTCTAAATTCTGTCAGCCCAGGGCTGCTAGGGTTTCCAAATTATGAAAACAGCACATTTGCTGGGGAAGACAGTTCCTACCCATTGCCATGTTGCATTAACTACATCTTTTCTTTTCTTTCTTTCTATTTTTTTTTAAGATTTTATTAATTTATTTTACAGAGAGGGAGAGAGCACAAGCAGGGGTAGCAGCAGGCAGAAGGAGAGGGAGAAGCAGGCTCTGCTGAGCAGAGAGCCCGACATGGGGCTTGATCCCAGGACCTTGGGATCATGACCTGAGCCCAAGGCAGATGCTTAGCCAACTGAAACACTCAGGCACCCCTACATCTTTTTTTTTCATTATAATTTTTTAAAAAGATTTATTTATTTGAGAGAGAAAGAGAATATGAGTTGGGGGGGCAGAGGGAGAGAGGGGATCCTCAAGCAGACTCCCTGCTGAGTGAGGAACCTAACACAGGGCTCTATCCCAGGACCCTGAGATCATGACCTAAGCTAAAATCAAGAGTCAGCCGCCTAACTGACTTAGCCACCCAGGCGCCCCAACTACATCTTTTTTTTTTTTTTTTTTTTCCTTTTGCTGCTTGACTTCTCATAGGAATGATGAGCAATTTAGGTAGTAAATGCACTGACTGTGCTAGCCACCATCTCTCAGTTAATACCTCGGTCCCTTAGGTAAAAATCACCATGCATTTAGTCCTGAGGGAGTGTGTTGTTCCTGCTCTTGTTTTCCTATTTATTTATTTATTTGAATATTTATTTATTCATTTGGGTGGGGAGGGGCAGGAGAGAGAGTCTCTAAGCAGACTCCATGCTGAGTGTGGAGCCTGATGTGTGGCTCGATCTCACGACCCTGAGTTTATGACCTGAGCCAAAACTAAGAGTTGGACACTTACCCAATTGTGCCACCCAGGCACCTCTGTTTTCCTGTTAGAAAGGTGACAGTGGTTAGGTTTGGTGGTCCTTGTCACCTGGAACTGAACACCATGAGCCTCCTTATTTTTCCCTTTCTTGGGTGTGTGGATACAGAAGACCGAGACTGGCCTTAGAGAGTGCCCCAGGCTGCTTGTACCCAACGTACACAGAAGTTTCACAGGTATAAGCACAAATGCCAAGGGATGGATGAGATCCTTTTCAGGTAATTTCCTGAAATAAATAGGCTACCATTTAGGGCTTTTGAGGCTTTCTGCCATACATAGGAATCAAATAATTTAATAATAGTAGATCTCTCCTGGCACTGGGTCTCCTGGATGATGGGTGGGTACACTTGGTTCACATCCAGCATTAATCACTGGCCTGTTTGGAGGCCAGCCATTTGTTTACTGCAGAGATAATCATTGCTGGGGCAGTTCTGGGCATGAGGTGTGTACTAGTGAGCAGCATACTCTTGGTCTGGTCTTCACGGAGCCTCCAGTCTTCTTGGCTGAAGAGTCCTTGAACCGGAAAACATTGTGGGCAGGCGGACCTGATACAGCCTTGGAATCTTAAGTGATCACGTGGAACCTCCTTGCCTTCTTTTCTACAGTCCGTGCCTTGAGGCCTGGTGGAAGGTTTTCTTCAAGTAGGAGTCCCAGTGCTCAGAAACATGGCCAGGCCTACGTTTGGGGCTAGACCAGTTGCCCATTTGTGGGGGAGAATGTGGGTTCATAACAGCTTCTTAGAGGGATGTGTTCCACTGGACTCCAGGCCCTTTATTAGTGTGTTAGTAAAAGATAGTGGCCTTCCAAGATCCCTTTCCTCCCTCTTCCCTTCCATGTTACTCAGGCTTCTTGAGGTTCCAGTCATAGAACCAGCTTTGCCACAAGAAGACCAATCAAGGAGATGCTTTTGTTTTTCCAGTGCTGACCTCTATGCGATGCCTGGGGCCACTTGGAGCTCTGCCTCTGACCACCAGTTTCCCTTACTCTGATCTTACGCCTTTCTACATGAGGTCAGGAGCTCGGGAGCCATGCCTGAGGGGAGGGGTCACTACTAGAGAACGGGGTCTGGCCCATCCTATCCCAGGGGGTCAAGCTGGCGGGCTGCGCTTTCTGCTTGTGATGGATTTTGACTCCTAAATGCTTCTGAACAGCTTGGTTGGTTAGAGGAGAAAATGTAGTGAAAACCGACAGACGATACCGTGGCTTGCCCTAACCCCTTCTCCTTCCTGCTCTAGCTTTTCCAATATATCGGGTTGCAGACATGCTGGATTCCTGCTCTCCTGGAGCCAGTCTCGCAATTTTTCATTCCCGCAGTCAGGGTTTTGTGCAAAGAAAGGGCCCAGGGAGAAGGCAGTAGCTGCACAGGGAGCCTTTGGGATTCGAGCTTTCTTTGCAGGAGTGTTGCTGACACGGATCCCTTAGTTCTGAGCTAGCTCTGTGGCCGGGGGCAGTCATCCACAGCATCTCACGCATGTCACCCCTCCACTCAGCACCATCCAGTGGCTCACTTTGGGCTTTCTCTGGCTGTTGAGAAAGTATTCTCACACCAGAGGTGAATAATTCTCTCGGTCCAGCACCAAGTCTGAGCATTTAGCTCTTCAGGGGGAGTCCTTCAGTCTGGACCCTTACTCTCCTAGAGGGGAGATAATCCGAGTGCATTGCATTTTCATAGGAGTCAGAGCCTTCCTTTGGGAGGACATGTGCAATTTTGGTGAAAATGTCTGAACTTTGCTTTATCGGGGTGGTAGAGTACCTCTAGCCCCCGGCACAGCGCTTGGTACATGATAAGCCCTAAATTGATGTCTGTAACTGTTTAGTGCACGTTATCTAAGTGTCTGGTGCTCTGTTACACGCTGGGAGTACCATGGGCAAGAAAGCAAAGTTTCTGCTCTCATGGATCTTACATTCTTATAGGAGAAACATGTAAAAGTATTTATAGTTTTAGATAGTGCAGGTGTTGTGTTGAAAATAAAGCAGGGGTGATGTGCTGGGGAATACCTGGGTAGAAGTAGGAGGTAAGGTGGGTGGAGACAGTACATTTAGTAGGTAACCAGTGATGGTTTCCTTGAAGATGTAACATTTGAACTCAATGACAAAGTGGCAGCCAGGGCTGTCACATTATACAACTCCAGAGGCACCATTCATGTTAGTCTGTGCAGTTTGGGTTCCCTGGAGTTGTACAGTGCTCTGGTCACTCAACCATGTGAAGATCATAGGCAGTGAAAATAGCTAGAGCAAAGGTCGTGAAGCAGGAGGGACCTTGAGGTGTCCAAGGAACTCAAAGAAGGCTAGTATGTCTGGGGCTTGGTAAGAGAGGAAGTCAGTGGAGCAAGATGAGGCAGGAGAGTTTGAAGGCAATATAAAGAATGTGATATTCAACAGATTATCTATTGACTCACAAGGGAAGCCAAGGGATGATGTGGTGGGGGAAGGCAGGAGTGTGGTTTTAGGAAACTTTTCCAGTAGTGTGGGACCTTAGCACCAGAATGAAGGCATGGGAACAGAGCTGAGTGATGTGTTTTGTTTTCCTAAAAAGGAAACAGCAGCAAAAGTGGCTCAAAGGAAATGCCATTAAGATATTTGAGTCTGACTTTGATAGTGACAGAGAGGAAGGCTCATTGCTTTTTTAATGCTCTCTTATCTTGCTTGTTGTTGAATGTCTCAGCCTTATTATCTCTTTGGATGGTAGTGGGAATATGATTACCATTTAGCGTTTGTTCAGCTGTGACATGATGTGCCCATGTACAGAACACACAAAAACTACAGTCCTTGCCCTTGGGGAACTGAGATGCTGGAAAGATTTGTTCCCATTATCTTCTTTCAGATGTCTTGATCTTCTGGGGCAGCTGGCTTCTCAGAGTCCAGGAGGATAGTGGGTGGACAAAAGGCCCTTGGGCAGAATGCTCTGGCCCTTGGGTCTGTAAGAGTCCCCGAGCTGTACACCTGTATGCAAATGGCACCTCGCTTCCCAAATCAGACTGTAACCTACTGCTGTTAGCCTGCCTGTCTTTTCTTGTCCTTCTCCCTTTTTTTTTTTTTAAAGATTTTGTTTATTTATTTATGAGAGACAGAGAGAGAGAGAGAAGCAGAGGCAGAGGGAGAAGCAGGTTCCCCACAAAGCCAGGAGCCCAATGGGTGACTCAGTCCCAGGACCCCAGGATCATGACCCGAGACAAAGGCAGAGTCTTAACCAACTGAGCCCCCCATCAGGCACCTTCTTCTTATTATTTTTTATTTATTTAAGCAATCTCTATACCCAATGTGGGGCTCAAACTCAGGACCTGGAGATTAAGAGCCACTTGTTCTACTGACTGAGGTAGATAGGTGCCCTTGTCTTTTCTTATTTTTAAAGAGATTTTGTATAGATGTTGTTTAAACCAAAGCCAAGAGTGAGAGCTGTTGTAATGATGCCAAGAAACCCAAGCACCAGGCTCTTCTTTGGTCTAGAATTTTTATACAGTGCCAGGCTGGCTTGGAATTACCCTGTGGGACTGACCTTTTGGTTCTTTGCTGGTGGTTGGGAGTAGAGGGGAGAAGGTATGGTAGGTCTCCACTAAGGGAGGGTGAACTGGGAGCTTTCACCACTCTGGAGTAAAGGGTCTCCTGCTCTTGGCTTGGTGTTTTTCCTTTTTAAAAATTATTCCAAAAAATTTTTTCCAGGTTTTTTTTAAAGATTTTATTTATTTATTTGAGAGAGACAGAAAGTGAGAGCGAGAGAACACAAGTGGGATGAAGGGCAGAGGGAGAAGCAGACACCCTGCTGAGCAGGGAGCCCGATGTGGGGCTTGATCCTGGGACTCCGGGATCATGACCTGAGCCGAAGGCAGATGCTTAACCGACTGAGTCACCCAGGTGCCCTTTTTTCCAGTTTTATGGAGATATAGTTGACAAACAGCAGCTATATTAAGTTTAACATGTGCAGTATAATGACCACATATTTTATGAAATGATTATCACAGTAAGTTTAGTTAATATCCATCATCTCATATGGATAAAGAAAAGAAGAAAATGTGTGTGTGTGTGTGTGTGTGTGTGTGTGTATGTGCTGAGATCATTTAGGATTTACTCCCTTAGCAACTTTAAATCGGCTGGCTCAATTTGTACAACATGCAACTCTTGATCTTAGGGTTGTGAGTTCAAGCCCCACATTGGGTGTGGAACCTACTTATAAAATTTTTTTTTAATATACCATACAGCAGTGTTAACTACAGTCATCATGTTGTACATTACATCCCCCGGACTTGGCTTATAACTGGAAGCCTGTACCTTTTGACCACCTGGTGTTTTTCTTAGAATCAATGTCTCAGTCTGAGGAAGCTCTTGCTCACTGAAAACCTGGGATAGAGTTAAATGCCCTAAGTGTTGGGAGCCAGGTGAGTTCAGCTGGATTCTCAGCTGAATCAGTCCTGTGAGCCACTGTTTTTGAACCTTGAGGAATGCTTTGGGAATGTGGTCCTTGGCTCCCAGCAAGGGATCTCAGGAAACATCTACTTGAGTGAGGCAGATGCATTCCATGAATCTTGTTGGATGCTTTGTAGTGGAAAGAGCGTCTACTACTCAGAGTTAAAACTCTGAGGTGGCTGCCCTGCACTGTGGCCTCATCAGACTCCCAGCTCCGTGTGAGGATGCAGTCTCAGTGGGTGTCATTTTTCCCTTCCTTCCTTCCTTCCTTCCTTCCTTCCTTCCTGCCTGCCTGCCTGCCTGCCTGCCTTTTCCCTCCCCCTCTCCCCCTCCCTCCTTTTCTTTTCTTATGATTATACAAAATTAATATAATATAGCTGAATGTTTTTTAAAAAATCTTAGTTATGTCAAAATATTACCATATAGGTCACCTGGGTGACTCAGTTGGTTAAGTGACTGCCTTCGGCTTAGGTCATGATCCCAGAGTCCTAGGATTGAGCCCCACATTTGGCTCCCCCTGCTCTGCACGGAGCCTGCTTCTCCCTCTGCCTGCTGCTCCCCCTGCTATGCTCTCTCTCTCTCTGTCAAATAAATAAATAAAATCTTCAAAAAAATATTAGCATATAAACATATTTCAAAAAAATTTTACAGAGTTTCTCCACTTAGTATAGTGTTTATGTAGTCACCAAACACCATTTCAAACAGCTAATGAAGTATCTGTAAATGTGAATTGTTCAAAAATAAAAACATCACCTTTGCAAATGTTTATTTCTTTTTTGTTTATTTTAAGGATTTTTATTTATTCATTTGAGAGAGATGGCACAAGCCGAGGGGAGGCAGGGGTGGAGGGGCTGAGGGAGAAGCAAACTCCCCACTGAGCAGGGAGCCTGACGTGGGGCTCGATCCCAGGACCCCGGGATCATGACCTGAGCTGAAGGCAGATGCTTAACCGACTGAGCCACCCAGGTTCCCCTTTGCAAATGTCTACAATCCAAGATTGGGAAGTTGGGCAAAGCTGGAAGACATGGGCAGCCCTTGAAGGATGGGCTGATTAAACTCCAGAGTCCAGAAGTTGGGAACCTAGAATCATCTGCTGATTTTTTTTTTTAAGATTTATTTAATTATTAGAGAGAGAGAGAGAGCGCACGCGCGCATGCATGTGAATGGAAGGAAGGGCAGAGGGAGAGGATCTCAGGCAGACTCTCTCCTGAGCATGGAACTCATTATGAGGCTCGATCTCACCACCCATGAGATCATGAGCTGAGCCGAAACCAAAAGTTGGATGCTCAACCAACTAAGCCACCCGGGCGCCCCATCTGCTGCTGTTTTAAAGGAGAAATGCTACACAGAGACTGCTTCTGTTGAGCACTAAGCAAAGGAAGGATGAATGCTAGCTTCTGTGGGGGGGGGTGCTGGCTGGGTGCTAGACACTGGGCCACCCCATTTTAAGTCTCCCAACTCCCCTTTGAGGGAAGTATCCTTATCCCAGTTTAACAGCTGAGGAAACAGGAGCGTGTGGAAGTTAATTTGCCCGAGGGTCAGCTAGGGAGTGGTGGACTGGGCTTGTGTTGTCTTAGGCGACCTCCATTGCCTGTATTCTTGCCCATGTCGCTGGACTCCTCTCTGGCATCTTATAGGATCCTAGAGTGGTATAATTTTGTGTAGTTTCTACCCTAAGTCTACAATGGGATCTCAAAAGGGTCCAGGGAGACCAAGACTAAGAATTTCTGACGTCTACCTTCCTTGCTTCCTGGTCACTGCTGCCAGGCTCACCACTCTGCCTCAGCCCTTCAGTACATAACCTTGAGCTAGCATTTTCCTCCGTACCCCTTACCTACCATTCTAAATCTTATAAAACTTTGCCTCTTTTCTCAGATTCAGTCTAGTTAATAAACGTTTGTTTAGTCTCAGTATATGCATGTCACCAGTAGTCGGTCAACTGGTATCTTTTGATACCTACTAAATACCAACCTTGTTCCGTGTTCAGTGTGTGTCACTTTGGAAAACTACAAAGAAGTAGAAGAATGGCAGGACTCCACGGTATAATGTGAGAGACCCTTGCTTAAAATGTAAGGTAGACCACACAAAGAACTGTACTAGAGATAAAACAGTGCTTTGAGAGAACATAGTGTGGGGGAAAAAAAAGAGAGCGGAAAAAAGAGCAAAAGACATGGTAATTGAGAAGGGCTTTGACAAGACTGGACTAGAAGGGCCTTCTAGGCAGTAGTCATGGCATGAGGTGGGGGATGTGTTCAGGACATGGAGGTTGATTTGGCGTCACAGCACAGCGTTGGTACTGGCATAGATACAGTGGGACCTGGGAGCAGAAAGACTGGTCAGTGTCAGAAATGCTGTCTGACACCTGCGGCATGCCTCATTTTCTTGACCTGCCAGTTTGGTGACCCTACACCAAAAGGTGGATGAAGTTGGCCACATGTGATAGCACGCATGCACGCACGTGTGCCCACACACACCTGGATCCTAGTCGGAATGCCTTCTTTCCTTAGTGCTCATAGACCAACTTCTAAAATCTCCTCCTACTCTGGGACTCCTAAACCCAAGGAAATAATATGGATTTCCCCACATATGAGTTATTGAGATAAAACAAGAAAACAAGCAATATTCATCAAGATCTTCGCCAAAGTACAAAAGAGTGCAGCTTTGGGAGCAACCTCCCATTCAACAAGAAAACAATGGTCAGGGGCGCCTGGGTGGCACAGCGGTTAAGCGTCTGCCTTCGGCTCAGGGCGTGATCCCAGCGTTGTGGGATAGCCCCACATCAGGCTCCTCTGCTAGGAGCCTGCTTCTTCCTCTCCCACTCCCCCTGCTTGTGTTCCCTCTCTCGCTGGCTCTCTCTGTCTCTGTCAAATAAATAAATAAAATCTTTAAAAAAAAAAAAAAGAATAATTTNGGTTATTTCCTCTTTTTTAAAAAATGATTTTATTTATTTATTTTAGAGAGAGAAAGCATGAGCAGGGAGAGGAGCGGGGGCAGGGGAGACTCTCAAGCAGACCCTGTGCTGAGCGTGGACCCTGACACGGGACTTAATCCCAGGACTCTGAGCTCATGACCTGAGCTGAAACCAAGAGTTGGACGCTTAACTGACTGAACCGCCCAGACGCCCCTAATTTCCTCTTTTGTAATAGACAGTAGTCATACTTCTTTTGTAATAGGGAAAATTAATTCCAATATGAAAAATTTATCCACATTTGTAAACCAAAAAAATAGTAATTTCTTTATTGTGTAAGTGTATAGTGATTGGCTTGGTTGCCACTCTCCTAGTGCTCAAGGGACCAGAGGAGGGATTGAGATTTGAGAACCTATAAGGAAAAAGTTGTATGGGGTGTCCCTCTTTAAAGTGACCTTCAGCAGTGACCTTCGATCAAGGGGCATGGCCAGCCCCAGGCAGTCTTACAGGAGGGAGCCCTGGCCTCTCTTTCCTACCTCCCTCTGATTTCCTGTCAGAACTCCCACTGGAAGCCAGGGGCCTTAGGAGCCCCACACAGGTCTGCCTTACAGGGCAGAGAGCAAGGTGAATATGCTGGTTTCTTGTGGCTGTATAACAAATTACTACAAACTTAGCAGCTTACAACAACACCCATTACCTCACATCTCCTTTGGGTCAGGAGTCCGGGTATAGCTTAGCTGGGTGCTCTGCTTGAGATCTCACAAGGCTGCAATCACAGCGTCAGCTGGGCTGCATTCTCACCGGAGGCTCCATCAGGGAAGGATCTACTTCCAAACTCCCTCAGGTTGTTGGCAGAATTCCTTTTCTTGTAGCTATAGGAGTCATGGAAGCTTCTTTAAAGCCAGCAGCAGAGATAGCGACTGCTGGCAAAATGTGGTCTTATATAATGTCACATACTCATGGGAATGCTATCCTGTCACCTAGCCATATTCTGTGGGTTAGGAGCAGGTCACAGGTCCTGTTGTTATTCAGGGAGAGGGATTCCACAAAGGCATGAACACCAGGGGTAGAGATCACAGGGGCCAGCCCAGGATCTATCTGCTATAATGGGGATGGATCTGGAAGGGCAAACAGCAGATACTGAGCTCAGGCACCCAGCTCAGAGAAGGTAACACCTGAGCCTTCCTGAAGGTTAGCAGAGGGCAGAGATAAAGGGAACAACCTACGTGGAGACTCTGAGGTGAGGAAGTCATTAGGCTGTCCAGGCATCTGCCACTCCATTAACTGGGCTTGGTGCTTAGAGTGTTAGGCAGGGGAGATGGATGGGACCCAGGTCATCGTGAGACTTGCTGAGAGGTCTGGACTTTCTCCTGAAGGTTTAGTGGGTGTGAGCTTTGGAGAATTTTAACCAGGGGAGAGGGATATCCTGTTTCCTTTAGGGAATGTCAGAAGAAACAAGTAAGTAAGGCGAGAAGCAGATTAGTGAGGAAGAATGTTATGGACATCTGAAGGCCAACCATAGAATGGCAGTTAGGATGGAGAAAAGAGGACAGATTTGAGCCGCTGAGGAGGGAGGAGGAAGAGTTGACAACTTGGTGACCGCCTGCCTGGCTACACAGGGGACTGAGGCAGGACTGGAGGATGACACTTCTGGTTTAGCAGCTGTATTAGTTTTCTATTGCGGCAATAACAAATTACGTTATGTCTAGTGGTTTAAAACTGCACACATTTATGATCTTACTGTTCTGGAGGTCGGAAGTCTGACATGGGTGTCACTGGGTTAAAATCAAGATATCAGCTGGGCTGCATTCCATTCTGGAAGCTGTAAGGGAGAATCCATTTCCTTCCCTTTTCTGTTTTCCAGAAGCCACATGTATTATTTGGTTCATGCCCCTTCCTTCATCTTCAGGGCTAGTAAGGGCAGGCAAGCTCTCATACCACACCTGTCTGCCTGTTCTTCCACCTCTTCTATCTCTCCCCTTCTCTTTGAAGGACTCATGTGGTTAGATTGAGCTCACCCACATAATCCAGAGTAATCTCCCCATCTCAAGATCCTTAACTTAATCCCATCTGTGAAGTCCCTTTTGCCATGTAAAGTAACATACAGGTTCTGGAGATTAGAATGTGGACATCTTTGGGGAGCCATTACATGGGCTACTATAGTAGTACTCTTTTTCAGTTAGGGAAAGGTGGAGAAGGATCAGGTTTGGGAAGATACTGAGTTTAGATTTGCATATGTTGAGTTTGAGGTGTCTGGGCCTGGTCCTTTGGGGATAGATTTGGGACTCCTAACAGAGGCATGGCGCGTGAAGCCCCTTTATGAAGTTACCTGGCAGGAATCGGGCCCTGCAGAAAGTGGGGCTTTAATTTCTTTCTTTCTTTTTTTTTTTTAATTATATTATGTTAGTCACCATACAGTATATCCCCGGATTCCGATGCAAAGTTCGATGCTTCATTAGTT
>NC_048223.1:103650413-103746206 GCF_002007445.2 Ailuropoda melanoleuca
TTTGTTGCCTATGTTCTCCTCTAGAATTTTGATGGATTCCTGTCTCACATTGAGGTCTTTCATCCATTTGGGCTTTGATTTCTGTCCCTCTTTTTTCACCTAGAAGGTACCCTAGGGGACAGGTGAAGGCCATGCACAGGGAAATGCTCACATTCTGTTTTCCCTAGGGAAGTGCTTTCCGGTGGCGCCCTCCCTTTGCCAGGCAGATCTTTTTCTTTTTCTTTTTCTTTTTTTTTAAGATTTTATTTATTTATTTGACAGAGAGAGACAGCCAGCGAGAGAGGGAACACAAGCAGGGGGAGTGGGAGAGGAAGAAGCAGGCTCCCAGCGGAGAAGCCTAATGTGGGGCTCAATCCCAGAATGCTGGGATCACGCCCTGAGCCGAAGGCAGACGCTTAACGACTGAGCCACCCAGGCACCCCTGCCAGGCAGATCTTTATTCTCTGTATGTGCGTAAGGGATGGAGCAGTG
This sequence comes from Ailuropoda melanoleuca, assembly GCF_002007445.2. Classification (NCBI taxonomy): domain Eukaryota; kingdom Metazoa; phylum Chordata; class Mammalia; order Carnivora; family Ursidae; genus Ailuropoda; species Ailuropoda melanoleuca. Next base: position 103,650,885 of record NC_048223.1, read on the forward strand.
GCTAATTCCAGGGCATCATGAGGTTTGGGCAGCACTGAGGGCCTTGGAGCAAATTCACCTCAAGAAACTTGGTGCTCCAAGCCTGTCCTGGAGTTTGGATGAGTGATCCTTGAATGTGCTTGGCATTGCTCTGGGAGGCAGAGGTGGAGAAGAGGTGGGCAGCCTTCTTACAGAGCCCCAGAGCTACTGGAGGTCTTCAGTTTAGGTCTTTTTGTAATCTCTGGGTCTTGCTGGGGTTAAGGCTAGGCTTTGCTCTATGCAGAGACGTAAATGGAGGTTGTGTGTGCCCTTGGAGGGAAGCCACCAAAGGAAAAGGTCTGCAGATCTGTTCCCCAGGGAAAGGACCTACAGGCTCCTTTTTTCTGGGAGAGAATGTCCAACTGAGTAAGGCTGGGAACTAAGCCTAATTTCCAAGAAGGGCAGATTAGAGGGGAAGACCCACCAAGAAGTAGGGAAAGAGGAAAGGGGAAGAAGAGACAACAGGAGCCTTTGTAGGGAATGAAGTAGCATCACTTCTGGTTCTGGAATTGGACCGGCCTGGCCTCCTGTGCCATGTGTTTCCTGAGGCAAATAGTGTACTCTCCCTTTTCTTTTGACAACAGTTTTGAGCTTGAGCCTGAGCCACAGTCTCTAGACCCGACTTCAGAGGTACCACCCCCACAAGGTGGAGCCTTGACAGGGGCCTTAGTTGGCCCAGCATTCCTTGCTTCAGATACCAACGGAAATATCTAAGCCACCTCCTGGGAAAGAGGGTGCTGACCACAGGCTCCTCCTGTCATACCCGGAGGGTCCAAATGTACCCTTAGCCAACAGATTCTATGAGAAGTCTGGAAGATACAGTAGTGAATATGACCCAGCCCTGTCCTTGTGGGGTTTACAGTCTAGACCAGAGATTATAAACAGTAGAAAATTTGGAAAATACAAAGAAATTTGAAAAAGAAAAATTACACTGTGATAGCCACTATAATAATTTTACTGCATTTTCTTCCTGTCTTTTTCTCACATATATTTTTTCATATATTTTTACATTGTGTGTGTATACACAAATATATATTTTTAAAGATTTTATTTGTTTATTTGTTTGTTTATTTATTTATTTATTTTAGAGAGAGAAAGAGAACACAAGCAGGGGGAGGAGCAGAGGGAGAGGGACAAGCAGATTGCACACTGAGGTGGAGCCCGATATGGGGCTTGATCCTACAACCCTGAGATCATGGCCCGAGCCGAAATCAAGAGTCGGATTCTCAACTGACTGAGCCACCCAGGCGCCCCTGCACAAACATTTTGACTCACACTTTGTATGAGATTTTGTTTCATGCTTTTTCATGACTGTTTGTAGTAAAATCTATATTTACCATTTTAACCATTTTTAGGCATATGGTTTAGTGAGATTAAGTACATTCACATTGTTATGCAGCCATCACCACCATCCATTTCCAGAACTTTTTCATCTTCCCAGCTGAAGCTCTACACTCATTAAACAGTAACTCCCCACTCTGCCTCCCTCACCGCATTCTAGCTACTCATATCTGCATTTTTTATGGAGATATGGCAGCCACCATTCTATTTTTGGTGTCTATGAATTTGACTACTCTAGGGACCTCATATGAGTGGAATCATACATTGGCCCATTTTGTGTCTGGCTTATATCACTTAGCATAATGTTTTCAACGTTCATCCATGTTGTAGCATGTGTCAGAGTTTCCTTCCTTTTTAAGGCGGAATAATAGTCCATCGTGTAGACGTACCATATTTTGTGTATCTGCTCACCGGTGAAGAGACGTTTGGGTTGTTTTCACCTTTTGGCTACTGTGAACGATGCTGTTGCGAACGTGGTTGTGCGAGTATCTGTGTGAGTCCCTGTTTTCACTTCTATTGGGTTATACCCAGGAATGGAGTTGCTGAATCATGTGATAAAGCTATGTTGGTTTTTTTTTTTGAGGAACCACCACACTATTTTCTAGCTGCACTACTTCACATTCCCACCAGCAACGCACAAGGCTTCCAATTGCGTGACCGCTTTAAGAAGAGTTATTTATATTTTTATCCTATAGTTAACAACAGGTGAACAGCAAACAACAGAGACTTCAGAGTGCGGTTCTGATGTTACCGTCCCTTTTCTCTCACCAGTTAGAGAGGGGTGCAAGGCCCTTTGCTTCTCAAAGCTCAGAGATTAGTCCTCCTGTTTTCAGAACTCTCATTTTTAATGACTGTGTGATGTCCCGCAATTCCATGCACCAGAACTCAGAATACCTCAACTTGTAGAACATTTAGACTGCTTCTGAATTCTTTACTTTTATAAATACCATGGAATATATTTATGCAAAAGACTTTTTCCAAATACAAGATTATGCTGTTAGGGTGAATTTCCAGAGCTGGGAACTACTGTAGATAATAGCTGACACTGAGACAGTACCTACTATGTTCCAGGCATTGCTCTGAGGGGTTCATATACACGAATTCATTAAGTAGGTATGATAGCGACTTATATCTCCATTTTAAAAAACAGACTTTAGGGGCTCCTGGGTGGCTCAGACGGTTAAACGTCTGACTCCTGATCTTGGCTCAGGTCTTGATCTCAGGGTCATGAATTCAGGCCCCGTGTTGGGCTCCACGACGGGTGTGGAACCTACCTTAACAAACAAACAAATAAAATAAATAAATAAAAACAGACTTTTTAATGTTTTTTTAAATAGACTTTATTTTTTAGAGCAGTTTTAGGTTCACAGCAAAATTGAGTGGATATAGAGTTCCCATATATACCCTCCACCACCACACATGCACGGCCTCCCCCATGATCAGCATCCGGCACCAGAATGGCACATTTGTTACAAAATCAATGGACCTACATTGACATATCATTATCACCCGGACTCCAGGGTTTATTCTTTATATCTCCATTTCTACAGATGAAGAAATTGAAGCACAGAGAGGATACGTGATTTGCCCTCCGGCCAGGAAGTAGCAGAGCCAGAACTTGAGCAGAGGCAGCCTGGCTCCAGAGACTCTGCTGACATTTTGGTGGCTCTTGATGCATATTTGGTGCTTTCGGATTTGGTGGCATTTTGCTTTGCATGGGTCAAGTAGTGACACTTCAGTGTTGGGTGATTATTCCAATTTGCCTGAGATTAATGGCTTTCCCAGGACAGGAGATTTTCAATTCTAAAGCCAGGAAGGTCCTGTGAAAACAAGGACAATTTGGTCGCCCTATTCCAGTGACACCAGAGTCCTTGGGCCCACGATGAAGTCTTTTTAGGAACTAGGTAAAGAGCTGGAGTCTCCCCAGATCATGGGAGGCTAGAGATGGCTAGAAGGATGAGGGGAAGAGCCAGATCCACTTCCTGTTTCCTGGCCTTTCCACATTTGTTTCTGGGCACACTGACCAGGGCTCCTGCTTGTTGTTCTGGAATTTAAGCTGCCCAGGCAGAGCAGGAGCTCAGATTATGTGTTGACTCTTCCCGACCAACTGTTTTTTGATGGTTGGTGGGTGTTTGCTGCTTTTCAGAGAGGGGAGTAAAAGAGCCCTGGATACTTGGGCTGGCTCTCCCCCCACCCTTCCCCTGCAGCACACTTCTTCAGCCCAGAGCCCAGTCGAGTGTAATGATACAGTGCCAAGAGTGTTTGCCTTGCAGCTCAGGTATGTTGCAACATCCTGAGCTGTGGGCTTACAGTAGGCAAACATGTCTTGAAAAGTTAGGTGGGTGGTCACATTTGTGACGTGAGAGGGGTCAGGCTTGTTGCCAGCTGCACTGTAGGCTTGCCAGAGCACTTCCACAGGGTATCAGAGGGTCTGGAGCCCAGCAGGGGCCACTTCCTCTGGGGTCAGGCTGGATCTTGATGGAAAGGGTTGCTGCCTGAGCCTGTTCATTCTTTTTGTCTTTATTGAGCACTTATTATACACCAGGATACATATTCACAGAAATGTGCCCTGCCCCCCACCCTGCAGTCCTTTACACCTCGTTCCTACCTACTGCCTGTAGGTAGCTAATCTTAGTAGTTTCTGATTTATTCTTCCTGTGTTGCTTTTTGCACAAATGAGCAGATGTATTGTATATTTTCCTATCTCCCGCTTTCTTCCTCAACAGGTAGTATACTGTAGTACTTTTTGCTTTTTTTACTTGACAGTATCCATACCAGTTTGTTAACTCTTCCTCATAGCTGCATAATACTCTTTGAACCACTTTTCTATGAATGGGCATTTAGGTTGTCTCCAATATTTTGCAATTACAAATTCTTAGAAGTGGGATTGCTAGGTCAAAAGGTAAAATATATGTAATTTTGTTAGGTATTACTAACTTACCCTCCAAAATGGTTGTACTAACTTTTATCCCCACCAGTAGCGTATGAAAATACCTCTTTCTCCACAGCCTCACCAACAGAATAATACCTACTTTTTAATTTTTGCCAATCTGATAGGTGAGAATCGTGTCTCTTGTTGCTTTATTTTTTAAAGAGATTTTTTAAAAAGATTCTATTTATTTATTTGTCAGAGAGAAAGAGAGCACAAGCAGGGGGAGCGGCAGGCAGAGGGAGAAGGAGGTTCTCCGCTGAGCAAGGAGCCCAATGCAGGACTCGATCCCAGGACCCTGGGATCAATACCTGAGCTGAAGGCAGACGCTTAACTGACTGAGCCACCCAGGCATCCCTCTTGTTGCTTTAATTTGTACTTAAGTTGCATTTCTCCTATCATGATTGAGTTTGAACATCTCTTTGTATGTTTGTACCTATATCTATATATCTGTAGTTTGAATTCTTTTACTATCAATCTTTCCTTTTTCCCCCTCAATTTTTAAGAACAGCTTTATGGAGATATAACTCACATACCATACAGTTCACCCACTTAACATGTATAATTTAGTAGTTTTAGTACATTCACAGAGTTATGTAACCATCATCATAATCTAATTTTAGAACTTCTTCATCACCCTAAAAAGAAACCCCATACGCATTAGCAGTCCCTCCACATTTGTCCTCAGTCCCCCAGCCCTGCACAGTCACCAGTCAGCTTTCTGTCTCTACAGATTTGCCTGTTGTGGACATTTTATATAATATACATGTAATTTATATTATATATTACGACTTATATGGGGCGCCTGGGTGGCTCAGCTGGTTAAATATCTGCCTTCCGCTCAGGTCATGATCCTCGGGGTCCTGGGATTGAGCCAGTGTTGGGCTCCTTGCTCAGTGGGGAACCTGCTTCTCCCTCTCCTTCTGCCCCTCCCCTCCCCCTGCTCATGCTGTCTCTCTCTCTCTCAAATGAATAAATAAAATCTTTGAAGAAAAACCCAAGAAAACAGTTGCAGTTATATTATTTATCATGTCATATCAATGGAATCATACAATATATGGTCTTTCATGACTGGCTCCTTTTACTTAGCATAAGTGATATAACGCTTATAGGGTTCCAGGAAGTTTCTAACATTTAATCCTCACAACTCTGAATTAGTTACTGTTTTGTTATTATCCCCATTTTATGAATGAGGAAACTGAGGCACAGAAAGGTCAAATGTCTTGCCTGAGGTCACATGGCAGTAAGAAGATGGACTTTGGAGTCAAGCGGACTTCAAGTCCAAGCTCTATGTCTTGCTTGCTGTGTGACATATGGAATATTACTTAAACTCTCTTTAGTATCTTTTTCTCATGTTAGTTAAATGAAGATAACAGTGGCTGAGTCTTGGGGCACCTGGATGTCTCAGTCGTTAAGCATCTGCCTTCAGCTAAGGCCTGATACCAGAGTCCTGGGGTCGAGCCCCACATCGGGCTCCCTGCTCCACTGGGAGCCTGCTTCTTCCTCTCCTACTCCCCCTGCTGTGTTCCCTCTCTCACTGGCTGTCTCTCCCTGTCAAATAAATAAATAAAATCTTTAAAACACAACAACAACAATAGCAGTGCTGAGTCTTGTTGGAGAATTAAATGCTATGACATAAGTACTTAGTCCAAGGCCTAAAACTTAATAGGCATTCAGTTAATCATTGAGGTTATTAATAGGTAGAGTGAAGCAAAGACCTGGCTTATGTGGTGTGCTTGGCTTGCCTCCCCAGCACTGAGGTGTACCTGAGATACCAGCTTTTATTTTTTATATGTAATTCACATACCATGAAATTTACCTTTTTAAAGTGTATAATTCAGTGTTTTTTAGTATATTCATAAGGTTGTGCAACTATCATCACTATTTAATTCCAGAACATTTCCACCACCCCAAAAAGAAACTGTGCCCATTAGCAGTCACTCCCCATTCTCTACTCCCCCTAGCCCCTGGCAACCACTAATATACTTTCGGTCTCTGGATTTGTTTATTCTGGCCATGTTGTATAAATGGAATCATACATTATGTGGCCTTTTGTATCTGGCTTTATTCACTTAGCATAATGTTTTCAGGGTTCATCCATGTTGTATCAGGGTATCATTCTTCTTTATTCCGTTATATGAATGTACTACATTTTGTTTGTCCACCCATCCATTGATGACATTGGGTTGCTTCTACTTTTTGGCTGTTATGAATAATGCTACTATGAACATTAATGTACTAGGGTTTTTTTTGTTGTTGTTTTGTTTTTTGGGTTTTTTTTTTAGATTTTATTTCTTTTTTTTTTAAATTTTATTTATTTATATGACAGAGAGAGACCCCGAGGGAGGGAATGCAAGCAAGGGGAGTGGGAGAGGGAGAAGCAGGCTTCCCACCAAGCAGGGAGCCCGATGTGGGGCTCTGGGATCATGACCTGATCCAAAGGCAGACGCTTAATGGCTGAGCCACCCAGGCGCCCCTTTATTTCTTTATTTGAGAGAGAGAGAGAGAGAGAGCATGAGAGAGAGCATGAGCAGGGGGTGGGGCAGAAGCACCAGCAGACTCCCTGCCAAGCAAGGAGCCTGATGTGGGGCTCAACCCCAGGACCTTGAGATCATGACCTGAGCTGAAGTCAGATGCTTAACCAACTGAGCCACCCAGGTGCCCCAATGTACAAGTTTTTGTGTAAACATTTATTTGCAGTTCTTTCGGGTAGGAGTGGAACTGTTGGGTCGTGTGGTAACTCTATGTTTAACTTCTTGAGGAACTGCCAGACTGTTTTACAAAGCAGCTCTGCCATTCGACATCCCACCTGCAGTGTGTGAGAGTTGCAATTTCTCCACATACTGGTCAACTCTAGTTACTGTCTTTTATTTTAGCCATCCTAGAGGGGATGGAGTGGTACCTCACTGTGGGTTTGATTTGAATTTCCTTATTAATTAATGGTGTTGAGCACGAGGTGCCCACTTTTGGGTCAGCTCTTTTCTGTCCACCCCAGCCGTTGTGTTTCCTCCAGAAAGTCTCTCCTGGGTTGCCTTTCATCTCTGCCTGCTGTAAGTGGTCCCTTTGGCCTCTTGGATGCTGATCGATACCTTCTTAGTCCAGGTGCTTGGGGCAGGCTTTTGGGCAGGTTCCAGCGGTCGGTCGCTGTGTGCGGGATTAAAGACACAAGTTCTTTCTGTGCCCAGGTTTGATAATACTCTGGATGCTGCCACATCCCAGCTTGCCAAACTGCTGGGACAAAGCCAGCCTCTCCCCTGGCTACCTCATTGAGCAGGATCAGAAGTTCTTGAGCTGGAAACAGCCTCACCCATCCTTCTGCAACAAGACAAGAACCCCTCACCCCCTCCCTGCTAGATTGGGGAGAATCTGTAATGTATTCCTTTAAAATCTCTGTGGGAAGAAATTCCACCGGCCCCCTTTACCACCAGCTAGTGTTTTAGCAGCCTTCTGTGTTAGAAGAATTCTTTGCTCTGACCCACCTCCCTCCTTCTGCAGCATGTGCCAGTTTTCCCTCCAGCTTTTCTTTCGCAGAGGGTGTGGGAGACAGCTGCCCCCTGGGAGGGGCTTCATCCTCTGGTCAGACAAAACCTCTGTGGCTGGAGAAGCTCTCACGTGAGGAAGTCCAGACCAAGCCAGGCCTCTCCAGGGGACTTGAAAGACTGAATGACCTTGTCACTTGGCTGTTGCCTGGGAAGTCTGCTTTGAAAAAGAGACCTTCTGACAGGCTCCAGGTTGTGTGTTTATCCTGAGGCTGGGCCATTCCAAACGCATGTTTCAGAGTTTAGAGGTTGCGTCCAGCCAGCTTGGTGGGTGGTAATCAAATGCAGGTGGACACCATCTGGCCGGGCCTGTCCCTCCCAGCGAGCCCAGTGAGGGCTGGGCTGCCCAGCCCAGAGCTGGCCCAGAAAGCACCCCGCGTGGAGGCAGATGGTGGACATGTGCACGTGCGCGCATGCACGCTCATACATGCGTGTGCAAGCGTGCACAGCTTCCTTAGAGCTTGGATGCCTGTGATTTCTCTCTGCATCTGATGGTTCTCCCCATTGCGCAGTCTGAGGAACATGTTCTTTCTGTCTGTTTCTCAAGTTTTTGTGGTTAGAAATCATGTATTTTTCTTGGCCCAACATGAAAGCCCTAGAATAATGGTCTAATAAATTTTACAAAGCTGCTTCTAATTGGCATCTGCTTGAAATCTTCCCTTTGGCCTAGTGACCCATCTCCTTCGATGGAGTTTTAACTGTGAGTCAGTATTGCATTACCTCGGATTTTCACACTCCTCTCAAGCCTGCAGCCTTGGGGAGGTGGCTTTTCTGGCCTCAGCTTGCTTAGCTATTCCCTTAGCCCCCCTGCATTGAATTGCCCCCAAATAGGACAGTTCAGTAAGGGAAGAAAATAGAAAATACATCCTGCCAAACAACTTCTTCTCATCTCGTCTCTAAAGTTCTAATTGTGTACCCTCAGAATGGATTCTGCCTCCCACATTGCTAGATACCCAGAGGAAGTGCAAACCATGGACACCTTCTTTAAATATAATTAGGCACCAGCATGACAACTCTAAGGACAGATTCCTTTTCAGTCCTTTGGAGAACACAGCTTCTCAGAGGTTATCTCCCTACTACAGCAAGTGCAGGAAGGCTAAGCTCCCCCAGGCACACAGGCAAGGTTAGGACTAGTGTCCGAAGTCCAGAGACTTTGGAATCTCTTTCTGTCCAGTCTCCTGGCCTGGCCTCTCTAGGGTGATAAGGAGCGTGATGAAGGAAAGATGCCATGTGGAATTCCAGGGTTGGGCATCATCATCCTTTCGAAACTCTCACCTCTGACTCCCTGTTCCGGTAGCTTGGCCAGCAAGGAAGTGTTGGCTGTCATCTTAGTTTATGGTTTGTATTTGTATGCTGAGGAGTTTACATGTGTATAATCATTGTGGCTCATGTTTGTACAAGATATAATTACTGAAAATTATACCATGAACATATTTTAACTTTTAACCCTTCCCATGCTGGCAAACCTCCTGAGCTCTCAGGAAGTCCTCCCTGGATGCTTCCCTCCCATAAGGGGGCATGTCACCCTCCCCAACCAGGACTTGCTTTCTCATCCACATCATTTTCTTCTCTGGCAGAAGTCCATTTCAGGGACTTCCCTGAAGACTTGGAGCTCCTGAGCGTTTCCTAGAGGTTAGAGACAGGCATTCCTCCCTCGCCTCACCATCACCGTGATGAGTGTGGCCATAGAGGCAGTACCTGTCATCATTCTTGGCCATCTGGGGAGAGAAGGGGGCACAAATCGTGCTTCCCCAGCATTCCAGTGATTGAAGAGTGCACACGGGGCACCAAGTTTCAGGAAGAGCATGTGCTGATTAATGAGCACGTGTGGAAGTGCTGGGTTTCAGGAAGAATACAGGCCCTTCCAATATCTGGAATCTGCCTTGGGACCTGTCCACAAATGCTGAGTTTGGAGACCAGCCAGCCCAGCCCAAGGATTGTACCCTTGTGGGGCAGGGTGAAGGTGGGAGTGGAGAAAGGGTCTTGTCCTCACAGAGCATACAACACATACAACAGGACTTGTGTCCTTAGCAAACTAAGTAGGTGCTTATTAACAGCTTGGAAGGGATAAGGAGTGTGAATAAGGAATATTTTCAGCAATGGAGCCTTAATCACCTAGAGGAATGTTCCAGAGCCACAAAATGTGGAACTCATAATTTAGAGTGCTACCAAGGGAATTTGTTTGGCTGGGCCAAGGTCATACCCGTGTACCGTGGCTGGCAGGAGCGCAAGACTAGTATTGTGGCTCCTTATAAGCTATTGAGAGAGATTCCTCTGATTATGGGGTTTGGATGCTGAGGCCACCAAAAATAGGGGAGAACTTTAATTGGACTTTAAAAACAGTGTTTTCCTAAGGTAGTTCAACTAAAAACATTTGCTTTTTATTCCTTCCAGATTTACAGGAACAGACGGGCCTAGTGGTTTTGGCTTTGAATTGACATTTCGTCTGAAGAGAGAAACAGGGGAGTCTGCCCCCCCAACATGGCCAGCAGAGCTAATGCAGGGCTTGGCCAGATATGTGTTCCAGTCAGGTAAGAACGCCAAGAGCTGGCTGGTATGGGGGTTCTTTTGCAATGAGCCTGGTTGGCTTTGGGAACTCATAGGCATATTTTGATATCTGTGGAGTGACCTTTCCTGGGAGTACTGTACCCCATTTGTACCATGACGGTGGCTTGTTCTGCCTGGTGTTTCCTGGGTGGGAAGCTACCTGGGCCAGGGAAGAGAAGGCTATGCCACTATGACCTCTAGCAGCCACTGTTCTGACACCCTGAGCCCTTGTTGCAGACTCCCAGCCATACTTCAGATTTCCAGTGAGCCAAATGCCAACTCAGCATGGAGCTGATCAACTCTCTCTGTCTGTCCCATTTCCCATAATTAGTATGGTCCTTGCTCCCTGCTGCCAGTGGCCTAGCCATCTCTATTTCTGACGTCCCAAGAGCATGTGTTAATCTTGGTTAAGCCTTGGGTTAACAGTACAGGGTGTGGCAGAGAGAGAGAAAGAATTGCTGGGTCCAGTTTGATCCCTCACAGTGTGAGGGGGAAACTGGAATCAGGCAGGACATTGACAGTCAGAAAAATCTGATTCACTTGATTCAAGTGGTCTCAAGTGGTCAAGGGGATGGTCTGTGCTCCTGGTGCCCCTCTAGAGACTGCTAAAATGGTACGTGAAGTGGGGACTTTATGTTGGGACCTTGGTGTCCTGCTCTTAGCTCATCCTGCCTGTAGTCCTTCAGTAGGATAAAATGTTAGAGCAAAATTTAATACCTTTTGTGGAAGGTTTCATATCATCTGGGTGTTTCTGTGTGGCCAATTAATTACTCAGAAACCTTCCCCACATAGCCTCAGATTTTGTTTTTTTGGTTTGGTAAGTAGCCTTCAGATGAAGGCCAAGACAGTTTTATCCAACTCCTTTGCTCTTTGATTGCCATAGACGAGCAGGATCTAGGCCAGAGTCCCTCAACGTGTGGTCCTCAGACCCCCTGCGTCAGAAGCACCTGGAGAGCTTGTTATAAGCACACATTCCTGGGCCCCACAGAACTCTGACTCAGAATCTTTTAGGGGTGTTGTTCCCAGATGCTTCTGGTAGAGACTAAATTTGGAGAACCATAGATCTGACAGTGACTTTTTTTTCCATCTTTGAGTAGGTTGTAAATTGGGGGTGCAATAGATCCTCTAGGTTGAACTCATCTGTCCTCATTCTGGACCCCTTAGGTCAATTGTTGGCAAGGTGGCTACCACATAATGGGACTGATCCTTAACTACTATCTACCATTTTGTGTCCTATGGAGTAGTCCCCTTTGGGAGACTACAGTGGGTCCTTTCTAAGCAAGGGTTCCCAAACCTGGCTGCTCATGAGATCCTCTGGGTAGTTTGTCCCAAACCCCCTCCATGGCTGTGATTCAGTTGGTCAGAGGTGGGACAGAGGCATCTGTTTCTTAATCAGCTTCTCTGGGATTCTAAGGCAGTTGATCTGGGGATGATGTTTGGGTTCTAAAGGATTGTTGACCAGGAAGAAGTACTGTTCACAGGGGAAGGGGAAGTAGGCTGCCTGAAGGCCTGAAGCAGTGGCCCATGGGATTTGGTACTGACTTAATGTGGTTTGCAGAATTTTTAAAAATTGTGCCAGGAGTCTCTTGCCTGAACCCTTTGTGTCTTCCCTCTTTCCCTTCTTGGGATGCCTGAAGTTCTGATAAAGAACTGTCTTTGGAAAAATAGCCCTTTCTTGATGGGGAATTTGATCTGCTGTAGGAAAGGGGGCTCTAAAGACTAGGCAACCTCTTGCTTGTATGGACAGGTAACTCCTTGCCCACTGCATAAGCCAGTGCATTTATATGTTGGTTTCCACTTAATGTACTTCTTCAGGTGGATAGAGATCAGAGAAATGTAAAAACAGGTGTTATGAATCACTGTCAGGAGGAGTCAAGCAGATGAACTTGAAATAGTTCTGAGATTAAAGTTCTGAAGTATAATGCAAGTACGTGGAAGAATAAGATTTAACTTGCACTGGTTCATTTCGCCCACATAGTAAACATCACTTGTGACCATTTTGCACCACTAATGTGATCAGTTCAGGCAGATTATCAAGAGATGCTAAAACCATTGGATAAAAGGACTGTCAGGGAACAAGATATTCACAGGGACTCAAACCCTCCACAGATTACTTATTTGTTACTGAGAAAAATACCTTTACAATGACAAGATTTGGATGGACATCACCTTAACCAAATGATCAAACACAGCAACACCAGTAATGGGACAACTTATTACTCTGTATCTCCTTCTGTGTGGCAGTATGCAGTATAAAACATCAACTGGGTAGCACTTTGCCAGAAATGTCTCACCTGTGTTGAATCATAAGCAAACAATCAGACAAATCTAGATGGTAGGACATTTTATAAGAAAACCTTCTGGGGGGGGTGGCACCTGGGTGGCTTAGTCGTTAAGCGTCTGCCTTCGGCTCCGGTCATGATCCCAGCGTCCTGGGATCGAGCCCCGCATCGGGCTTCCTGCTCCGCTGGGTGCCTGCTTCTTCCTCTCCCACTCCCCCTGCTTGTGTTCCCTCTCTCGCTGGCTGTCTCTCTCTCTCTCTGTCAAATAAATAAATAAAATCTTTAAAAAAAAAAAAGAAAGAAAAGAAAACCTTCTGGACTCTTAAAAAATGTCAGTGGTGTGAAAAATCTGCAAGGGCATGGGGCGGGGACCGTATTAGATTACAGAACACAAGACAGTTTAAATGCACTTGTGATCCTTGATTGGATCCTGAATTGGGGGGGGAAAAAAAAGTCATTTTTAGGGCAATTAGAAAAATATAAAGATAGACTGTATATTAGATAAGAGGACCATAAAACTGAAATTCCTTGGGTGTGATATGATATAATGGTTACATAGGATAATGTGCTTATTCTTAGGAGATAAAAACTGAAGTGTTTATGAATAAAATGACATGATTTCTGCAACTTAATTTCAAATGATTAGGTAAAAAAATAAAGTATATGTAGAAAGAGAAGAGAAAGCAAATGTGGCAAAATGTTAACAATTCTGGTGAGTCCAGGTGAAGGGCATATGGGTATTTGCTGTACTGACCTAAATTTTCTATGTGATTGAAATTTTTTAAATAAAAAGTCATGGCTATTTCTTTAGTGTAGCCTGGCCGGTGTGTGCTCCACGGTTCCTTCTGCACCTATGGTCCCATTTATGGTGTTTTTAATGTGACTTCAGATCCCATCAGGCATTGCACAGCCTTGGCAGGATGACTCCCCTCCTGAAAGGATAGTACTTGATTTCTGGTTTTCCAGAGTTTCTGTAATATGATCATACTACTTAAATAATAGCTAGAACAAATCTATCTGAAGTGCTTTTTGAAACATGGCAGGGAATTATTATAAGTTATTTAAATAATGGGAAAATGATTTTTTTTTAAGATTTTATTTATTTATTTGACAGAGAAAGACAGGGAGAGAGGGAACACATGCAGGGGGAGTGGGAGAGGGAGAAGCAGGCTTCCCTCTGAGCAGGGAGTCCTACACGGGGCTCGATCCCAGGACCCTGGGGTCATGACCTGAGCCAAAGGCAGATGCTCAATGACTGAACCACCCAGGCGCCCCAGGAAAATGGTTTTTAAAAGTATATGGTAACTGCTACAAGAGAGGGGACCATGGCTATGGGCCTAAATGGTGAAGACAAGGGCTCACATTTGGTAGTGTGTTCCATGTGCCAGCCACAATCCCAAGTGCTCATTTAATATGCAGTAGAGTCCTATGAGTTAGACACCGTGTTATACAGCCTTTACAGTTGCAGACAGCAAGACAGTATGGAAAGGGGAAGTGTAACATACGTGTCCAAGATCACATATCTAGGATGTGCAAAGCAAGATTTGAACCAGGCAAGTTAGTTCTTTATGCCATTCTCCTAACCACGATGCTATGTTGTCTATAGCTAAGCTGATGTCTGGGCTGCTGGCTGTCTCAGGCTGGACAGTGGGATTGGAGAATCCTGCATATGGATGACTCCACTGGTTCACATGGCCTGTGAGCTCCATCATGTCTTGCTTGGTCACTCTGGAACATTTGGAAGATAAAGGGGGCAGAAGCCATTCATAATATTACCAAAATTCTCTTAAATCCATCCTTCTGTCCTTTAACTTTTTTTTTAAGATTTTATTTATTTTTTTATTTATTTATTTAAGAGGGAGAGAGAGAGAGAGAGAGAGAGAGCACAGGTGAGCGAGAGTGCCAAGAGCAGGGGGAGGGAGAAGCAGGCAGAGGGGGAGGGAGAAGCAGGCTCCCTGCTGAGCAGGAAGCCCAATGCAGAGCTGGATCCCAGGACTCTCCTGGATCATGACCTGAGCTGAAGGCAGATGCTTAACCCACTGAGCCACCCAGGCACCCCTGGTCCTTTAACTTTTTTATTAATGAAAAAATATATATAAAAAGTAGAGCTTGGTGACTTTTCACAAACTGAACACAGCCAAATAACTAGCACCCAAATCAAGAAACAGGCTAGTTCTCCAGAAACCTCCCTTGTGCCCACTTGTAATCACCATCACTTGTTCTTTCCTTTTCTTTCATTCTTATTTTTTTCCCCACTTCACTGCATTGTACAGGTCCTGAGCACCATATGCCTGAACTTGTTGGTACTAAGCTAAGTAGCCGCCACTTCCACTCCTCTCCCCTGTACTGTTTGCCATCCTGTGCCCGACTGTCAGGTCAAGGGGGCAGCCTAGTATGACGGTGAAGAGCATGGCCCCTGGACCTAGACTGCCGTCATTCTTAGCTCTGCCTCCTGACTTTGGCAGTGTAACCTGTTTGCTCATCTAGACAGCAAAGATAATAATAGTAACTACGCATGAAGTTACTGAGAAGATGAAATGAGCTAACACTTCTAAAGCACTAGAACAGTGCCTGATATATAGTAAGAACTATGTAAGTATTGTCTGCTATTATTATTATTATTATTACTTAGTCTTTAAAAACTTTATATGGATGGAGAAGGTGGGTACCTTGACCCTTTTTTGCAATGACAATAAAGATGCCATTTAAGGGGTGCTTGGGTGGCACAGCGGTTAAGCGTCTGCCTTCGGCTCAGGGCGTGATCCCGGTGTTATGGGATCGAGCCCCACATTAGGCTCTTCCGCTATGAGCCTGCTTCTTCCTCTCCCACTCCCCCTGCTTGTGTTCCCTCTCTTGCTGGCTGTCTCAATCTCTGTCGAATAAATAAATAAAATCTTTAGAAAAAAAAAAAAAGATGCCATTTAACAGCAAAGCCCTGTTAGGAAGGAAGTGCCTTGCTTGTCCCTGAATCAGGTGCTTGCCTCAGCTGATATGATGATATTTGGTGCCATTATCTTTCTCCACACAGAAAATCAGTAATAGTGATACAAGTAAAATCACCGTGTTGTGTTTGTCACATTATACAACCAAAATACAAATTCAGTTCAACTGTGGCTCCTTGATTTATGTAGTTGACAGTCTCTGTAAAATCTTGTACAAATCAACTCATATTCGAAATGCAGTAGAGCCCATGCGGTGTAGTGGTGCCTTGTAGTAATTCCTTTATCAGGTGAAGAATCTTTTTGTGTGAATAATTGCCCCTCTTGTAACAGTTTTGTAAGACTAAGTTTAGGCCTTTCGGGATTTCTCAGAGCCACACTCTTCCGATGCTGCAGAGAACCTCCCTTGTGGTGTGTAGGCGGTGCTCTGGCACGAGTGGCCGTCCTCTGCCAGGGTTACACATATGCTGTTCTACGAACACGTTTTATGTTTGATGTGCACACAGATATACCTACGTGTGTAACTAGCAGGATAATTCTGTCTGATGGACTTGCCGCACCTGTGCTGCTACCTTAAACTCGGTGACTTGATGGGGGGCACCCCACCCATCTGCCTGTGTGAACGTGCTGAGCAGCGCCGTAAGTAAGTGCAATGCTGAAACCTGCTTTTCCAGGTCTACATAGCATCCACAGCCTTGGGAAAAGCATCAGGACTGTGGTAGGCAAGGGAAAGAGGGACAGCGCTCTGGGGAGTATGGTGGTGGGCGGTAGTGCACACACCCAGTTTTGGGCCGTGTGAGGCTGCCTCTGAAGCCTGCTCTGAAGAGTGACTCAGAAGGGTCCTGTAACTTAGCTGAAGGACAGTTGGTTCATTTGCTCTGAGGTGGGAAGTTGAGCTGTAGAGAAAAGGAAGTGGAAATGAGAGAGGCCTGGGAAAGGAGACTATCCAGAGGAGGTGAAGGATTCAAGATGTGGGGGTGGGGCAGGTTCGTGTTTATTTTAGTCAGGTCACTTCTAGTTGTAAGAAAATGACAGAGACCCAAATCAAACCACCTTAATGGCTTTATGGCTCAGGTAAATGGGTTGTCCAGGGTTTCAGGCATGGCTTGATCTATATGTTCAAACAGCATCCTCGGGGCCCTGATTTATGTGTTGGTCTTGTACTACAGACTGACTCTCCCTACACACCAGGAAAGATGAACACCACCAGTTAGTTCCTGGTTCTCTCAGTTTGTAGTCCCAGCAAGCAGGAGGCTTTTTCCTTCCAACATTCCTACATCAGTCTTGGGAAAGGACTCGGATTAGTTCTGCCTGGGTCATGTGACCACCCTGGTTGGTGGTGGTGGTTGAGATGGAGCACCAGAATCGAGTTTTAAGTTTCTCCCCTCTCCTCACTTCCAACCACATGGAGTGGGAAAGAAGTCCTCTAAAGCAAAGGGTAACTCCTGGCAGAAAAAGATTAGGTATGGTTCTGCGTAGGCAAAATCAGTTGCTCTCACGAGGCCATGGGGGCATCTGTCACCTAGTAATCCTGGTGCGCAGTTATGCTTGGAAGTCAAATTATTAGAGTACATAGATGGAGCGGGCACCTTTTGTTCTGCCTTGTTGTATCTGCTGGGTGGTTTTGACTACAAATAATAGAACATCCTGACTAAAAGGGCCTAACAATAATGGCACTTGTCTTACATAGCAAATCATCCAGAGGTGGGGCAGTTCCAGGGTTGGTTGTCATCTGTTCAGTGGGGTTGTTTAGGACCTGAGTTCTTTCTGACTTTCTGCCCTGCCTTCCTCAGCACTTTGGCTTACCTTTTAAAACTGGTTCCCTCATAGTCCAAAGATGGCTGCCATCATCCCTAGCATCGTGGATTCACACTGGACAGAGTCTACAGGCAATAAAAGAGATACTTCTGTCCTCTGTCTCTTTTAAAGACCAATCAACACCTTCACAGAACTGCCCTCATTGATCTCCCCTGGCATCTCATTGGCCAGAGTTATGTCAGGAAGGTGAGACAGTCGTGTTGGTTTACTAATCAGTTGGGACGGGCCCTGGTTCCCTGAGGGGCACAGCCAAGGAAAGGCAGAGGAAGGAAATTGGGGTTGTGTTAGTAAGGTGAGGAATGGCCCCAGGTGGGCAAAATGGTATCTGCACTTCCAGCCAAGAAGCCCTAGCCCTGCCTGGGATCAGAGGATCCTTGCATATGGATCCAGACAAAAGTGTCAAGGGGAAAGAGAAGGGTCTAGTCAGAGGACAGGGGAGCTGTCGTTTCACCTGCTACAGAAGATTTAGAATGAAATCCAGCCTCTGGCATGAATCATTTGGTAAGTTCTGCAGTACATCCATCAGTAACTACCAGCAGACACTTCAGCTCCTTTCCTTCCCACTTTGCAGCCAGTTTCTCTTATTTCCCATTCCCTTTTAATTTTACGATCAGCTTATTCCTTCTTCTCAGATTGCCAGTGACTGCTCCCCTGCCCCCCACTCTCTGGGTTTCATTAAAAAGAAACCATTCCCTAACTCAGCAGGGCTTGATTTCCAAGCCATGCTTTAGAATTCTGCCGGAGAGGCTGTCTGCTCCCTGTTCTGCCATTGGTGGGCCTTAACCACAAATTCCAAGGCAATTTCACTTGAGTTTTAGGAGAAGCCTGGCCCCCCAACCTTGTAACCGACACTGTGGAAATTCAAGTGCCTTGGCTGGCTGCTGTTTAATGGCAGCCTCATGACATGTGCTGAGTCTGCTCAATTTGTGACTCAGGCCCACGCAAGGAGACAGGGCAGCCCCATGGAGCATCCTGAGCCATCCGAGCCTGCAGCTGATTGGACGCTGTGGTATTGACAGACTGAGGCCAACAGAGGGTTGGTTTTCTTTTTTTTTTTTACATGTTCTTTTCCTTTTCCCATTTATAAAAGAAATACTTGCTCATTGTAAAAACTGAAACATTGAAATTTATGACCCAGAAAGTGAAAATCCTTCATAAGGCATCCCCCCACTGAGAAAATGTTGGTGTTCCTATTTCCAGATTTTCTTTTCAATGCATAGATCTGTAGAGAATAATCATTACTTTATAAAAATAGACCATGCTTTTCATACTGTTGTTCAACTTGCTTTTTTAACTTAATATCTTTGGACATCTTCCCATGTTAGTATGTTCTTTCTAACTGTGTTTTTTTATTATCTAGATACCCTGTACTTTATTTAACTAGTCTCCCGTTTTTGGGCGTTTGGATGATTTCCAGTTTTTCCCTACCACAAACCTGCAGTGAGCATCCTTGTGTATGTGTGTCTTTGTACTCTTGCCTAAGAATTTCTGTGGGCTGAATCTCCTAGAAGTACGATTACTACATTAGGTGAAATGAACATTTTACATGTCAATAGTCATTGAGACAAATGATTATATTATTAGAGTAATACTGTTGTGCGATTGCCCAGAAGATATTATCATTGTTTTCAACAAATAACAGAATGATTATTATACAAAATTGTTTTTATAATGACAAAGTACTCTCCTGAGTCCTTGAGAATTGGTCCCCTTTCTAAGGTTTTTGGCCTGAGAGGGATCTTTAATGCATGTTAAATGGCACATGTTTGGGTTTAGGAAGAAACCAGGCCCTTATACAGTGTCTCATGAAGTTTATAGTTAGCGCAGGAACCCATCCATCATGCTTCCTGGCTCTGAAATTGGAAGTGGTGAGGGACACAGCCTGCCGACTGAAGTCGGAGAGACTTCCAGATATCGACAGCAGGTCAAGTTTTATATAAAGAATGTCTTGTTTCTTTCTTTTTCTTTTTTTAAGAGAGGAGGAAGGGCAGAGGGAGGGAGAGAATTTTAAGCAGGCTCCATGCCCAGCCGCAGAGCCTGATGCGGGGCTCGATCTCACAACCCTGAGATTAGGACCTGAGCCGAAATCAAGAGTCAGACACTCAACTGACTGCGCCACCCAGGTGCCTCTATATAAGGAATGTCAATGAATTGTGTGGCATTTTCTTGAGTTTTGCCTCCTCCTACCTTTCCTAAAGTTTAAATTATACTTGCAGTTCAGTCTTTTCCTATTGAGGCCCCCCCTTTTTTTCCACTTGTTTTTTATAATTAAAAGTAAATGAATAGAATGGTAGCTGTTAAGCTCCAGGCCATCCTAGAAACTTGCATTCTCTTATTTAACCTCCACAGTAGGTGGCCTGATGAGAAGATACTAGTATTGCCACTTTTCAGATGGGGAAATGGACTCAGAGAGGTGGTGGGCCTTGCAGAATTGCTTGCAACTGGTGAGTAGCAGGAGCAAGCCTGCGGGGACACCCTAGCCAGCACTGGTTTGCATGCTCTAGCCTCTTGAGCCTCCAAGGATCCATTTTAAATGAGGAGGAGACTAGGAGGAAAGGATCTATTTTTCATTAGTTGTATTTTTTTTATTGAAGGGCCTGCTACATGCCAAGGACTGTGCTAGATGCTGAGGAAGCCATGTGGAACAAACAGATAGTGTCCCTGCCTTTCGGCACTGGACAGAGACCCTGAAAACACAGGCACAGAAATATCTGATTCCATAAGGTCGCTGAAAGGGAAAGATGAAGGTGTTCAAAGAATAAGGTGGTGGACTCATTTTAGATTGTAGAGTCAAGCAAGGACGGGACTGAAGGCAAAAAAGTGAGGAGGAGCATTCTTTGCAGAGAGAATATGGAACGTAGGCCCCGAGGAGGGGAAGAGCTGGAGGAATTTGAGGAGCTGGAAGAAGGCTCCTGTGCCTGGAGGAGCCAGGAGGCTGAGCAGGCATGGGGGAGTGCTGGGCCTTGCACTTGTATGCGCTCAAAGTCGTGATGATGAGTGACTTTGATTCAAAGGGCAGTGGGAAGCGTTTGAAGGAGGAAGGTGAAATGACCATTCTGGGGAGTGAAACACACCTCCCCACCCCCCCTTTTTTTAAAAAAATTAAGACCTATTTGGATTCGAGATGTTGGAGACTTCCTGCCTGATTTTGAGAGTGGCTCTTTCCCAGGAAGGTGCTAGGGCCCCTGCAGCACTTGGAGTCCCAGATCCTTCTCAGTCCTGCCATGCTAACCCTTGGGACCTTAACTTAGTATAATCCTGCCCCCAGCCTGCCTCTTCTAAGGCTCTCCAGCCTAGGGAGGGGCCCCACATCTCTGTTGGGGGTGTTAGCAGCCTCTGCATACCAATGCCCCACACTATACCACAAGGCTCTCTTTCCAGATCCAGGAGGTGGGCCAGGCTTTGCTTCCTGGCCCCTGCTCTGCTGGTGAGTGAAGGAAGGCAGGAAGATTGAGTGAGGAGCTTAGAGCATGTCTCCAGGTGTGAGATATTGCTACGCTGCAGTTCAGCTTCTCAGCAGCAGCTTACCTGGCTTTCCTTCTAGAGGTCCCCAGTGGATGGGATCTTAATATCTTTGCCTCGAGTAAAGTTTTCTGAAAGAAGACGCTCCATCATTGCCAATGAGAGCTGTCGAGGTCTCTCGTTTCCTGGTTTGGCTAAGCTGCCCATTGCCCCAGTCAGCTAACTGAAGCCAAATGGAACCGCCTGGTTATATTAATATCATTTTTCTTCCCCATACTCGTTCTAATTTTCTTGACGTTTCTTTCCCTCAGCCTGATTTATCCTCTTTTCTGGTTGCTATGGGTCTGTAAAATATTTTCCCTTTCATCTGTTAGTAATACTGACCAACTAAAAGGCAAAACAATCCTTGATTTTTCTGTAATTTCCCAAGATTTTGGATTAATAGTTGAAGGATACTCCACTGGAAAAAAAACAGGCCAGCCCCTGAGAAATGAGCTTATGCCCTAAAATGTAAGTGGTTTGCATTGTAAACTATAGTCTATCCAATATTCAACTTTGGTGTTTTTAGGGAAGACTCATACACTAAAAGCAGAGGTTGGCAAAGTACAGCCTGCAGGCCAAATCCTGATGGCCACCTGTTTTTGTAAATAAAATTTTATTGGAACACAGCCATGCCCATTACATTTTATCTGTGGCATATTTTGTGCTACAACAGCAGAATTGAGTAGTTCATAACAGATACTGTGTGGCCCTCAAAGCATAAAATATTTGGTACCTGGCCTTTTACTGAAAAAGTCTGCTGACCTCTTAGTGTTTTCCATTTCTGAGTAACTACTTACTGAAAAAGTCTGCTGACCTCTTAGTGTTTTCCATTTCTGAGTAACTACCTAAGTGGAGGGGGGGGGGCATCTTTAAATCTCAGCGATATATCCAGATGCCCTGTGAAATGAATTACCTTAGCTGAGGCCCCTGCCGGCCCATGATTGAAGGATCACAGTACCTAGAGGTTTGTTGGGGAGGGGAGAATGCATCTCCTGCTGAGCTGCTGCTTGATTTGAGGCAAATTCCTTCAGCTTACATGGGTCTGTATCTTACTTGGAGAACCACATGAAGTGCTTTGAGGTTCTTAGTAGAAAAGGGTTATTGGAGGGACGCCTGGCTGGTTCAGTTGGTAGAGCATGTGACTACTGATCTCGGCATTCATGTTGGATGTAGAGATCACGAATGGGATAGACCGGTGATGGGTAGTAAGGAGGGCACGTATTGCATGGTGCACTGGGTGTTATACGCAACTAATGAATCATCGAACTTTACATCGGAAACCGGGGATGTACTGTATGGTGACTAACATAATATAATAACAAATCATTAAAAAAAAATAAGTCTCTAAAAAAATAAAAAGAAAGAGAAAGGGTTATTCATTACAGGCCTTAAGGTAGGATAATTCACCCTCAGAGTAGCTCTCACATCTCTGGCCCCCTGTGGAGTGTGAATTGGTTGGCTCTGAGCAGAATGTGGCTCCTCTGTCTCTAGCACCTGCATTCAGGGGTGCTCCCTGCAGGGGGCAGTGCCAGCCTCTGGCAAGTTGAGCCCAACAGCTGGAGAGTTAGGAGTAGACTCAGCACTTCTGCCGGAGGTAAAGCCCTTTGGTACTCTAATGGCTTATGGTGGAATGTTCAATGAAAGAGGCTGGAGAATAGCATGGAAGGGAGCAGGAGCTCAGGAGGCAAGTTGAACATCTAAGACTTGGTTATTTCATCTATGAAATGATGTAATAGTGATATCTACTTCCTAGTATATTTAATGCCCCAGTACAGTATCTGACATAATACATGAAAGCAATTAATATTATTTGTGTTGTCATTTAAGAAGCATATTGCAAGAAAAAAGGAAACAGCTCAAAAGAAAAAAAAAAAGAGGCATATTAAACAACACTGTATAGAGTTGGGTCCTAATCCTGTTAATAATATATGCACGTCCATGTAGAAGACTGGAAGAAGTACATGAAGGGGTATCACAGAGGCCATTTTAGGATGATGAGGTTATGAGTCATTGACATTTTCCTTTCAGGACCTTCCTGCCATTTTAGAATTTTCTGCACAGAGCATGGTGTTATTATCAGAAAAGAAAAAGCAGAAGGATAACCACGAGTGAATTTTTCAAAAAACTGCCCAGAGCGCCTGGGTGGCACGGCGGTTAAGCGTCTGCCTTCGGCTCAGGGCGTGATCCCGGCGTTATGGGATCGAGTCCCACATGGCTCCTCTGCTGTGAGCCTGCTTCTNAAAAAAAAAAAAAAAATTTTAAAAAAAAAAAAAAAAAAAAAAAAAACTGCCCAGAGGACAGGACAGTGAGCCCCGAGTAGCAGCCCCAGGCCAATACCACAGGACAAGTCACCACCTCAGGGTGTGTTCTCTGGTGTGGTTACTGGAACAGCTTTGGATACCATGCAGTGATCTGCCAGTGCAAGGGGTTCTGCTTTCTTGCTCAGTTTCTTCATAGTGCTCTCAGTGGGAAGTAAATGTCTTCCTTAAGCCAGACACAGCTCTGCTCTGACTCTCCTGGCACTGGGTCTCCACAGCCAGGCCTGTCTTCTTGCCTTGCAGGGCAGACAGGCTTGTTGTTTGATTTCTGTCCAGGACTCGGGGGCCAGGAGACTGGCCTGCCCCTCCCTGCAGAGTCCTGATGGGGTTCCAGAGCCCCTTCTCCAGGAATATGACAATCGAAATTAGAACCAGGGGAGGAAAAGAGAAAGGAGCTTGAGTGCTTTTCAAGAGGGATTGTAGCAAGGCCAAGCAATGCGTGGTTGTTTGCTGGCATGCAGCAGGGGGCCTCCGAAATGGCAGTGGGTAGCCTTCCTCTGCCTTCTCCTGCTTGGGTCCATGGAAACTGCATCTAGGGGCACTGGCTCAGGGGAGGCATCTCTGGGACAGGTTGCAGCCCCCAATGTTTAGGCCCCAGCCCAGCTCTAACTGTCCCTCTCTGGGTTCAAAGATTTAGGGAGAACAGGACATTTTTCAGTTTCCTGGGCTGACTGGGCATGTCAGTGTCCCCACCCATATTGGCTAGCATGGTGACCTGAACACAGGAAGCCTTTGTCCTGTGCCTCTCTTCACTCGACCACTCAGATCACACATGCATTGTGTTCTGTCCTGGCTGATGCACTTTTATCCCCCCAAACAAAAATAACTATTGTTTTTCCAGTTTAAAAAATGATGTTTAAAAAAAATCCAAGCAATGTTGAAAACGTGAAAAAAGCCAGTCACAGAACAGTGGATAGAGTTTATTTTTAAAAAGTAAGAAAAAAGGATGAGTTTGATTATGTATGCTTTTTGAAAGAAAATCTTGAAGAATGCATGCCAGACATTAATAGTGGTTATATCTGAGAAGTGGGACTGATGGGAAAAGAGTTACATTTTTTACTTTATACACTTGTCTGTTGTTTGAATTTTGTATAATAAGCCTGTATTACTTTGTAATTTAAACAGGCATATAATTGAAAAATAAACATTATCTAAATCCCATCCCCTAAGATAGCTACTCTTAACCTTTGGTTACCATCCTTCTAGACATGTTTCTACACAAAAAAATAGGCAGTTTTACTAACTTAATGCTGTATGTATTAGCATGCTTACTTCACCCTATGTCACATCATAGGTATCTTTCTAGCTAAGTGAATAGAGATCAGTGGCAGCGTTTATAACGGTTGTACAGTGTTCCATTGTATGGTAGTGAAAGGAAAATGCACTGTTTTTCTCCGCTGCTGTACTCACTTATGTGACCAGATGTGTGGTTTGTCCACAACCCTCTAATCTCCAGTTCTGTGGGTGTTCTACAATTCAGTTTGCTTTTCTGACACTATTTCCTTGGAGTTAGTGTCTGATCCCCCGAGTAAGGGCTCAGTCTTATAAGACTGCTCCTACTGCAGGTGCCAGTCGTAAGCCCCAGCGTCTCACATGTACTTCTAACTAAATGGCTATAAATCATCGTTCCTATGACTCCCTCCTTGGATTCAATAATTTTCTAGAACAGCTCACAGAACTCAGAAAACAGTTCATTACTAGAGTACTGGTTTCTTATAAAAGGATACAACTCAATTGCAGCATTATTTACAATAGCCAAGACAAGGAAGCAACCTAAGTGTCCATCAATGGATGAATGAATAAAGAAAATGCCATATATATGTACAATGAAATAATATGCAGCCATAAAAATGAAGGAAATCTTGCCATTTATGACAACATGGTTGGACCTTGAGGGCATTATGCTAAGTGAAATAA
The DNA here is from genome assembly GCF_002007445.2 of Ailuropoda melanoleuca. Lineage (NCBI taxonomy): Eukaryota > Metazoa > Chordata > Mammalia > Carnivora > Ursidae > Ailuropoda > Ailuropoda melanoleuca. The sequence goes on from NC_048223.1 coordinate 103,676,037, forward strand.
GTCAGGCAGAGAAAAACAAATACCATATCTCACTTATATGTGTAACCAAACAAGCTCCCCCACCCCCCAAAAAGAAAAAAAAACCTAATAGATATAGAGAACAGATTAATTGAGGGAAGGTGGTCAAAAAGTACAAATTTCCAGTTATAAATTAAGTCATGGGGTGTAATAGATGGCTCAGCGACTATAGGTAATAATTCTGTATTATATATTTGAAAGTTGCTAGAGTAAATCTTAAGATTTCTCATCACAAGAAAAGAAATTTGTGACTACGTGTGGTGAGGAATGTTAACCAGACTTACTGTGATGATCATTTTGCAGTATATACAAATATGAATTATTGTGTTGTATACCTGAAACTAATATAATGTCTTATGCCAATTATATCTCAATAAGAAAGAAAAGAAAAGGTACTGCTCAGGAACAACCAGATGGAAGAGATGTATTGTATAGGGCAAAGTATGTGGAAAGGAGCACAGGGCTTCCATGCCTTGTCCAAGCATGCCACCCTCCCAGCACCTTCACATGTTTACCAGGCTGGAAGGACTCTGAACCCCATAATTTAGGGATCTTTTTGGAGACTTCATCATGTAGGCATGATTGACGATTAACTCAATCTCCAGCCCCTCTCCCCTTCCTGGAGAAGGGGGTTGAGACTGAACATTCCAAGCTTCTTTTTTTTTTTTTTTTAAAGATTTTATTTATTTATTTGACAGAGACAGCCAGCGAGAGAGGGAACACAAGCAGGGGGAGTGGGAGAGGAAGAAGCAGGCCCACAGCAGAGGAGCCTGATGTGGGGCTCGATCCCATAACGCCGGGATCACGCCCTGAGCCAAAGGCAGACGCTTAACCGCTGTGCCACCCAGGCGCCCCTGAACATTCCAAGCTTCTAATCATAAGAGTTCCCTCCTTACAACAGGACACTCCTGTCATCCAGGAAATTCCAAGGGATTTAGGAACTCTGTGTCATGAATTGGGGTCAAAGACCAAGAACAAAAGAAGCTCCTTTTACCTCTATTGCTTAGGAAAAGACAAATGTTTTAAGAGCTCTGGCCAAAGCCAGGGACAAAGACCAAAATATATATTTCTTTTTATAACGTGATATCACAGATAGTAAGATAATAGATGGCTCCAGTATAAACAGACCCTGAAATAGTTTCCAGTTTTTTTCCCTTTAAACAGTACTCCAGGGAACATTCATGTATGTACATCTTGGCAACCATGTTCAGTTATCTCAGGATAAATTTCTTTTTTTTTTTTTTTTAAGATTTTTACCTATTTGAGAGCAAGTGAGTCGGGGGGAGGAGCAGAAGGAGTGGGAGAGTGAGAAGCAGACTACCCACGAAGCAGGGAGACCGATGCAGGGCCCCGGGATCATGACCTGAGCTGAAGGCAGATGCTCAACCAACTGAGCCACCCAGCGCCCCTCAGAAAAAATTTCTAAAGATTTCTGGGTCCCAAGGTCTATACATTTTGCAGTTTGGTACATATGCCCAGCTGTCCTCCATGAAGGTGATTCCATGAGGCTGCGTGATGCCTGGCCACACAATTGCCACTGTGCTGGAACCTGTAGTCATGGCCAGTTGGTAGCCCAGCCACTAAGGAAGCGATGTGTAGCCTTTAAAGTCCACAGTGAGTCACAAGAGTCTTCCAGTTTTTGGTAACGGCAAGGTTGGTTTTACTCTAATGTTAAGGAACTTCTTTGAGGCTGGGGACCTTTAAGCCTAGGAAACTCCATGGCTCTTAGAAAACCCAGCTAAACTTCCAGGTTCACCCTCAGGTTCATTCCCTCTTCCATCCCTCCAAGCAAGAAGAAATATCCTGGCAAGGAGTCTGGCCCAAGCACCAAAATGCGATCATTCATACTTTACGGCTGCCTCTTCCTATAACCAGGTCACCCCAAATTGGTTATTTTCAACCCCCTTCCTATGTCTGATTGGTAGGGAACTTCGGAAGTATGTGGGCAGACACACAGACAGCTGGGGGGTTTAGTCTTTGTACGTGTACTCCAATAAGTGCCTGCTTCTTGTTCCATCTCCAACCCAACAGTGCCTTGGCTGCCACATTCTATAAGGGACACTGACAATTCAGAGTGTATCCCCAGAAGAGTGACTTTCAGACTGGCAAAAGTTCTCTTTAACTGTGGTCTGTGAGGAATGGCTTTAAAAGTAAGGAAACTGGAAACATTTAGTCTGGAGAAGAAAACACTTTGGGATGAGGTGTGGGGAATGGTGAACTATGACCTACAACAGGTGTTTTAAAAATATTGAGGTCTAGCCATATGGAAGAGGGATTGGACTTTTTCTTTGTTAACCAGAGGAGAGAACTAGAAAGCTGTTAACTATTCTTTTGGATGTGGGAGCATTTTCTTTCTTTCTTTCTTTCTTTCTTTCTTTCTTTCTTTCTTTCTTTCTTTCTTTCTTTCAGATTTATTCATTTATTAGAGAGAGAGAGCACACACAGGGGTAGAAGTAGAGGGAGAAGGAGAGAGAATATCAAACAGACTCCCCACTGAGCACGGAGCCTGTCTAGTGGCTGGATTCCATGACCCTGAGATCGTGACCTGAGCCCAAATCAAGATCCAGATGCCTAACCGATTAAGCCACCCAGGCACCCCATGGAAGCATTTTCTAACATGGATAGGCCTTGGGAGGCAGTAAACTTGCCATTTCTGAAGTTGTCCCAGTAAAGTCTGGGCAGCTCCTGGCCAAGGCCTTTGTAGAGGGGCTTTAAGTGCTGAGAATGGGGTTGGTGATCGGGGAGTTTGGACCACTGAGCTCAGATGCCACTTAATACATGCTTGTTTTTCTTCTAATCTAGCATGCTTATGACGGCTTCCGCTGTGCTTCCATCTCGCTTTCTGCAAACAGGCTGCCTCCCCCTTCTTGGTGCTTTCTGTCCCATCAGCCTCCAGGTCTGATCCAGCTGGATGATCTCTGAAAACACCCATAAATACTGTAACTGTGTTTCTTGATGTAAACTATAGAAGAGGGGGTTAGTTTCCTGAGCCAAAAAGTAAAATCCTGGCTGCCTGAGGAAGGGTCTGCTCTGCCACACTGGGTGAACTCTGTGTCTCACTTCCTACCAAGTCCTTCTGCCTCCAGTGTTTTTCTTGTGAACAGTGGCTGTGTTTTCCAGGGGTAGAATCTTTCAAATGAATAACAGTTGCTTCATTTGTATAGTACATTCAGGACATGAGGCAATTTTCACATATTTTAATTCTTTTATTTGATTCTAAAAACTACCCTGCAAGATAGATAGTATCATCATGTTTTGATACATAAAGAAACAAATGCAGAGAATTGAAATGGCTCATTTAAGATTACACAGCAAAGAAAAATGCACCAAAGAATAAAGCAAAGGGAAGTACCATTACCTGGAGACTCTTTACTTGAGGATCTGTTTTTGCCTTTTTTTTTTTTTTAAGATTTTATTTATTTGTTTGAGAGAGAGTAAGCACAAGCAGGGGGAGCAACAGAGGGAGAAGCAGGCTCCCCGCTGAGCAGGGAGCCTGACGTGGGCTTCGATCCCAGGACCCCAGAGATCATGACCTGAGCCGAAGGCAGATGCTTAACCGACTGAGCCACTGAGGTGCCCCTGTTTTTGCCTTTTACCTGAGGGTAAATATAATACATTTAAGGTGACTGTTTGCCCCAAGATCTGGTAGAAGAAAACCAATCAGTGCTGAGCGATGCTTTCATGTCACAGTGTAGTGGCCAGTGATAGAACTAAGAGAAGTCAGTGTTTTATTAACTTATCTTTTCTGAGGTTCCTGGAGATGACACCAGCCAAAAAGCTCTCTGGGTTAAACGTTGATGTTTCAAGCAAATGGCCCATAAACATGTGAAAAGAAAGATGTCCGTCTCACTCAAAATAAGAGAAATGCAAGTTAAACTAGCCTCAGACACCACTTCTCACTTGTCAGATTCGTAGATTCCAAGTTTGATAGCATTTCTTGTTGACAGGCTGTGGGACACAGGCATTTCCCTGTGTTCATAGTGGGGTGCAAAATGGCGCTCTGTCTGTGAAAGAGAACATAGCAGTATCCAGCAAAACACAGATCTGCTTACCCTTTGATGCAGCAGTTCCACTTCTAGGAATCCCAGAGATAGGAGAAAAACTGTGAAAAGAGATTCACAAATGACTATTAGTTGAAGTAACGTTTGTAGTAACTAGCACAAGTGTCTTCTCATGACGGCGATGGGCCCATGGCAGGAAGTGGAAATGTGTGCATGCTTCGTCAAGCCTCTCCTTGGGTTTGATACTGTCCCTTTGGCCAAAGTAAGTCCCATGGGCAAGCCTAGAGTCAGAAAAGGAGGGGACCACAAAGTTACAAAGTTAATACCCTCAGAGAGGGTATTCATTGAGGCCCCAATGCAATCAGTTTACCACGGGGAACTTAGTCTTTCTTGTAATTCATACAGCATGGTTTATAGATTTATGATCTTGATCATATAAATAGAATACACTCTAAGTTAACAAGATGTCTCTTAAAATGCATAAATCCAACTACTCTATTTCAGATATTTCAGTATACATTAGGCAGTTACGTTTGGGAGTTATGAATCCTCATCATTCTGGTCAGTAAAAGATCTGATGGTGATAGTGATAACACCAGGGAGGATGACCTCATCAAGAATGTGCAGTGTTCTCAGAGTTGTTATTTAAAATGTCCAGCAGATTAATCAAGCAAAAAATCCTCTTTTTCATATAACCTAAAAAGTTGTTGAATATTCAGGGATATGGAATCAAGTGTATGGTGGTGTTGGAACCAAAATAAAACTATGGCCGTTGCACCTTAAAAAAGAAAGAAAAAAAAAAAGCAAATGTGGAGAAAAGTATCTATAGTAAATTTCACTTATATAAGAAAACATGTTTTTCTTTATATTTTTAAATGGAAGGGTAAACCATAATATTTTTTAAATGGTAATCTATGGGAGAAGGAGGGAACAGATGGAGAGGACAGGAAGCCAACTTTTCTTTCTTTTTTTTTTTTTTTTAAGATTTTATTTATTTATTTGACAGAGATAGAGACAGCCAGTGAGAGAGGGAACACAAGCAGGGGGAGTGGGAGAGGAAGAAGCAGGCTCATAGCAGAAGAGCCTGATGTGGGGCTCGATCCCACAACGCCGGGATCACGCCCTGAGCCGAAGGCAGACGCGTAACCGCTTTGCCACCCAGGCGCCCCATGGAAGCCAACTTTTCTGAATATATCTTGCTCTTAGATTTATGACTTTGGAATCATGTAAAATTTATGTAATTATAAGACAAATCAAAATGAATATTTTTCCTCAGTTTTTTTGTGCTATAAAGCAGATTATCTCAAAATCAGTGGCTTAAAAGAACTCACATTTATTATTACCTTTGGGTCAGTAGTCTGGGTACAGCTTAAGCCTCACCAGGGTCTCACAGGGTCTCATAAGTCTGAAATCAAAGTGTTTGCTGGGCTGCATTCTTATTTAGAGGCTCTACTGGGTATGAATCTGCTTCCAGGTTCCCTCAGGTTGTTGGCAGAATTCCTTTCCTTGTAGCTGTAGGATTCAAGGCAGCTTGCTTCTCCAAAGCAAGCAATGCAGAAAGGTATGTGTGTGGGGGCGGGGGGGGGGGGGTTTCAGTCCTTTGTTTTAAGGCTTTTCACCTGATTCAGTCAAGTCCATCAAAGATAATTTCCCTTTTAATAACTCAAAATTATTTAATTTGGCCTCACATCCATTAGGAAGGATACTATTTTAAAAAACAAAATGGGTGCCTGGCTGGCTCAGTCAGTGGAGCATGCGACTCTTGATCTTGGGGTTGTTAAGTTTGAGCCCCACGTTGGGTGTAGAGTTACTTAAAAAAATAAACCTTAAAAACGAAAAACACACACCAGAAAATAACAAGTGTTGACAAAGATGTGGAGAAATTGGAACCCATGTGCTTTGCTGGGAGGGATGTAAAATGGTATAGCCATTGTGGAAAATAGAACAGTGGTTCCTCAAAAAAGTTAAACGTAGAATTGCTATATGATGTAGCAATTCCGCTTCTGGGTATAAATCCAAAAGAATTGAAAGCAGGGTCTCAAAGAGATATTTGTACACACGTGTTCATAGCAGCATTATTGACAATAGCCAGAAGGTGGAAGCAGCCCACATGTCCATTCACAGATGAATGGATAGACAAAATGTGGTCTATGCATACAGTAGAAATTTATTCAGCCTTAAAAGGGAAGCAAATGCTGACACATGCTGCAACATGGCTGAACCTTGAGGACATTGTGCTAATGTAAAAAAGTCACAAAAAGACAAATATTGTATGATTCCTTTTATATGTGGTACCGGCAGTAGTTTAATTCATAGAGACAAAAAGTAGAATGGTGGTTGCCAGGGGCTGAAGGGAGGGAATGGGAGTTAGTGTTTAATGCGTACAGAGTTTCAGTTTTGTAAGAAAAGAATTCTAGAGATTGGTTGCACAACAATGTGGATGTACTTAACACTACTGAACTATAAACTTAAAGATGGTTAAGATGGGGGCGCCTGGGTGGCACAGCGGTTGAGCGTCTGCCTTTGGCTCAGGGCGTGATCCCGGAGTTATGGGATCGAGCCCCACATCAGGCTCTTCTGCTATGAGCCTGCTTCTTCCTCTCCCACTCCCCCTGCTTGTGTTCCCTCTCTCGCTGGCTGTCTCTATCTCTGTCAAATAAATAAATAAAATCTTTTTAAAAAAAAAAAAGATGGTTAAGATGGTAAATGTTATGTGTATTTTACTACAATTAAAAATTTAAAAATCAGTAGATTTTGGGGTGCCCAGGTGACTCAGTTGGTTGAGCGTCTGACTCTAGGTTTCAGCTCAGGTCAGGATCTCAGAGTCCTGGGATCAAGCCCCATGATAGACTCCCCTCTTACCAGGGAGTCTGCTTCTCTCTCCCCCGCTTTGCCCCATCCCCTGCTCCCTCTCTTTCTCTCTCTCTAAAGTAAATAAATCTTTAAAAAGACAATTGATTTGGGATCTTAATTATATCTGTAAAATCCCTCCATTTTTGCCATATTCTTTTGGCAAGAAGCAAGTTGCAGGTGTTACTCACACTTGAGGTGTGAACGCTGGAGGTGAGGAGGAATTATGGGGGCCACCTTAAGGTTGGCCTACCAATATTTCCTAAAAATTAAAAGCAAAATGAAACAAATGAAATTCACAGCATATCTAATTGATGTCATAACAATGCATGTAGATTTTTTTTATTTTTTTTTAAGATTTTTTATTTATTTATTTGACAGAGACAGGCAGCGAGAGAGGGAACACAAGCAGGGGGAATGGGAGAGGAAGAAGCAGGCTCCCAGCAGAGGAGCCTGATGTGGGACTCGATCCCAGGACTCTGGGATCACACCCTGAGCTGAAGTCGGACACTTAAAGACTGAGCCACCCAGGTGTTCCTGTACATAGATTTTAAAACGGTAATGTGACTGTATATCTCTAATAGATATATCACAAAGACAAAAAAAAAAAACCCTATTTTCTTTCTTTTTTTAAAAGATTTTATTTATTTGAGAGAGAGAGAGTGAGTGAGCACACGAGCAGAGGGAGAGGGAGAAGCAGACTTCCCGCTGAGTAGGGAGCCCAATGTGGAGCTGGGATCATGACCTGAGCTGAAGGCAGATGCTTAACCGACTTAGCCACCCAGGTGCTGCAAAAAACCCTATTTTCAGTGATCATATTGTTAATAATATTGGTATTATTCTGAAACTAGTATATGTATATAATACAATAAAGCAAATAAGTAATTATATTAGAAACCAAGATTTTCAGTAAGAGAAAAACACAAATATAAATTAAATAAATAAAAATTCTGTGTTCTTAAGATTTTTTAAAAAATTTATTTATTTATTGGGTGGATAGGGGCAGAGGGAGAGAATCTTAAGCAGTCTCCACACCCAGTGTGGGGTCGATGTGGGGCTCGATCTCATGACCCTGAGCTCATACCTGAGCCGAAACCAAGAGTCAGATGCTCAACTGACTGAGCCACCCAGTTGCCCCTATATTCTTAAATTTTAACTGTAAATATCAGGATGAACTTAAGATTATTTTCTCTTTTAAAAACAATATTTTTATCTTTGTTTACTGAAAAATTCCTTTTTCTAAAGATTTTATTTATTTATTTGAAAGAAAGAGAGCACGAGTTGGGGGAGGGTCAGAGGGAGAGGGAGAAGCTGACTCCCCACTCATCGGGGAGCTGGACGTGGGGCCTGATCCCAGAACCCCGAAGTCATGACCTGAGCCCAAGTCAGATGCTTAACCGACTGAGCCACCCAGGCACCCGTAAAAAAGTCTTGAAACAATAATCCAGTAGCAGTAGGTACTTCTAGGTCCAGATTGTGGTTACCATATACCATTTCTCATTAAAAGAAACTAAGCCTTGGGCCTGGGTGGCTCAATCAGTTAAGCATGGGACTCTTGATTTTGGCTCAGGTCATGATCTTGGGTCGTGGGATTGAGCTCTGCGTGGGGCTCCACGCTAGTGGCATGGATCCTGCTTAGGATTCTCTTTCCCTCTCCCTCTGCCTCTCCCCCCCTGCTCACGTGCTGGTGCTCTCTCTCTCAAGAGAAAGAAAGGAAGGAAGGGAGGGAGGGAGGAAGGAGAGGAGAGGAGAGGAGAGGAGAGGAGAGGAGAGGAGAGGAAGAAAGAAAGAAAGAAAGAAAGAAAGAAAGAAAGAAAGAAAGAAAGAAAGAAAAGAAAAAAAGAAAAAAAGAAAGAAACTAAGGCTTTTTGGAGAAATGACTGATTCCAGTTCTGAGGCAGAAAATATACACAATGAGCCTATAACATTTTTTTTTAAGATTTATTTATTTGAGAGAGAGAGACAGGGAGAGAGCGCACACGCCCAAGTGGAGGGAGGGGCAGAGGGAGAGGAAGACAAGCAGACTCCCCACTGGGTTCGATCCCAGACCCTGAAATGATGACCTGAGCTGAAATCAAGAGTCTGACCCAGGCATGCCAAGCCTATAACATCTTTTTATACCAGAAAACAAGGAAGCTACCAAAGATTTTGTGGGTCATATCAACAGACCCAGGAGAGTCTCTATTTTAGAGACTTCTGCCAGCCAAAGATGGGATTATATAAGTATTAAGAACAATAACAACTGCAATGGATTGAAACACATCAAATATATTAAAATCCATGTGTTCATAATAATACTTTAAAAGGCAAACAACAAACTGATCATCTTTAGATCTGATAATTTATTATTCATGAAAATTAGTGAATAAAGGAAAAGAACCACACATTTAATCTGCCTTTCCTATATAAATTAAAGATTAAAGATAAAAAAATTATGAAGAATGATAGAATAGTTTTTGGAGTCTCCTCATGAAATATTGGATCTAGCAGTTGTCACCATGGTGCAGCCAACCATGAGCTTACAACCTCTAGCTCTAACCTTTGGCATTTACAGGAAACACCAAAGGACAGAGGGACATGCTAAATGATGGCATGGGGACGCAATCAGCAAAATTCAGACTTTGGGGAATTTTACTGGAAAAACAACCCGGTTCCTTTAACAAGGAAAACAATAAAAAGAGGAAGAGGGAAAAACTTTTAGATTAAAAGGGCTTAAAAAATAAACCAGCCAAATACAGTGTGTGACCCTAATTTGGATAGTAATTTGAACAGACCAACCGTAGAAGACATTTATAGAAAGTCAATTTGGGGGCGCCTGAATGGATCCAACCGTTAAGCATCTGACTCTTGATTTCCGCTTGGGTCGTGATCCCAGGGTCGTGAGATCAAGTTCCACGTTGGGCTCTGCACTCAGCAGGAAATCTGCTTGAGATTCTCTCCTTCTCCTTCTGTCCCTGCCCCCAATGCATGCTCTCTCTCTAAAAAAGAATAAATAAATAATAAATCTTAAAAAAAAAAAAGAAGAAAGTCAATTGGGACAATAACTTTAATGTTTTTAAAAAGAATCCTTACCATTTAGAGATCTGTACTAAAATACTTACAGATGAAATGATATGATGTCTGAAATTTGCTGCAAAATAATCCTGTGGGGATGGAATGGGAATTTGGATTGGGGGTAGGGTTATATATGGTTTGGGATTGCCCATGAGTTGATAATTATTGAGGCCAAGTGATGGGTATAAGGGAGTTCATTGTATTGTTTTCTCTATTTTGGTTGAAAATTCACCTTGACAAGTTATTTGTTGTTTGCTTAATTGTTTCTAAAGCCTAAGTTTCAGACAGAAGTGGGGGGAAAATCTTTTAATGCGCTTTGGAGACATTTGAAGCTCAAAGCTGTATGGTGGGTTGGTTAAGCCCTAGTGGATTAAGTGAGAAAGAATTCCTTAGAAACCGTCTTCTCCAGTACTCAGGTCACCTCCGTACCACGTGCTTTCCTTTCTCTTCAGACTGTTTCAGTATGGTTGGTGGGTGGGAAGAAGGATTGAGGTTTATTGGTTTGGTTTGACTGATTCCTCCGGTTTTCTCTGCCACCACACTGAATCTGGTGACTTACTCAGCAGTGGCTTCTTGCTGAGAGTGTTAGGGCAGAGCCCTGAGCCCTACCTGCCCTTGAACAGTTCCACACTTGGTTACATTTGAGCTTGCAGTCTGGATGGGGATAGACTTTTTTTCTGCAATAAGGGTAGCACTCCAGATAAGAATTTCTGTTTTGATCTACTTAACTTCTTACCTGGCTCCAGAAGGTTTCTCTCTTTGTAAATTGGAAACCGAATGCTTTATGTACATAAAGACAGAACCAGATTCTTCTTTTGAAAGGTGCCAGAGCCACATGCTGTCCTCATCATCCTCTTTCCTGAAGGAAAAGCAAAGATGCATATTTTGTCTGTACCTCCCTAGCCTGTAAGTGCCAAGAATACAAACTCTCTCCACTCCCCAAAACAAACACCAAATAACAAAGCAAAAAAGTTAATCCTAGAGTAGTGTGTCCCTCCAGATTTCCGGTTCTGCAAAAGGGGCAAAATGCCTTTCCTCTTTGGAATTTAGGCAAAATGAGGGCTGTGCTAAAGGTCTTTGTTGAAGAATGTTCATAGATACAGATGGAGCTTTGCTCCAGAGTGTAAGTGCCTCAGCTCTTATTCCCCAGCAAATGGAAATAGCGGGTGTGTGCAGCCTTCTTCACCTGGCCCTGTCTGGTTGTTAGTCTATAGTTGTGTCTACCATTTTGATCCTAGATGTTAGATGCTTTCAGTCCTGTGTTAACCCTGAGCTGCACAGCAGTAAGAATGCTGAAAGTGCTAATAGGAAACAATGTACAGTGTACAGAAATAGGACTAAGAACAAAAACAGCAAGGGAGAGAAAGGGGGTTATATTTATGTAACTGACCATAACCACTAAGAGAAGAAGAAAAGTAGAGAAACAAGAAAAGTTTGAAGTCTGTGGCAAGAGTACCAGCATCATTAGTCTGGTTAATATAGGAGAAGATGGGGTGTTTCTTCAAGAACTTAAATGCTTAGCTGGTGGAAGTGCCACCGGTAACTTCTTATAGACAAGGCAAGGATTGTCCCCTCGATTTCTGGACCGTCCAAGTCTACACTGCAAGTCTACAAAGCTGCACTCGGAGTGAGTGGCACGGTAGCCAGTGTGATGGGAAGTTCCCACTGCATGTCAGAGCTAGGAAGGAGGAGTTCTTCTTTCTCATTGTATTTTTTTAAGCATACAAATAATATAGAAATCCAATTTGGAAGTTAACGATGCAGACTCTATGAATAAAGTCAAAGTCCTCCCTGCCCATGCGACCCAATCTCAGCCCCTCCCCACACCGCCGTGTGCTTCCTTGCAACCAACCAGGCTTTTTCTATGCATTTACCTTCTTCTGGGGACCTCTAGAAGTGGTTTGGTTTTGTATATATATATTTCCCTTCTTTTTTTTTTTTTTAAAGTAAACTCTACCCCCAATGCAGGGCTTAAACTCACGACCCCGAGATCAGGAGTCCCATGCTGTACCAACTGAGCCGGGCAGGCACCCCATATTTTTTTCTTCTCTAATGTGAGTGAAACTGTACTGTCCTTTACAGTTGGACTGCCTAGTTAACTGTGCATCTTGGAGATCTTCCCATGTCAAAACATAAAGATTTGGGGTGCCTGGGTGGCTCAGTCGTTAAGTGTCTGCCTTTGGCTCAGGGCGTGATCCCGGAGTTCTGGGATCGAGCCCCACATTGGGCTTTTCCGCTGGGAGCCTGTTTCTTCCTCTCCCACTCCCCCTGCTTGTGTTCCCTCTCTCACTGGCTGTCTCTGTCTGTCAAATAAATAAATAAAATCTTTAAAAAAACAACAACAACAACAACAAAAAACCATAAAGATTTATCTAATTCCTTTTTACTACTGCCTATGATTTTATAGTATGCATAAGCCATATTTTAACCATTCTCTTGATGCACATTTAGGTTGTTTCCATTTTTTTCACTATCACGAACAGCACACAGATGTTGGGAGCATTCTTTTTCATTCCTCCTTGTGAACATGTTTTGCTCTAGGGTAGATTTGTACTATGAGGTGGAATGATTAGGTCAAAGAGAAAGTACGTGTATATTAATACATTCTGCCATGTGGCCCTCCAAAGTGACTATGCCGCTTTACGGGTGCTTGGCAGCAAAATGGATTTTCATTGTAGACCTACCTAATCTCTTGAGGAAAAAGATGGAAAGAGTAGAAGCATGTGCTTGATTTTGAAGCTTCAAAGCATCTCCTGGCACTGTGTGGGGAGGGCGGTTGAAATGTATATAGGGACTGCAAATTTAAAACCCTCTATAGTTATTTTGGCTTTAAGAACAAAGGGGCCTGCCTGCAGGTGGCGGGTTGTGTGTGCTGGCTCAGGAGAGTAAGAGGAGCAGGGATGGGTTTTGCCTGGTTACAAGCCTCTGGGCAAAAGACTTTTCCTTCCCATACTGACAGGTGTCTAAACAGATGGAGCTACTTGAAAAGAAAAGTGAAAGCATCTGCCAGCTTAGGGCTCAAGGCTCTCTGGAAATGGAGAGCAAGGACCTGTATGCCCTGTAGGAGAGCATGGCTCATAGAGGGTGAGTGGACGGGATTGGGCCAGTGACAGCTACGAGTGTGACAGGTAACCCATACTGAGCTCTGTTTGCACGGAGGCATTCACCCTCCCGTGGGAAGAATGAGTCCTGCCATGGCTCCATGTATACGGACGCAAGGTGAGGGTCAAGGACCCACACTCTGCCTCTGGGGGAACCACACCACTGGTAGATAGTGAGCCACTCCTCAAAGATGTGCAGTTCCCAGAGACTCGCTCTTGGGTGGGAGCCACCAGCGGTCTCAGCTGCCCCCCAGCCTCCTACTTCCCCTGCTGTAACCCCTAGGGCAGGTTGCTGAGCTTCTCTGCTTATAAAAGGGATTTTCCTTACACTTCACTATTTGTCTTTATGATCGTGGCTTTGAGGGAGAGGGAGAGAGTTGGAGAGCCAGAGGTTTTTGAGAAAATACATAGGGAAACAATTTTGAGTCTCTTTTGACTGGCTTTGTAATCCTTGGCGATTCCTTTGATTCTGGGCAAAACCTAGAAGGAATATCCTTTATGGTTCCTTTCAGTTTTGTAAGAACAAACATGTCCCCTCTTCTTTATTTAATTAAGCGGTACAGCACATTCATTTCCCTCTGTCTTGCAGCCACATTTAGCCAAATTAATATCAGACAGAACTAGTTGAGGGAAGCTCTCTAACCAAACACTCAAATTAACTTTTCAGTCATGAAACTGCACTCAGAATTTGAAAAAGGTGTGTGTGGGGACGGGGAGCAGTCCATTCTCGCTTCCACCACTTGACCAGGTTGGAAAAACTTGACAGCCAGCGACCATCCACACCATCCAGCGATGAAGAACTCTGCTTGCTAGCCCCCAAAGCTCGTGAACACATGTCCAGAGAGTCTGTTTCTCTCCCTCCCCCCACAGTATGTTTGTTTTCTTTTTATTTTTTCTTTCTAAAAGAAAATGGCCTTTCTTTGGAGGAGTTTGGTTTGAAACCCTGCCATGGGCTGTGGTGCTGTCGTGCTCCTGAGGCCTACTTCCTGCAGGCATCTTGTCCACAGTGCGTGTGTGGGGAGAAAGGCGGGGGTGCCCAATTCTGTTGTTTTGTACCAGTTCAAGCCTCTAAGCTCTTCAGTGTCCCATCCTTATCCTCTTCTTGCATTGCTCGAGTGGTAGAGGGGAATTACCCAGGACATAGTTATTTTTTCTCCTGTGTGACATGCATGCATCACTGCCCTCGACTGCCATCCAGACTTGCTGAGATGGGCCTTCCCTCACCACTGCTGCAAGGCTCTGAGCTGAACTCTTAGCTTTGGCTTGGAGATGGGGAGCAGGGGCCGGCAGACAGGGAAGTGCTCACTCACAGCTTTGCTTGGATTCTTGGAGGAAGGAGAGTTACTGATCTTTCCCAGCAAGAAGAGGGTCTGTGCCCCTCATCCTTTGGTAGGTGCTGTCATGTGGAGGAGGCCCTGGGTCTTAGGGTGCTAGGACAGCATCCTCTGTGCAGTGCCTGGGCTCATACTCTCCCCAGAATGAGCATAGCATCTCATGGATGTGTTACAGGCTCCAGAAATGTAATCTGTGGCATCAGGCTGTCCTACACCCCGTGATCTCCTCAAATTTTGTAGGCTCAAGAAACAAACAGGGGCGCCTGGGTGGCACAGCGGTTAAGCGTCTGCCTTCGGCTCAGGGCGTGATCCCGGCGTTATGGGATCGAGCCCCACATCAGGCTCCTCTGCTGGAAGCCTGCTTCTTCCTCTCCCACTCCCCCTGCTTGTGTTCCCTCTCTCGCTGGCTGTCTCTGTCTCGGTCAAATAAATAAATAAAATCTAAAAAAAAAAAAAGAAACAAACAGACTAAGCACACACATCGCCACCCCCTCTCCCCCAGCTTGGCTTAGAGCAAGGAGAAAGCACCTGGGCTTTAGAAATTAGGATAGGATTACGTGAGCGATCCAGCAGGGGCAGTGGGCCAACTCAGTGGCCCCAGTTAGGAGCATCTGGGCTGGGCAGAGGCCAGCGGAACTGACTTTGAACTTTACCTCCTCCACTGCCCCGGCCAGAGCTGGTTCATTCAGCAAAACCACCAGGTTGTCTTCTCTCACTGGGGGCTCATGAGGCTGCCTGGGCCTGTGCAGACTTGGGTTTCAGCCGCTATAAGGATAGTTCAGTTCGTAGGCCTTCAGTTGACTTTAAGGGGCTGTCTTCTAACCTCAAAGGAAGCCTTTGGACCCAGCTCACCGAGCAGACCACAGTGGCTGCAGTAGCCGCTTGGGCTTCCTCAGAAAGGAGGGTGGGGTCCGGCGGTTGCCGGATGCTCTCCATGTGTCTTGGTTTCATGCTGGAACTCTTCAGAGACAGGAGGACAGGCTACTTGACCCTTCCCTATCAGCAGTCTGTGTTGTTGGGGCGTGTCTGGAACATCTGGCATTTTAGGGAGGAACTGCTAAGCCCTCCTAGCAATCAGCTCTGTGTCTCCATATAGGACATTTAAACGCACGTTGTCAAACCAGGTGTGATCACTGATGTGATCTGTGGGCACCAAGAAGGCAAGAAAACTGGAGAGAGTTTGAGAGGCTGTAATGGCTACCCCATTATTCAAAAGTTTGACCCAGAGGGGAGGGCGCCTGGGTGGCTCAGTCAGTTAAGCCTCTGATTTTTTTGTTGTCGTTGTTAAGATTTTATTTATTTGACAGAAAGACACAATGAGAGAGGGAACACAAGCAGGGGGAGTGGGAGAGGGAGAAGCAGGCTTCCTGCTGAGCAGGGAGCCCAATGCAGGGCTCGATCCCAGGACTCTGGATCATGACCTGAGCCAAAGGCAGACGCTTAACGACTGAGCCACCCAGGCACCCCAAGCATCTGACTCTTGATCTCAGGGTTGTGGGATCAAGCCCCGTGTCTGGCTCTGTGCTCAGCATGGAGTCTGCTTGGGATTCTCTCCCTCTCCCTCTGCCCCTCCTGCTTCTCCTGCTCATGTGCTTGCTCTCTCTCTCCCTCCCTCCCTCTAAAATAAATAAATAAATCTTAAAAAAAAAAAAATGTTTGACCTCAAAGTTGACAGACTCCAGTCTGCCAGCCTGCTTTGCACCATTTCCCGTTTTCCTGCTCTCTTGCAGACCAGCCACTCATTTGACACCTGTCACAATTCAGCTGTGTTTCCTGCCCTTGCCCCTCTTCCTGTCAGAGCACTCACTCAAAAGTGTGTTTGACTTCAGGGGTCCAACCTTCCACTATGAGAAACCTACTCTTTTGGGCTCTGGAAGACAACATTAACCCGTTCCCCTCCAACCAACCGTATTAATTCTGCGATAGGGTGTGGAGGGTGAAGCATTGCTTTCCGAACTATGAGACAGAAACATCCCTGGGACTGTACTTTCACACAGAATGGTAGACTGACGGTCATTTTCCAGAGTTGGGATGAATTACAAACTCTTGAAGAATGTATTTGTTCCTCAGGGTTTCAAAGGCAGCCCTAATTATTTTACGAAGAATGGCTGTTTTCTTCTGCAACCCATTTCCCTAGATTTTGCTAACTTCTTATGTCTGGCACAGTCCAACTTCAAACGACCAAGACTAAGGCTGGATGTTTGGGAAGTGGGGGTAGGGTGAGGGCCGATCTGAGGGGCCAGTTAGAAGCTGCACTCCCAGGGTGCTTGGCTGGTTCAGTTGGTAAAGCATATGACTCTTGATCTCATGGTTGTGAGTTCAAGCCCCACACTGGATGTAGAAATTACTTAAAAATCTTTTTAAAAAATATTTATTTATTTATTTATTTATTTATTTATTATTTATTTATTTATTTATTTGGCAGAGAGAGTGAGTGCACAAGCAGGGGAAGCAGGAGAGGGAGAAGCATGCTCCCTGCTGATCAGGGAGCCCAATGAGGGGCTCAATCCCAGGACCCTGAGATCACAACCCAAGCTGAAGGCAGACGCTTAACTAACTGAACTACCCAGGCACCCTAAAAATAAAAATCTTAAAACCCTGCATTCCCAAACAGCACTCCCAACTTTTAAGAGTTCTTACCAGGGAGTTGTTTGTTAATGGGGAAGGAGACATAGAGTAGTGAAACATTTCTCTCAGCTAAGCAAGGGGCAGACCTATACCTAGCAGTATTTTGGACTCTATTTGCCAGCGTGGAGTGGTATTCCCCTCGGGTGACTTTGCCAAATAGGCAGCAGCGGAGGGAGGTTTCTTGGTGGCAGAGCTCAGAGGAAGAGGGAAGGGAATGGAAAGTAGCATCCAGGCTTCACCTGGAATGGCCTCCCTTCAGACCCCAGGAGGCCCCTTTGCTATGTGGTTTAGGTGGAGGTCCCAGGGATTTGCATCCTAATGTCTTGGTTAGGACACTTCAGAGAGCCAAAGAGAGGAGGAGAGAGGGAGCGAGCCCCTCTAACCACTGGATGGAACAGCTGGGCCTCCGACCGAGGCATTATTAGCATTTGAAAACCCCTCTGAAGGGGCTGAGAACTTCCTGGGGTGGGCGCTGGGGCCTGAGTGCTGAGACCCGCGGTGGCTCCACACAGAATGGGGCCAAGCATCGAGGGCATAAAGACCAGACTGGACTCAAGAATGAGCCCATTGTGGCTTTGTCCCAGGCTTGAAAACTGTGACCAAGGCTCTTTCATTGTTAAGAAAGACTGTTTCTTGGCCACAGCAGAGCTAATAAGTCTAGTTCCCCCACCAGGCTGTTAGCATCATCCGCTCTAAACCTTTCTGGGGGTAGTTACACGTTCTCCCCCACCTTCCCTCCTTTTAATTCACTCTGATCCCACATGTGTTGGTCCCAGAGCAGCGACTGGGTCTGTCTCTCTTGTCTGCCTTAGGGTCTCCCCTTCCAGCTGCCTAAATTAAGTCCCTTCCTAAATTAAGTCTGTACGAAGTATTTTTTTGGTCATTCTTACTTCATTTAAACCATTTGGGTTTGTACATTTATTTTTAAGCCAAGGTCAGTTCTGGTTAATAAAAGGTCATGGCTCCAAGCCTTTTCAGCCTTTTCCCTGTTTCCAGCTTATGTTCCTGCCAGGTTTGGGGTATATTTCTACAGACCAGACAGCTAGATGTGGGGCGGGGGTTTAGAACCGGACCAACTCTTTCTTAAACCAGGAGCGATGGTGCCACCTACTGGCTCATGCTGGGAGCTACAGGCTCTGGGGCCCGTTCTGGATTTCTGTTTAGGGGGACGAGGACCTGGGCAGGAATAGCTGTATTGTATTCCAGTATAGGAGTAACATGCAACAGTGGAAAGCAAACCGAGTGGGCACACTATTTTCTGCTTACAGGTAAGGAAACAAGCTTGGAAATTGTGGCTGGGCAAGTTGCCGAGGGTTATAACTAGTAACGGGCAGAGGCAAATAGTAATCCGGCCTTCCCAACTGCAAAGTTAACCACAGCACCAGGGTTTGCCAGAGCCAGCTGGAGACTTTAGGTCATAACTGGACAAGCCATTCAGTGACCTGAATAATGAGGACTGTCTTCCCTGTTCAGGTTTCTGATATAACCCTGCTGATTTGTCAGTTTGATATGACTCTTTAAACCTCTAACGGGGGCGCCTGGGTGGCACAGCGGTTAAGCGTCTGCCTTCGGCTCAGGGCGTGATCCCGGCGTTATGGGATCGAGCCCCACATCAGGCTCCTCTGCTATGAGCCTGCTTCTTCCTCTCCCACTCCCCCTGCTTGTGTTCCCTCTCTCGCTGGCTGTCTCTATCTCTGTCGAATAAATAAATAAAAATCTTTAAAAAAAAATAAATAAACCTCTAACGGCTCCTTAACCCTGGTTCATTTGAGTTTTTAATAATGTTAGGTGGACAACAGTAGTTGTTAAAAATTAAATTTGTTTTCATCACATTCCTTTGAAGTTATTGTAGGCAACACTGCTTTTCCCTTTATTTTCCTGATTTAGTAGTAATATGAAATTTCCTTTTTTTTATTTTTAGAGATTTTATTTATTTATTTGAGAGAGAGCACGAGAGAGCACATGAGCCGGGGAGGAGCAGAGGGAGAGGAACAAGCAGACTCTGCACTCCGTGTGGAGCCTGACATGGGGCTTTATCCCATATCCCCTGAGATCATGACCTGAGTTGAAATCAAGAGTTGGATGCTTAACCGACTGAGCCACCCAGGCACCCCTATGAAGTCTCCTTTAAACTAAGTTTGTCTAGGTTTTTAAAAGTTAGGGGGGAAATACAGGTAGGTTATGGTACAGATGGTACACAGAAGTGTTATGGTTGACTCAAAAGTTTGGGAAATGTGGCACTATGCCCACCATCACTGACTTGTCCCATGACCTTGGGCAGTCTCTCTCAAGGATCCTTTCCTCATTTGTAGAAAATGAGAATGTTGGTTGTTTAGATCGTATAGACCTATGTGTGACATGCTGTGATATGTGGGCATTGTAAGTCAGGTTTCTCCCAGGCCACTGTTTACCCTGAGAAGGTAGTAACCAAGAGTCTAAGACCTTGGCCTTGCTTTGCCCACTTTACCTTTCCCCAAAGATTCCTCCAATTCGCATACCATGTAATTCACAGTTGTGAAACCATAACCGCAATGAACCTCAGAACATTTTCATCACCCCCAAACGCAATGTCAGATAAGTTACTCCCCATCCCCTCTAACGATTCTAGCCCGAGGCACCAACTAATCTCTCTGTCTCCATAGATTTGCCTATTCTGGACATTCCATACAAGTGGAATCACATATGTCCTTTTGTGACTGGCTTCTTTCACTTAGTATAATGTTTTTAAGATTCATGTTGTAGCATATATCAGTACTTTATTTCTGTTGCCAAATAATACTCTATTGTGTGCATATACCACATTTTATTTATCCATTCATTAGTTGATGAACTTTGGGTTGTTTCCACCTTTGGGCTGTTGTGAATAACATGGCTATTGTGAGCATTCATGTACAAGTGTTTGTGTGGACATGCGTTCATTTCTCTTGGGTATATACATAGGATTGGAATTGCTAGGTCATATGGCAACTCCATGTTTAATCATTTGAGGAATTGCCAAACCGTTTGCCAAAGCAGCTCCACTATTTTCCATTCCCACCAGCAATGTATGAGGGTTCCAATTTCTATCCTTACCAACATTTGTTATTGTCATTGTCACTGTAGCCACCCTAGTGAGTGTGAAATGATGGGATCTCACTGTGGTCTTCATACACATTTCCCTAATGGCTGATCATGCTGAGCAGCTTTTCATGTGCTTATTGGGTATTTTTATATCTTTTTTGGAGAAAGATCTATTCATATTCTTCACCCATTTTAAAGTTGGATTATTTATCTTTTTATTATTGAGCTGTAAGTCTCTTTATATATTCTGGATGCCTATCAGACTTGTAAATATTTTCTTGAATTCTGTAGGTTGCCTTTTCACTTTTTTTTTTTAATTGTGGTTAAATATACATAACACAAAATTTGCTATTTTAACCAATTTTTTAAAGATTTTATTTATTTATTTGACAGAATGAGAGAGAGAGAGAGTGAGAGAGAGAGCATAAGCAGGGGGAGCGGCAGGCAGAGGGAGAAGCAGGCTGCCTGCCGGGATCACGACCTGAGCCGAAGGCAGCTGCTTTACCAACTGAGCCACCCAGGCGTCCCATTTAAACCATTTTTAAGTGTACAGTTATGTGGCATTAAATGCATTTACATTGTTATACAACTCTTGCCACCATCCATCTCCAGAACTTTGTCTCCCCCAACTGAAACTCTAAATCCATTAAGTGCTAACTTTTTTTTTTAAGATTTTATTTCTTTATTTGACGGGGACAGAGAGAGAGAGAGAGAAAGCACATAAACACAAGCAGAGGGAGCAGCAAAGGGAGAGGGAGAAGCAGGCTTCCTGCTAAGCAGGGAGCCCAACATGGGGCTCAATCCCAGAACCCTGGGATCATGACCTGAGCCGAAGGCAGCCACGTAACTGACTGAGCCACCCGGGCCCCCCAAGTTAGTGAGCCACCCAGTCCCCCCAAGTGCTAACTTATCATTTCCTTCCTCCCCTAGCCCCCAGCAACCACCCATCTACTTTCTGTCTCTATAAATTTTACTACTCTGGTACCTCTTGTAAGTGGAGTCACTTTTTTGGGGATTAGCTTACTTAGCATAATGTCTTTAAGATTCATCTATCTTGTAGCATGTATTAGAATGTCCTTTTTTTAAAAAAAAAGATTTTATTTATTTATTCGACAGAAATAGAGACAGCCAGCGAGAGAGGGAACACAAGCAGGGGGAGTGGGAGAGGAAGAAGCAGGCTCATAGCGGAGGAGCCCGATGTGGGGCTTGATCCCAGAACGCCGGGATCACGCCCTGAGCCGAAGGCAGACGCTTAACCACTATGCCACCCAGGCGCCCCTAGAATGTCCTTTTTTAAGGCTGAAAAATAAATACTATGTTTTGTTAATCCATTCATCCATTGATGGACTCTTGGCTCGCTTCCCTTCTCTGGCCATTGTGATTAATTCTGCTGTGAACCTGGGTATACAAGTACCTGTTTAAGTCTCTTTAATTCTTTCGGGTATATATACCCAGGCGTAGAATTGCTGGATCTATGACAAGTCTATTTTTAACCTTTGGAGGCACTGTCACCCTGTTTTCCACGATGGCTGTATCATCCTACATTCCCAGGAACAGTGCACCCAAGTTGAAAGTTTTCCCACAGCCTCACCAGCACTTCTCATTTTCTGGGTGGTTTTCTGTTTTGTTTTGTTTTGTTTTGTTTCGTTTTATAATAGCCATCCTAATGATTGTGACGAGGTATCTCATTGTGGTTTGGATTTGCATTTCTTTTTTCTTTCTCAGTGGTACTGTTTGCACACAAAAGGTTTTCATTTTATTGAAGTCCAGTTTATCCTTTGTTGCTGGTGCTTTTGGTGTCTACCTAAGAAACCATTGCCTAATTTAAGATCAGAAGGTTTATTTCTATGTTTCTTCTAAGAGTTTTACAGTTTCAGCTATTACAGTTAGGCCTATAATATATTTTAAATCAATTTTTGTTTATGGTATAAGAGATCCAACTTAATTCTTTCATATGTGGATATCCAATTGTTCCAGTACCCTTGCTGAAAAGACTATCTTTCCTATATTGAATTGCCTGGGCATTGTTGTCGAAAATTAATTGGCCATAAATGTGAGGGCTTATTTTTGGACTCTAAATCCTGTTTCGTTGATCAAATGCCTATCCTTATGCCAGTACTACACTGTTGTGTTTTTTTTTAAACTTTATTTTTAAGCAATCTCTCCACCCAACATGGAATTTGAACTCTCCACCCCGAGATCAAGAGTTGTGTGCTCTACCAACTGAGCCAGCCAGGTGTCCCAGTACCACACTGTCTCGAGAACTGTAGCTTTGTAGCAAGTTTTGAAATCAGGAAAATTAAGTCTTCCAACTTTGTTTGTCTTTTTCAAACTTGTTTCAAGCTATTCTGGGTCCCTGGCATTTTCATATGAATTTTGGGATCATCATTTAAATTTCTGCAAAAAAGGCATTTGGCATTTTGGTAGGGATTGCATTGAATCTGTAGATCACTTTGGGGAATATTAATGTCAACAATATTAAGTCTTTCTATCCATGAATATTGTATATTTTTTCATTTATATAGGTCTTCTCTAATTCCTTTAAACAGTGTTTTATAGTTTTTAGAGGGCAAGTTTTACATTTTTTTGGTTAAATATATTCCTGAACATTGTTTTCTTTTTTGTTCTGTTGTAAATGGAAGTTTTCTTAATTTCATTTTCAGATTGTTCATTGCAAGTACACAGAAATACAAGTGATTTTTGGATATTGCTGTTGTACCCTGCAACCTTGCTGAACTTGTTTATCCTGATAGTTTTTTAGTGGATTCCTTAGGGGTTTCTTTGTACAAGATCATGTCATTGGCAAATATAGTTTCATTTCCTTTCCAGTTTACCTGGATTTTTGTTTATTTTTTCTTGCCTAATTGCCCTGGTTAGAACCCCTAATACAATGTTAAATAGAAGTGATAAGAGTGGGCATCTCTGTTATGCTCCTGATCTTAGAGGAAAATAATTCAGTCTTTACTATCTTTTGTAGATGCCATTTTATATATTGAAGAAGTTCCTATCTCTTCCTAGTTTGAGTATTTTTATCATAAGAATATTAGTATTAGTATTTGCAAATGCTTTTTCTATGTCTATTGAGATGATCATGTGGGTTTTTTAAAATCTTTATTCTATTGATATATTACATTGGTTTTCTTATATTACATCAACCTTGTATTTTTGGGATAAATCTCACTTGGTCATTATGTATAAACCCTTTCTGTATGTTGCTATGTTCAGTTTGCTACTGTTTAGTGAGGATTTTTGTGTCTGTATGAATAAGGGATAATGGTCTATGGCTTTCTTGTAATGCCTTTGTCTGGCTTTGGCATTAGGGTAATACTGATTTTATAGAAAGAATTGGCAAATGTTACCTCTTATTTTTTGGAAAAGTTTGTGAAGAATTGGTATTAGTTCTTTAAATGTTTGGTAGAATTTACCAGTGAAGCCATCTGGGGTAAGCTTATTATGGGGTAAAACTTTTGAATTATTAATTCAGTCTTTTTTCTTGTTGCTTTGTTTCTGACTTGTAGATCATGCAGGCTGCTTGTAGAGACACATTTCTGTAAAAGGAGAAGGAATCTGGGAAGAGTGGGCACAGCAGGAATTGGGAAATTTGAAGATTTCCAGTTGGCTCTGCCTGGAGCTGGGCCTTCTCTCCCTTTATCACTCATGTCTGGTAGAGGAAGTAGTCTTCCTTCACCCTCATGAATGAATGCTTTTGAGTGTAGGACCAAAAAGCTGAGACTGTCTCTTAGATGGAAAAAGTAGTTGGTGTAACCATACCTGACACAGGAAGGAGTTAGTATTCACACCAAGACAAAGGAGAGCAGAAGCTCTTTCAGGCCTCCCTGGGTGGCTTCAGGCTGGGGTCTGTGTGTGTGTGTTTTCATGTTCTGCCTTGCCTTTATTTTTTTTTATTTTTTTAAAAGATTTTATTTATTTATTTGACAGAGAATAGAGACAGCCAGCGAGAGAGGGAACACAAGCAGGGGCAGTGGGAGAGGAAGAAGCGGACTCCCAGCGGAGGAGCCTGATGTGGGGCTTGATCCCAGAACACTGGGATCACGACCTGAGCTGAAGGCAGATGCTTAACAACTGAGCCATCCAGGCGCCCCTGCCTTGCCTTTAAATATTGATAAAAAGTGAAGAGTCCCCAGCTGTTGAGATTCCCAGATCATAAGTGATAGACCACAATGAACTACCATACAGCCATTTAAAGAATGAGGTAGCGGGGTGCCTGGGTGGCACAGTCGGTTGAGCATCTGACTCTTGGTTTTGGTTCGGGTCGTGATCTCAGGGTCCTGGGATTGAGTCCTGCGTCAGGCTCCATGCTCAGCGTGGAGTCTGCTTGAGATTCTCTCTTCCTCTCCCTCTGCCCCTCCCACTCATGTTGTCTCTCTCTCTCTCTAAAATAAATAATATATCTTTAAAAAAAAGAATGAGATAGCTTTTTATGTGCTGATATGAAATGATCCCCCAAGATATATCATTAAACAAAATGTGCAAGGGGCACCTGGGTGCCTCAGTCGGTTAAGCGACTGCCTTCGGCTCAGGTCATGATCCCAGGGTGCTGGGATCGAGCCCCGCATCGGGCTCCCTGCTCAGCGGGGAGTCTGCTTCTCCCTCTCCCTCTGCCTGCTGCTTCCCCTGCTTGTGCTCACTCTCTTTCTCTCTCTGACAAATAAAATCTATAACAGAAAAAAACACAACCCACCAAACCAGAGTGTGCAAAACAGTGTGCTACCATTTGTATTAGGAAAATAAAAGGTGGAGAGACCCTGTAGATGCACACAGGCTGGTAAGTACAGAGTACCTTCGGAACGGTACCCAACAGAAGAGTCAGGGCTGGGGGAGACTTCCCACCACATGGGTGTTTTCTTCCTTGTGGTTATGCTGTCCTAGACAGTGTTTTTGAAGTGATGAGCCTGTGTGAAGTGCAGTGGTGAGGCTATGAGTTGGCCGTGTTTGCACGTTTCTCTTGGTCCACCCGGGCCCCGTGTCTGTGATTTCATGGAAATGCCCGCCCCTCCAGACTGTACGTCTCTGCAGAGGTGTGTGGGGCACAGTCCAGACCTGTGTACTTGGAGCCTCCAGTGTTCCTCAGGAATCCCTCTGTCTGGCTACCTGTGGGAAACCAGTGGTCAATCTCAAAGGCCCTCCACAAGTGGTTCCTTTTAGCAACACTTCCAGCAGCACAGTAAAGAGTTGGAACCAGGGGCATGCTTTTCCCCGGTGAAGTGCTTTCACTACCCCCCAGCCTCCCTGAGGATTTCTGGCCACATGGTCCCACACTAAAGCACCTTATTCTTTCCTGGCAGACCTGATCATGGCTCCCCAACCCCAGGTAAGTCTTTGGATGTGCCAGGCCAAGTGAGTGGCCACAGCAGCAGCCTGTCCTTTTCCCCCGAAGGCTGGCAGAGTTGGCAAGCAGGAGCACGTTTGGTTTGGGGGAAATATCCACCGTCTTTCCTATATGAGCAAGTGCTTCCCCTGGAAGACTGGGGAGCTTCCCAGCCTGGGCTTCTCTGATACCAGGGCTTCAGGCCTGGACGCGAGGCCTCCAACACTGAGCACCCTCATGTCTCTCCCACAGAGAACACCTTCTGCAGCGGGGACCATGTGTCTTGGCACAGCCCTTTGGATAACAGCGAGTCAAGAATTCAGCACATGCTGCTGACCGAGGACCCACAGATGCAACCCGTGCAGACACCCTTTGGGGTAGTTACGTTCCTCCAGGTGAGGCTGAAGTTGGACATGGGCTCAAGCCTTCCCTGGGGGAAAGCCTTTTAGTACAGGAGGGCTTGGGTAGGGGGAGTGAAGGCAACAGATTTCCTTCTCTTCTTGCATTTTCTTCTCCCTCTGCTGGCTCGTCAGATTCAGATGGTCTGATTTAGCCTGCTGAGATGGGAGAAGGGGGAAAGGGAAGGGGCCATGGGGTGTGTGGGGGGTGGGGGTGAAGGCTGTAGTTGAGCGGCTAAGGCTAACAGGGCGTATATTCTGGTGAACTGATAAAGACCCACACAGCCGTAGGCACGGGACCACCCAGCAGGAAGGCAGCTTTGGGCTGGCCTAGCCCTCACCCAGAAGGGGTGTGCATGCACCCCCACTGCAGCTGGGCTTGGGATCATGCTGGGGTCTGTGTGAAGGTTTGCTTGTTGCCCTTGAGGTTTACACCAAGGCCCTGCCTCTGATGAGGAAAGAGAGCTCTTCTGCAAACTGCCAGGACCCTTTGGTTGTTGTTGGGAGCTTCAAGGGCCTCAGAATCCCCTGTGTTTACGTTCCCTGCAATTGTAGCCTAGGCCGGAACATCTCCCTGAACCTCCCCTGCCTCCAGAGACGTGGGTTGAGGACCCACTCTGATGTACACCTCTGCAGTCCAGGGCTAGACATCATGTCACCCTGATGCCTGACCCATTGTAGCAGGACAAGGATCAGGCCTCAGCGCCCTGTCTGTGGAAACCATCCCTTTTTGGACGGACAAGCCCCTGGCCATAGGTCCTACCTGTGATCCCCCCACTTGAGTTGACCCTGAAGGAGCCTAGGTCCGTCCTCCTGGATGAGTGGGAGGAGTGGCCGTTAACACGCAATGGCATCTTGTCCCCGGGTCTCAGATTGTTGGCGTCTGCACCGAGGAGCTCCACGCAGCCCAGCAGTGGAACGGGCAGGGCATCTTGGAGCTGTTGCGGACAGTGCCCGTGTGAGTACACGCCCGCCCTATGAGGTGGGGCCTGACTTCCTGGGCCTGAGGGTGGCAGTTCCTCCTTACCCCATGTGTGGGCTTCCCCTTACATTGTTTTTCAGGCACTGGTTTTTCACATCAGGGGCTCCTGATGATTCACTCCCTGACAGTCCCTGTCCTTGAACTGCTTCCCCGTGTTCTGGGCCTGGGGCAGCAAACAAGGCCCAGCCCATCAGCCCAGACCCTCAGTTACCATCCTGTCCCCTTTCCTTGTCCACAGCGCTGGCGGCCCCTGGCTGATAACTGACATGCGGAGGGGAGAGACCATATTTGAGATCGATCCACACCTGCAAGTATGTCTTGAGTGAGGAAAACCTTTCTAGCACACTATGCCTAGGCCTCTTCCAAATAACACTGGCTTTCATGCTGGGAAAACGGAGGAGCTTTATTTGTGAATGGGTAGAAAGATGGCATGATTTGGAACTTGTCCCCTAAATTCCGCAGAGCACATGGGCAGCAGAGATTTCCGGCCAGGAAAGCTTGCCTCAAATACATGTTTTTTTGCATTTAAAAAGAGTGGGATTAAATTGACTTTTATATTACTAATAGATGGAAATTTATAATATTGAGATTGTTTGGGATGATACTACAGTCATATCTTGGTTAGAATCCTAAAAAAGTGAGGATCCATGCTTACTCCGATACTTTAAAATGTAAGAGCAGTTCTTTAGATATTGGAACTACATAAAACAAACTAGAAATGGTACCAATAAAAAATAAATAAATAAAAGGGTGAGGGGGGAAGGATGAATTTTATTGTATGCAAGTCATACATCAATAAACCTGACTTGAAAAAATTAAGATCACCAGCTTGTCACTATAGAAAGTCAATATTGCTTGCCTGGTATTCATCCTCCCATTTCCCCCTTCTTCAAAGAACATAGACGTTCTTTCAGGGAGCCACCTCCCTCCTGCCAGCACCCTGTAATACATGGGATGGGTGATACTGACCCCACAGCCCAGCTGCAGTGGGAGTTGTGATTGGTCTAGTGATCACATGCCCCTTTTAGATACATCTTCAGCTTGGGCAGTCAGACTCCGAGCTCCTCCCCTGGGGAGGCTGGCGGTCCTGGATATATAAAGGAAGTCTGTATACATGCAGGCCTGCAGTTGCCCACTCACTGTGGCCCAGCTGTGCAGTGACATCTTTGGTTTCTTAGAAGAAACACGCTTTGTGTGCAAGTTAATTTTGAAAACCACCTAGAGCATAATTTCCTTCCTAATGCGCTGCTCGTGAAACAGGGAAGCAGACAGCTAAGATTGTTCCAGTCATGTATACACTTCCTTCTACTTCCCCCGACCCATTGTAGGCCATTGCCATCTCTGAACCTTTCATGTTTCTAAAAATCTGGCAGGCTGCAGGCAGCCGCCAGGAGTTCCATGTCCTCTAGGAAGGATGCGAGGTGGCAGGGGAGAGGTAGTGGGCAGACATACAGCCAACAGTCCCTGTGGTTCTTTACTGTAGACCTGTGAGATCTTGGGCAGAAGCCCTGCTTATTCACACATGATGCTCCTCTATTTTCTTAGTGCCTTTAACACAAGTTTTCAATTTGCTGCCAGGATCCTCTGTTATCTCTACTTTAAAGTTGGTTTCCCTATAGCTTCTGCTTATGCAAAAACCAGGAACCATGAGGGCTCTGTTTCCCTGTGTCCTTGCTCTGCAGCCACACTGGGGTCCAGCAAGGGGCACTGTGGGCTGCTGTTTAGCCCCGGTCATAAGTGCCAAGTACTAAGAAAGAACTTGGTCATTTGAACCAGCCTGGTAAGCTGCCCCATCCTTCTCTGCATGCCAAGAACAGTTCTCCCTCCTAGTCTTCAGGTTCTGCTGAGACCAGCCAGCAGGACCCAGAGCACCCAGTGGTCTTTAAAAGCAAGCAGTGTGGGGAGGGGCTGGCTCGGTCAGTGGAGTAGGCGACTCTTGATCCCAGGGTCATAAGTTCAGGCGCCATATTGGGCATACAGTTTACTTAAAAATAAAAAATTTAAATTAAAAAAAAAAAAAAAAAAAACAAGCAGGGGGACCTGGGCGAGAAAGCCCAGCTTTCTTTCCTCGTGGCCCTGTGCACCAAGCAGGAACCCTTCTGTGCTCATCTGTAGCTGTGTGGGGCCTGCTTGCAGGCGGTTCATTTTAGAACTGGCTCCTGTTCCTTTGCTCCAAACTCTGCTACTAGCCGGCTGTGTGCCTAAGGAAGTCCCTTCTCTGGGGCCCGACTCTTTTTTACTTATAAAGTAAGTGGGCTGAATTAGTTGAGTCAAGAGCCACCCTCAGCTCCTTGCTTAGGTGAGGGCCCTCAGGAAAGCCAGTGGAAAGGGTAAAGCTCAAACTCTACCCTGAGCAAAGCAGGGCCCACACACTCCTGCCTGGAGCACAGAACTGCTCCTGTCATCAGCCTCTCCCCGTGTGAGGCTGGGGCGCCTGGCTGCCTCAGTCAGTAGAGCATGTGATTCTTGATCTTGGAGTTTTAAGTTCAAACCCCACGTTGGGTGTTGAAATTATTTAAAAATAAAATCTTAAAAAAAAAAAAAAAAAAGAATCCCAGCTTTGCCCAGGCTGATTATAGCACTGGAAAGGAGGTACAACTTTTGAAAAGGAGGCATCAGGGCAGGGCCATCTGCTGACTGGTCTCAAGAAATAAGGACCTTCCCTTGTGTTTCCACAGATAGGCCTTCTGGCCAAGCAGCAGGCCCATGTGGTGCCTGTGGAGCCACCGGGAGAGGGTCAGGCGACAGGGAGGTGTGGATTCTTACTGCGGTGCTTTCACTCATGAGCTTTATTTGGCCCACATGGGTGTTTATAAGCTGCGTTGCTAGAGCCTTCCAGATGACCTTTAATCCAACACCCAGCATCACAGAACTATGTTTTACCAGAAATCGCAGGGATGTTTGGGTACAACTCTTCCTTGAGGCCATTTGGAGAGTGTTGGGATTCCACAGTGCCAAGGCCTGCACAAAGGCAGGGCCTCTGATGGGGTCTGCAGATGGCCACTGCCCTCCACGCCCCCATCTCAGCCTAAGAAATGGAAAAGAAACTCCATCCAGAGTCCTTTGCCAAACAAGTTAGTGATGCACGGAGGGGAAGTCCTGTCCTGCTCTCTGGGGGCGCTTTTCTGGGTGACCACACCCTCTGCTGTTAGAAGAGGGAACTGCAGGTGTGAAGTCCGAGAAGTTGGGCCCGGTCCTGGCCTCTCCCACCTGCGGCAGGCTTCCACCCTGTCCTCTCTAGCAGTAACTGGGGCGGTTCTTCCTGAAGGACCAGGGAGGAGAGGAAGGACTGTGCCTTTCCTCAGGGCAGTAGTTCCTGCCTCTGCCACATCAGCTCCATGGGCTGGCATGGGGTGGCCAGAGTTAGGGCTCTGAAACAGGCGTGCAGGTGGTTTTACTGGAGGGTCCAGATAGAGGATGAGTTTTCCTTGGGATTTTCATGCTTCCTGGCTTCCCCTGCTCCCTGGTTCCCCCGGAGGAGTCCAGTGGCTGGCAGAGACCATCATGTGTTAGCAACCAGGGCAGAACAAGATCAGCACCTGTTCCATGCTCAGCACCTGCAAGAACTCAGTAAATACCAGAAAGGTGGTGGTGACCTTGGGCCACCGGTTCGCTGAAGGAACTCTGGCTCTTTGGTTCTTTCCAAGCAGGAGAGAGTTGACAAAGGCATCGAGACGGATGGCTCCAACCTGAGTGGTGTCAGCGCCAAGTGTGCCTGGGACGACCTAAGCCGGCCCCCCGAGGATGATGAGGACAGCCGGAGCATCTGTATCGGCACGCAGCCACGGCGGCTCTCTGGCAAAGGTAGCCACTGCACCCAGCCTTCCCTTCCCCTGTCCCCAGGCCCAGTGTTCAGGCTCTCTAAGATGGGGCTCCAGCATCAGCAGCCCATTCAGTAGTTCCTTTCCTGGCAGGATTGAAACAGCAAGTGAAGTCCTCCAGCAGGGTGGCATGGAGGGAGCTTTATTGGCCCATTTCTCTTGTGTTTCCTGTGTGTATTTCAGATGCACCACCAGCAGTAACCATTGTGTTTTAGATTTGCCCCTTTGCAATCTGAGGTCATGGAGGTGAGTGGAAGCCACAGAACAGTTACAGGAAAAGGCCATAGTCCACCCAAATGCAAAAGAACAAGCATTGGCCACCCACAGAATTGAAACAGGGCCCAGTTCTGGCCTGAAAGCCATGCCGGACCCGAGAATCACTCTGGCCTCATGCCCTCCCAGGCCTTAGATGAGAGAGGCCTGAGTGTGAGGCCAGCTCACAAACTTCCCTGCCTCCCTGTCCTGTGGATACAGTGCAAGGGGCCTTGTGCGGGGCACCCTGTACCCACTGCCTTCTGCGCGGGGCCTTGGGAAAGAAGGATATGGCTCTCCTGCTGGAAGCTCACCAAGGTGGTCTTTGTTGTAGAAACAGTTGTGGTTCTTAGCAAAGGGCATCCCCACCTAACTCCAAAAGGAAAGCAGCCATTTACCTATATGTATGTTGACAGCATGTTTTTCTACTTTCTTTGTCTAGTTCCTCCATCTTTTCTTATTGTTTGAAGAATAAGGAATACCTACAGCCCTGAACAAAATGCCTGCACATGTGATGGCACTTATGGGAGCTATTCTCTTTCCGTAAAGGACAACTTAAGCTCCTAGTGCAAATATCTGACCCCCTTTGGCTTCCCGCTTGTTCTGATGGTGTGCTAATTAGCCCGTGGGAGGTTCCGAGAGAAAGCATACAGTCGTTAAAATCATTCAGTTGATTTTGACGAAAGAGGTAATTTAAGGAAGGATTCATAGTCTTGTCCAAAATTTCAGCTAATTTTTAAAAATTCTAAAAGTCACCCATATCACTGTAACAAGTCAGACAGTTAGAAAAGTTAGTATTATCACCTCTACAGTCCACTGTAAGCCCACCCTTTGAGCAACCAGCATTAATTTGCTTTTTTGGATGTGTTTGCCATTTGCGTAGGTAAAGCTTAGACCAAATCTCTATAGGGGGCTTCACCCCACAGATCAGCAAAGCACCTTGCAAAGAAATAGTCCCACCAAGAGATTCCTCTCTCATCCTCCTGGCCCTTGGCAGACCCACGGACAGGCAAGGTTCCCCGGGACCAACGTGGGGAGATGACCTCAGCATCCCACCGGCCTGCTCAAGGAGAAGGGTGGCAGGGCTGGATATCATTTGACCACCCAGAACCCAGAAACTCCATAGGAATTCATTCATGGCAAAGCACTTCCAGCCCTTAGTGGCATCCATTGCAGTGGGCAGAATCCCTGGGTGGGTTTGGGCAGTGCCAAGGATCTTGTTAGTCACTGCCTGGAGCTATGTTAAGGGTATATCTAGGGCCTGTGGCACAGGAAGGGGAAGGACAGGGAAGAACCCTATCTTGGAAGGTGCGCTTCTGAAGTCCAGAGGCCACCCCCTTGTCTTTTACAAGAATGGCACTCTTCAGACCAGAAATTTCTTGAGAGCATGGTTGCCTCATCTGCCCTGTGTCCTCAACACTGCTCTCACTCAGTTCTCAAGGCTGATGTCTAGAGTGGGTACACAGCTTTCATAGGACCTTTTCCTAGCGTGTCTGCAGAGCCAGGTTCCGAGCGCAGGGTTGAGGGATGTTAGGAGCCCAAAGGGCCATCAGGCAACTTAGTGGTGTTGTTGCAGACACGGAGCAGATCCGGGAGACCCTGAGGAGAGGACTTGAGATCAACAGCAAACCTGTCCTTCCGCCAATCAACCCTCAGCGGCAGAACGGCTTCACCCACGACCGGGCCCCGTAAGTTCCTTGTCCACAGAGGGAATTAGTATAGCTTCCTGAGAGCCGTGTCCCAGGGCTGGTACAAGGGGGGCATTTTTGTCTTAAAGTGTCTGTCCCTGGGGCTTGCATGAGAGAGAACAATGCCCATAGGCCTTACTGGATGGGCCCAGGGTCTCTGGGGCACACAGATCTGTGGGTCATAGGAAAGGGCCTCAGAGGGGACCCAGAGGACCAGGAATATAAACATCAGTAAATATTTACATGGGCTGTGTGAGCAGACAGGAGGCCAAGTTGGGGCAAAATCCCAGCCTTGAGGGAGCCCATTGTGCTGAGCACGACTCCCCTCCTTATCTCGGCCTCGGCCAGAGTTGCCCTTCCTTCCTTCCTGGAGCCTGGTCTCCGGCTGATAGCTGCAGCCCCAGGGGCCTCCCTGTCTGGCCAGCCGCATCGTGGACGCCTGCTGCTGAGGCCCTTTTTCCTGCCTCCCTTCCATGGGGCCCAGAGAAGGGAAGGGAAGTCCTTTGCAGGCCTCTGCTGCCCGTCTACAGGCCCCTGTAGCCCTTTGGGAGATACTATGGCTACCCCCAGGGGTCAGATCCTCTTCCTGCTGACCTCTCTTCCTCTGATAGGGGATGAATGGTAGGCAGGGCTGGAGCTGGGCACCCTCTTCTGCCCTTTGAAACAGGGAAGCTGTAGGGAATAGCTGCTGGCAGAGGATGCCTGGGAGCTGGCAGCCCAGAGCAGAAACCTTGCCTGCCAGGGAGGAAGTTGCTGTGCCCTGGGCTCAAAAGGAAGCACGGCGCTCCTGCAAGACCAGGGTGATCTGTCCTTCTGAGAAGTCTTTATTACACACTTGCTGTGTGGCAAGCTCAGGGCCCAGGGGGCCATCTAGGATATAGTGTCTTCCTTTGGGGGTGCATGAACTGAAATTGGTGTGAGTCTGGCTGTAGATGCGTTTTGTTGGAAATAGCTACTTCTTTGAATTCTAGCTCCAGCTGCTCATCCATGATCCCCGGAAGTGGTGGTAATCTAATATTCTACAGAAAAGACAAGTCGGCATGATCTGGAATAGTTAGGGAGGGCTTCTTGGAGAAGGAAGAACATGAGACGGACCTTAGAGTTGACCTAGAAGTTTCAGGCAGGAGGAGGAGCTGACAGGGATGGAACAGGGGAGGCCTGGCTAGCTAAAGTCAAAGCTGCAGCCCGGGAGCAGATTGTGGGGTAGGGAGAGTTACTCTGGATGCCCAAGATGGCTCACCTGGAATCTGCCATCCAGAAGACATGCAAGTTGAGCTTTTTGGCAAGAACCTGGAGAAGCCTCCACTGCCACCTCCGAGCAGCTTTCAACTCCAGCCAGTGGGCTTCTCCAACCATCTGCTTTGAAGTAGCTGGCGTGAGGCACCATGATCTTCCCCTGGCAGCAGCAGATGGCCAGGCTGAGGCATGGGGCATCTGGAAGCTCTCCGTCTATGAGTCTGGACCCTGTCCCGGGGCCATGCTCCTTCCCATGCCCTGAGCTTGGCTTCACCCTCTAGGCCCCGTTGGCACTGGCGGGGAGGCTGAGAGGTACTTGAAGGCTTAAAGGCTCAAGCATATTGCCTATAACTTGCAGACAGTCTCAGTTCAGATGTCCCTGTCACCTCTGGAAGGTCGTTTCTGGGCAGAAGGGCAGGGGCTCCTGCAGAGACACACCCTACTTGCCGCTCTTGTATATGTGGAGCAGGCTTGAGATCTCACTTGCTGTCCTGGGCAGACGTTTAGCTGCTGCACTTCCAGACATGGCGGGGGGCACAAGGCTCAGGGTTCCGGGATGCATACATACCGCCCAGACTCAGCCCACCCCTGACTGCGCAAAGGGGCACTGGATCTGGTCCAAGGGCTATCTGTAGACATAAGGTAAGAGCTGCAGCCTCCACCTTTGGCCTGAGTTGACTGAGCTACAAATTGATGGGTGGAAATAGATCCGGGTGCCAGCGCTTTGGGGTCATCGTCCCTCCCTGGAGCTCAAGTGACCATTCAGGTCTCCAAAGTGCTGGAATCTGCAGTCCGGAGGGAACCCAAGTGTCTCTTCTGAGGTTCTCAGTGCTAGTTACCAATTTGTTAGCCATTTGGTTGAGAAATGGTTCCTCCTGCTTTGCCAAGATCCTTTTCCAACACACCCCTCAAGTGTCTCAAGGCTCTAGCTTGCTGTTATCTCACGATCGATAATGATGGACTCAGTTTAGATCAGCAAGCACGATTGTAATATCTATGCTGCCCACTCTGGGACCTGACCCCATTTCAGATAAACCACATGGATTGCGACTGAGAAAGCCGACCCAGAATGTGCTGGCTCCAGTGTTTGCTCCTCTCCCTGTGGGGGAGCAACCAGCACGGGCCTTACTGTGTGTGCATGTCTGATTTTCCTTGAGTCAGGCTTTCTAGGCTGGGGTGCGCTGGTTGCACAGTGGTCTGGGAATGGTCTGAGGAAGCTACGGTTCAGAAGGGCTGGTGGAGCCTGGGCGTTAGCAGCTGGGCTCTGGCCTACCGGTGGGGGGTGGGCAAGCCCTGGCTCTTTTCATACCCCGGTAGCAATTAACACTTACTTAGTGACGACTGTGTGCCAAGTAATGTTCCAGGTGCTTTACACCACATGACCTTTATTCATTCTCACAGTCACTCTGTGAAGTAGATAATCTTACCATCCCCTTTCTTAGATGAGGAGACTGAGGAACAGAGAGGCCGGTCAGTAACTTGTCCAAGGTTAGAAAACGGTGGCACTTAGGGCAGTCTTCCCTAGTGTGACCTTCCTTACCCCATTCCCAGGGACCCCATGAAGCACACACAAGGCTGTGTCTCTGAGGTAGTAGTGACCCTCATTGGTGGACCTCATCTATCAAGTTGGAGTAGGAATAGGAATGTCTCATGTGATGCCGAAGACAAGGCTAAGCCCCATGTTAGAAGCTTACCGTGCATATTTAACTCTAGGGAGGACATGTGGTCAGCTTTGGTGCTTCCAAATCCCAGAGATAATGAGCTGTATCGTAATTGGCCATTTATACCAGAATTACTTTCTGACAGAAAGCCTGGTTTTCTTTATGTTCAGAAACAAAACCAACCCTATCTCTGTCCCCTCTACCACCTCAGGGCTAGGGGATTTCTTTCTTTCTTTCTTACTTCCTGCTTCCCAGAAAGGCAGGCCCCTCTGGGTAACCTGCTCCTCTCCCACTTGCCCTCGCCAGCCCTCCTCCCACCGCCTTCCCAGAAGGAGAGTCCTTGGCCCCTTTTGGGGCTTCTTTCAGGGTTTCACAACCCTTGCATTCCAGCCATGAAATTTGTATCTGGCTTTTCCCAAGATGATCAGTTGAGAAAAGCCTCCTTCGGCTTGCTGGCGCCTCCCTTCCCACCGCCTGCCCGGGTGAGTTTGGGAAGCATGGGAAGCCACTCCTTTCTGCCACTGAGGAGAGCCCGGCTTAAGGACTGTGCCTGCCAACATTTGTAGGGACCTGAGAGGGGAGAAAAGGCCCGGGGCATCTTCTCTGTCTGAGCTTGCCTGGACTGCTCTACAGGGTTTGGGTTTTGCCCCCAGCCTCCCCGCAGGGACTCAGAAGATGTGTGTGGTCAGGTGCATCGGGTGCGGGTGCGGGGCTTTGCATTTCCATAAACTTCTGCTCCAAGGCTGGGAACCTGTGGCAGTGTTCCAGGACCTCCTCCTCCCTCGCCTGGGTCTCATTGCCTGAGGTTGGAGGACCTTTACGAAGCTCTCTGGGTCACATACCCTCCCCGAGAGGGGCAGTGTTCATATGTGTGTGTGGATGCGTTGGCAGGGGAAGGTTCCTGATTGTGAGAAAAGCACTTTGTAGTTGAGGCACCTTTAAAAAGCAAACTAACCATCGTTTCTGAGCCAAGTTTCTTAGTCTTCTGGAATCATGCCAGCAGCTTTTAAGGCTTTTTTTTTTTTTTTTTTTTTACTTTTTGCCTTAATTTCCTGAAGAATTAAGGTTTTATAGTATGAATTATCTGGTTGTGTCTTTCTCTGCTGCACAACCCCCCCACCCCGACACACACACATGCTTGCACATATATTTCTCTCCACTTTTAGGAGAGCCTCTGGCTCCCATCTGTTTGCCTTTTGGATGGGGTGACTTTGCTGCCTCTGCTCCCATCTTGAATAGCGTAACCTGGCCAGGACATCATCCTTCAGAGAAACTTGTGTTTTGTTTTACTCACCCTATAAGGCCCATGACAATTAATTAGAAGAAGAAAATACCTAGTCGCACCCAGTGAATTGGGTGAAGGAACGTGAGTTTCCATCTGGGAAAAGAGCTCGGCCGCTGGCACTCACAGTTCACGCACGGGGCAGTCTCGGGTGACCCTGTTCAAAGTGTCTAACGCATCAGCGCAGTGGCCAGCCCAGAGCCTGCGCCTGTCACGTGGGCTTCCCTCACCACTCCCACGCTGGGGAAGTACGGTTGTTTTCACTGGAGAGAAGACCCAGAAAGAAACAGCCCTGCTCTCGGGGCCCCAGCCAGGTCCCGCAGGGCTGATAGGAGGAAGGGCCCGGGCCTCTGTGATTCACACGTGTCCTGCTGAGTGCCTGCCTTTGTGTGCCTTTCTCAGAGACGCATTTGAGAGGGCACAACGAGGGGCTCCGCAGCAGATCCAGCACAGGTGAATTTCTGTTTGAACTCCTTTCTCTGCTCCACTTCCCCAGAGAGATGGAGCCATGGCCACTGTTGACACCGTAGCCTTGGAGTTCATGGCCAGCATGTTGAATCCTCAGTCCATAGCACATCCCCCTTCTTCAAAGTTGCACAATTGGGAGTATTTTTATCGCCCATCTTTGATCCTCAGTGTCACCTAACACTTCGGCAGTGAGTCACTTCTCCAGGGAAGGGAAAAGGAAGGCTCAAAGGTGAGAGCTGGAGAGAGGAAATGACTCAGTGTCTCAGAAAACAGAAAGCCAAGTGTTCTGGTGAGAGTGGGCTCGCTCAGGAAAGCAGGCATCCTTGTCTCCCACCCAAGTCAGAGGGCTGGGCTGGGGTGGAGGTCCCTGGTGCCCAGAGTTAACTCCCCTGGTTGATTAAAGCATCCTCTAATCATCTTGCCAGTTTTGTTCCCTCTCTTTTCTGTAGCCACACCCAGCCCCACTGTTCCATCACCATATCCTGTCCTTGGGATGCTCACAATGAAAACACCGTACTTTATCATTTGGATATTGGTGTTTACCAGGTAACACAGCCTTGTGTTTAGGAGTAGTTGTGGAGGTGTGCTGGTGCCTTTACCCCGACCCCACACCTGTACCCTGTCTCAATCCTGCCCTGACCTTCAAGTGGTTCCTTCTCTGGAAAGTTCAGAGTTTTCGTCAGCAATCTGAAAGCAAAAGGAATAGTCTTCCAGCCTAGAGGTGGAAGCCAGAGGCTGGGCTGGCTCAGCAGGCCAAACCCACATTACTGTTGAATAGTTGCCAACACTGATGCCCTGGTTCCCGCTCCCAGGCATCCCCAAGGGGAAGGCCCTAAGTCGTGTGGACAGTGCAGATGTCACCCCTGTCACAGGACTGGGATTATGGCTAAAAGGAGGCTCAGTGGTTCAGCTCCTCTCCTCTCCATGCCTGCTGCCATTGATAGAATATGACCAATAAATACCCTTAGGCTAAAATGGAAAAATTGAGGCTTTTCAATGTGAAGAGGCCCGGGTGGAGAGGAAACATGGATACAGTTCTGTCAGTCTGTAAAATGTAGGTAGGGAGAACAGGGGCAGGTACCATAAACTCTACAGTACTAGAAAATCAGGACTCTAGCTTGACACTGGAAGGAGAGAGTGTTTTAGGATATGTAAAAAGTCACCTTATGCAGTGGGAAGTGTAAATATAGAATGTGTTATATAGACAGGTGGTAAAGAAGAAATAAATGGAAAGATTCAGATCAATTCCTGAATTACCGAGGTGTGCATCTAAGCCGTCGCATAAAGCTCCCCTCGCTGTTCCCACTTCAGGAAGAATCCTGGGCTAGCCAGGGCCTTGGGGCTGAGCAGGCAGCTTTTATTGAGCATTGCCACCTGCCAGGCCCTGTGTTGTGAGCTGCTGTTGTCCCCATTTTACAAGTTAGAACACAGAGGCTTAGATAGATGATTGGACTTACCTCGGGTCAGTAAGCTCGGGTCAGTGAGTAAGTGTCAGAGCCGGGATTCGAACCTTGGATTGTTTGATCCAGTCCTCTCCGCCACTGGGTACTGCCTGTAAAAGAGGATACATGTGAAGGGGCTTCCTGCCAATTCATAGGAAAAAATAACTGGAAAGTAGGCCCTGGAAGTTTACACACCACTGTACAGAGGAAAGCTGGTGTTTTAGTTGCCTCAAAACCCATGAGGTGGCAGTTTAGTGGGCTCCGTTTGGCTGAGAAAAGCAGGTCCCAGAATATGGTGAAATCCGTTGGAAGATCTACTCCACCAGAATGAGTGAGGAAGACATGCAGGGGACAGGAAATGGGGTCCGGCATGGGAGAGAGGCCAGGGGAGTCATCAGGGTGACAGTGAGGGCAGCTGAGCAGCAAGAACAGAAGGCAGCCGGTTTGGAAGGGCCTCCGGAGCAAGGGCTGGGAAAAAGAGAAAACTGATAAATACTTGATGTATTTGAGTATCTG
The DNA here is from genome assembly GCF_002007445.2 of Ailuropoda melanoleuca. NCBI lineage: Eukaryota > Metazoa > Chordata > Mammalia > Carnivora > Ursidae > Ailuropoda > Ailuropoda melanoleuca. The sequence goes on from NC_048223.1 coordinate 103,715,158, forward strand.
GGGGAAATCTGTAGACCACTGGTAGTTAGTTTAGGATGGAATTAGTGATAAACACGTAGATAACCAAGACTGTTATTAAATCCAAGGAAAATAGAAAACTGCACCAGAAAAGTATACTTTTCTCAAAATATGCACGATCGTATAGTACCTGCCTCAGTTGTAAATAGCATTGGTTTCGTATACTAATGTAGACACTTAATGCTGATCCAAACAAACTTAGGATACAGTTCTCCTGGGAAGGTGGGAGGGTGGGAGGGTGGTAAGAAAGAGAGCTAAGAGCTCGTATTCCTTTGTGGGAATAGGTGAAGCCGGAGAGGAGAAAACGGGGAAGTCGAAGTGAAGCATATTAGAAGTCTGGAGGGACACCTGGTTGGCTCAGTCAATTAAGTGTCTGCCTTCAGCTCAGGTCATGATCTCAGGGTCCTGACATCTAGTCCCGCATTGGGCCCCTTGCTCAGCAGGGAGTCTGCTTCTCCCTCTCCGTCTGCCTGCCACTCCCCCTGCTTGTGCTCTGTCTCTCTCTGACAAATAAATAAATAAAATCTTAAAAACAAAAACAAAAACCAGAAATCTGGAGAAAATACCGAAAGAGTCTGCTAACAGAGATGAGTGGTTGTCTCTGAAGAGCGGGGTGAGAAGACTGGTCCCAATAGGATCCTGTGATTCTTTAAACTTAAAAAGAATCATAAACGAAAGTCCAAGAAGTGATATTGTAGGAGCTGTTACAGCTCGTCCTGCCTCGTGAAAGAAAAGGATAACCCGCTCCGACTGAAAATCACAGAATTGGCACTGAGGCCGCCCTGGTTGTGCAGAGACGGTTCCACTGCCCCTGCACCCGGCTAGGAGCTGAAGATCATCAGAGAGCATCGGTCTTGGTGTAAAGGGAACGACGAGGGGCACTTGTCCAGCCGTGGAGGTGGACGGGACATGGAGTAGAAGTGGCAAGGCACTGGAAGAAAGCACCTTGGGCAGAGCAAGATCAGGAAGGAAAACTCTGTGCCCTGTCATCCCCAGTTGAAGGGTCCCCACAGCCTTGTAGGGGGTTTTGTTGGGTGTTAAGGGAAAAGGCGGTTCTGTGGCTAAGGTTGGACGATGCTGGCTTACATAGAATGAGACTGGCTGGTTTGGCCTCTGCAGTCCTCCTCAGTCTTCAAAATGCCAACATTTTAGGTCTCTCATCCGAGACACAGTGTGTTGCATCCAGGCCTTGCCCCATCTGCTTTTCTTTTTTTTTCTTTTTTTTTTTTTTAGATTTTATTTATTTATTTGACAGAGATAGAGACAGCCAGTGAGAGAGGGAACACAAGCAGGGGGAGTGGGAGAGGAAGAAGCAGGCTCATAGCGGAGGAGCCTGATATGGGGCTCGACCCCATAACGCCGGGATCACGCCCTGAGCCGAAGGCAGACACTTAACCGCTGTGCCACGCAGGCGCCCCCCCCATCTGCTTTTCTAGAAGCTTCCCTTAAAATTCCATCAAATACCCTTTGGGAACTCCTGCCTTGATTTCTAGGAAGCAGTTTTTTTTTAAGAATTCAGGGAAAAAATAGATGTGTCTTCACGGCCTTGAAACCCCAGAAGAAAAGCCCACTCAAAGGGTTGAGAAGTTCTTGAGGAGAAACACTGTGGTTGTTTTAGTTGGCATCAGGAAGACCTGGGGATTTCGTCTCAGCCCTTGACTCGTTCATTGTGTAACCTTGGGCTAGTTATTTAAGTCTCTGAGTTTCAGTTTCTTCATCTGTAAAATGGGGAAAGTAATACCTCTTGATAGAGTTGCCATGAAAATGAAATGAAGCAAAGTATTGAAAGGGTTTAGCAGAGGAGCTGGTGCCAGGGAGCACACTCACTAAAAGGCACCTCTTAATGTCACTATTGTGACCCGTCCCTGGGAAACAAGGTGTAATCCCTCCAGGGACCAGTATGGGTATGTAGAGAATCTTTTACGTAACTCAGATTTCTTGAAGAATTCGAACAAAATCTGGAAAGAGAAGTATGTTATACTAGCACAGACTATTGAGGAACAGGGTCAAGGAAAGCTGAAACTCAAGGAGAACTGAGTCTTGCAAAAAAGTGCTATGACCAGCAAAAAGGACTTTGTTTTTTGTACTTCTGTTTAGAACAAGAAGAAGAAAATGTAGGCCTCGTTGTTTGGACAGAGTGACTTTAATCAGTGGCAGAGAAAAAGCAAGATGTACCCAAGTTCTGTTACGCTTCCATCTCAAAAAGAATGGTTATCAGAGTAGGAAGAGTCACACAGGCATTGATGAGAAGACTGAAGCCATGATTTCAGGCTGCCTGGTTGGTCCACACGTATTGTGCCCCAGAACACCGGGTGAATTGGCAAATGAGATTTATGAAGCTGGTGTCCGTAATCTTCGAGGGAATAGGAGAGAGGTGTTTGGCCGACTGAGAGTGCTCAAAAGTTTCGAAATGCAAAAAGCATCTTGCACTTTCCAAACTCGTGAGCGTGGTGTCAACCCTCAGGGAGAAGTCTGGACTGGAGTATTCAGCAGGCAGGCTGTGAACACTCTTTTAAGAGGAACAGTGAGCCTGGAGAGTCAGCATGGATTCACGAAGAATCAGGCCTGCCAGACTATTCTCATCTATTTTTAGAAATAGGTACCAGGTCACCTAACTGGCTTAGTTGGAGGAGCATGAGACTCTTGATCTCGGGGTCGTGAGTTCAAGCCCCACATTGGGTGTATAGATTACTTAAATTTTTAAATAAAAACTTTTTTTAAAAATTTACCTTAAAAAGCAAAAAAGAAATAGTTACGTATTTCAAACTGGTAGACAAAGGAAGTGCTGTAGACCTTCTCTAGCGTTTAGCAAGACATTTTCAGAATGTCTTCTGACATCATTGTTGGCAAGACAGAAGAATGTCCACAGAACGTCCAGGAAGGTGAAGGGCTTGGTGATGGGATGGTTGGGTTGATTTATAGTTGGCCGGATGAGCATACCCAAAGGGTAATGATGTCAATCTGTCAGCCTGTCTGCCTGGCCCTACCCTGTTCATGGTAATCAAAGCCCGGGATGAGAACGTTGATGGTGAGCTTAACGGTTTTGTCAGGGATGTGAAGTCAGGGGGGATTGGCAGTATGATGGATGCCAGAGTCAAGTTTCAGAAATACCTGGACTGCCTGAAACAGTAGCCAGATAATGTGGAGTTGGGCTCTTAGCTCCCACAAACAGTAGCCAGATAATGCGGAGTTGGGCTCTTAGCTCCCACTAATCCCCAGGACATACAAGATGGGGGAGAAGAGGTCGAAGCACAGGCCATGGGAAAGAGCCTGAGGGAGATGTTGACAGAGGGTGTGCTGTAGGAGTTGGTAGTATGATGGGGTTACAAAGAATAGACAATTTGATGACAGTTTTAATAGAAATAAGATTTCCCAAATAAGAAAGCTCATAGTCCCTCTTTGATCTGCACTGGTTAGACCACATGCTGTATTTATTTCCACACAAGACACTTTGCTTCTGGACCTGACTCCCTGGCTTTGACAAGCTGGAGTAAATGCAAGCGTGAGTGACTTGGACGGCCGGAAGGTTTCAGAACCATGTCTTAGTTGAAAGTTAGGGCCACAAATACCGGAAAAGAGAAACTGATGATGGTCTGCGAAAGCAGCCTCGGGGATTTGAAAGGCTGTCATGGGAGGAGAGATTAAACCACTTCTGGGCAGCTTGAGGTCGGGCAGATGAGAATTTCAGGAAGACCATTGTGCTCTGTAGAGGGAAGACGGCCCTGCCAGCACCTCCCTCAGCAGAACAAAAGCCTCAGGGGTTTTTGTTGGCCTGTACTTGTGCCTTCCCAGAGGACCAGTGGTTGACCAGGGCCCGTAGTGTCTGTTCAGGGAGTCAGGAGCCCTTCAAGCCCCATCTCAGAAGTCCTGTCTCCCAAGTTCAGGGCAAGGACCTTTACTCAGAAGTAGGGACTGACTTGGCCAGAGGCAGTTGGGAAAGGCAAATAATTCCCTATTAAGCTATCAACATTCTTGCAGAAGAGCAGATAGACTTCTAGAGGCAGCCACCTAACATCCTGTTAGCGCATTCCAGATGTATCTTGAGCACCTACTGCATCCCCAGGCACTGTTAGATGCTTCACGTGGGTCATCTTGTTTAATCCTTATAACGAAAGGGTATTATTATCTATTCCCATCAAGAGGATACTGACGCTCAGAGAGAGGATAAGTCATTTGCCTGAGCTCATGCGAGAATCCAACCCAGAACCTACCTATGTGTTAACCATTCTGCCACCTGGAGCAAGAGCTCATCCTTCCTCCCCTGGCCCCATATCCCTAGCAGTGCCTGGGGGGTATAGGGCGTGCTTCCCTGGGAGCCCTTCTCCCTTCCAGCCCCTTGAAGCTCTGCCTTCTCTTCCACTGGGAACTCAGGGAGAAAACAGCCCAGCTGAAAAATTAGGCCACGCTGGCGAGCACAGTACTTATTTTTTTATGACTAAGATTAAGCTGACAACCATGCAAAACATTGCAAACCTGTGTTGGCTGCAGATTTAATACCTCATCCAGCCCACACAAATAATTCATGCTTCTGCCTCGATGTCCAGAAAAAACAAATCAGCAGAAAGCTGGGCTCCTGCGTGTGTGTGGAGCAGCCGCGTTTCCATTGAAGCAGCATGCCGGAAATACCCAAGCTCCAGGATTGCAGATCTAGCATTTTGCAGTTTTTTTTCTCTTAAAAGATTAAAGTACGTTTTCAAATGATTGAAGGTTGGTGGGAGGTGTAAATGTGGGCACTTGTCACATTAATTCTTCAGATGATTAAGTTCTTTTCCATTTCTTTAAAGCTGTTTGCAGTTGGGTTTGATGTCCTTGTTCTGGGTGAGTGTGTTGTAGCAGTTTCCAAGGTGACTTTAGCTGACTTTCAACAATTTATTTTTCCCTCCAGCGTGAGATGTCTCTAGCCCTGTGCGCTGTTGATTCTTCTCTCCCAGCCCCCCACCCCACCCCAGTTGCTATTCATCAGCATTTTTGCTTATGCCAGAGAGGCAGCCGTCCTCTAGTGGGCCCCATGGGCTCCGAGGCCCCGCCCGGCAGCCGGGCGTCAGCCCCTTTCCGGCACACGGTGGTAGGTCTATGTGCGGCCGGTTGTCAGAGATGACACGGGGAAGCGACTGTAAGAATCACACCCTGGTCTTCCCCTTAAACTCACTCTGACCTCAGGCTTGTCTCCTTACCTCTCTGAGCCTCCATTTCCTGTCTGTGAAAGAAGGATTAACCACAGAATATATGTGGGGTGCTCACCGTGGGACTCTGAGCCAGTGAGGCTACAGACTCCTTGCTCTGGAGCGGAGTAGGGCTGCTGTCTTCTGAGTTCTGCTCTTGTCTGAGCCCTGAGGGCACCCACCGAGAGATGATGTTTGGTGTTGTCCTCCTCAGAAGGAAGGCATCGCAGCCAGTGTGTGAGGAAAAGGGGTCTAGTCAGAGGTCCTAGGCTCCCACGCTTGCCTGCCACAGACCAGCTCTGTGGCCTTGGACTCGTCACGGGCTCTCTTTTGTAAAGGGAAGAAGTAGATTAAACCACCTCAGAGTTTCCTTCCAATCTTGAACTTCCATGACCCTCTTGGCCATAGCATTTGTCTCCTTTGCAGGTCTTGTGAAAGGGTTTGTTAAAGGAGAAGCTAGGGCAAAGGGCAGTTTCAGAATTCGCTCTGGGAAACCAGAGGAAGAGGCCACTTTGTGAAAGAGACATTACATCTGGGCTAGATCCACACAGCTGGCAGGAATGGTCCCCATTACCTCAGGAGGGCCCTAGGCTGTCCGACGCCGCCCTCCATCCTTTTGCCTGCTGACCTCACACCCTCCCTCTGGGGAGGTTCTCTGCCTGTTGCGGTGCCTCACTGGCCACAGGCCCCGGTGCTCGGCCCCCCAGCGTGTGAGGAGGCTGGGCCTGCCCCTCACTGGCTGTCTGACTGTGAGCCTACATACCCCGGATGGCTCCCGCCCCTTGAATGGTAAATAACTAGAGCTGCTCACCCAGTATTTTGATGGACACTTGGGGAATTGTTCTGAGATTCACAGCCCAAACCAGGATCCGGCCTTTTGAATAGGATCAATGGGTAACCCTCATTTCCGGCTGAGGCAGATTTGAGAGGCTGTCAGTGAGGGGCAGCTGAATTTGAAAGAGCATATCTTAGATTGCAAAGGGACCCCGTGGCCCAGTTGTGGGATGAGCTGTTGGTGGGAAGCAGGACAGGAGGGAGTGTGAGGCAGCAGTGACAGCAGACTGTGGCCAAGGCCACAGTCAGGAGGAATCTGGTACAGGGCTCCTGGGGCCTCAAAACCCAGCGGGATGGTGGCCTGGTTCTGCTGCCCAGCCAGCCCACTAGTCTGACTCCTGCGAGCCTGGTTTGCACCCGCTCACCGAGGATTGTATCATTTCCTGGTCAGAAGGAGGATGTGTGTGTCACTGCCGCTCCTGGCCAGTAGCAGGAGTGTGCATGCTCAGAGCCTGCGGAAAGTCAGCCTTTTCAGGATCAGCTGGAAGGAAGCTCTTGGAGCCGCGCCTCCTGGTCCTCTAGCACTCCAGCTTTGGGGAACTTGGGAACTGAGACTCCTGGGCAGGGGAAGAAGGGCTCCCAGGTGCTCTTGCTGCTGTGTAGGGAAGAACAAGCCGCTGTGACATAAACTTTTATATGGCGTGTTGGCCAGAGCTGAGGCTTTAGAACTCGATCTAACTGCGACCAAATCCCAGCTCCATACCCCTGACAGGGGAGTTAAGTTACTTAACCTCTCTGATCCCCAGTTCCTTATCCATAAAAGGGATGTAACAGGAGTACCCACCTCATGGGGATGTTGAGAGGAGCCGTCCGTGAGAAACGCTTTGTGCAGCGGCTGGCATTTGGCGAGCACACGTGAATGGTGGCTGCTGCTGTCACTGTCGTCAATCACCGTCATTCAGGAGCCCAGCCTGAGAGACTCCCATCTCGCTTCTCCCCGTGGTGTTTACCTCGTGCTGAACCTGCTCTGTGCTTGCCTTGCAGGAGCCGCAAAGACAGCCTGGAAAGCGACAGCTCCACAGCCATCATTCCCCATGAGCTGATCCGCACACGACAACTCGAGAGCGTGCATCTGAAATTCAACCAGGAGTCAGGGGCTCTCATTCCCCTCTGCCTACGGTGAGCCCCACAGCACACGGCTTGTCCTCGGGGAGCCACCAGGCCTATGCTTGCCTTCTTCCCCACCTCGGGGTGGAGTCTGGGCCCCTGGGAGAGAGGAGAGCCCATCAGGCAGTTCCATCTTGGGCCTGTCGAGGGCCTGTAGCCCCCACTGTGCTGAAGAACACTCCTTTGTCCAGAGAGGTGTCCCTCAGCCCTGCTCCCTTGGGAAGGCTCAGCTGCCTGGGGAACTCGTGGGCCCTTGCCATCCCCCAAGCCCAGAGTCCATAGCACTGGGTAGCAGGGCTGGGGCTCTGGTGGGTTGGACTCTGTTTTCTTCCGCTTGTTCCTTTTCCCATGCAAAACACGCAGTTCTCCAAACCCAGTGGCCAGCACAACGGACTCCTTGAGGGACCGAGAAGCCCAGCTGTGTCCTTTCTGCTGCTGTCCACAGTGCCAGAAACCTAGCCCTGTGGCCAGAATTCAGCGCTTGGGGGTGCTGCCCTGGGTTGAATCTACTCAGCTGGCTTCTCGCATCGCCCTTGGGGTTTCCACCCTCACTTTTATAGCAGGGAGGTGACCAGAATAACTCTCAACTTAGACAACAGTGACAAGGAAGAAGGGGGTTGCCCTGGTGTGGTCCCTCCCCACTGTCCCCAGAGCCTGAAAAAGGAGTTTGGATGCTAACCAGCCTTGGCCAGCCACCCTGGGCAGCAGGGCAAAGATAGCCGGTGGTCAGAATGAACAGGGGCTGGCAAGGCCCCCCACCAGGACCCCAGCCATTTCCTCCCCAGCTCCCTCTCTGGCTCAGGCTCAGGACCTTTAGACTGGTGAAGGGTTAATCTGAAGCAGCCTGGAAAGCAAAGGGCAGGCTGGGCTTCCTTTGCTGACTGGCATCTCTTCTTCCCTGGTTGTCCCTGCCTGCCCTTCCCCCAGGTGTATTTCCAGACTGGGGATTAACAGTAACTTCTTTGGTTCCCTCAGAGTGACCCCATTTGGTGTCAGCCTTTATTATTATTGTTGTTGTTGTTGTTGTTGTTGTTGTTTATTTGTCTGTTTTGAGGTGTGCTTGTGGCCTTGGGGCTAGCCATTTTAATCTTGTGGGAGAGCCTATGAGCAGGGAGAAGACTCTACCATGGACACAGGGGTTGTGCTGTGAAGGCACTATGCCATTCTCCCAGGGGCTTGGCAGATTTGTTTGGGGACTGCTTCACCCCAGCCCTCGAAACAGAGGGGACGTGACCTCACTCTTAGTTCTGGGCATGACCTCGGGCACGTTGCTAACTGCCCTTTCCTCATCAGGACACAAAGGAGGTGTCCTCCAGTCCCCCCACAGGCCCTTTGAATGCTGATCTAATGTCTCTGCTAGCTTTGAGCACTTGGAGCAGTGACAGTAGAGAACTTGGGAGAGTCTTTTCTCAGAAGATGCTGAAATGAACATGTTTGGTTTCAGTCCCCAGTTGGTGGGCAGGTGGGCAGGCAGGAGGGCATTTGCCAGGCACCCTGTCCCTTGGCCAGGCCTGTTGCTCACGGTCTCTGTGTTCCCACCCCCAGGGGCAGGCTTCTGCATGGACGGCACTTTACATATAAAAGTATCACAGGTGACATGGCCATCACATTCGTTTCCACGGGAGTGGAAGGCGCCTTTGCCACTGAGGAGCACCCTTATGCAGCCCATGGACCCTGGTTACAAGTGAGAAGGCTCATTTTCTTCTCCCTACCTTCTTTCCGTGGGCTCTTCCCACACCCGCCTCCTTCCTCTCCTCCCTTGGCAGCTCTTGGTGGCTCCCTTCCAGAGGGGCTGGTTACAGGAAGCCATGTGGAGTGTGGCTGCTGCTGCCTGTCCCATCAGCTCTAGGAGCACTTCCTGGCCTCTCCCCCCATCACCTGAGACACCAGGGATAACTCTCTAGGCCCTGGCCATTGGTTTGCCATGGAAATCCGGGTCTGAGAGATGTGAGACTTTCTGCACCCTGGGTAAATCAAAGGCCGGGAAACCGAGGGTGCAACAGGATAGGAGGAAGGATGGAAGCCACTTTCAAGCGGCTCTGTGGAAATCCCACCAGAATTCCTAGAAAATGGGTGTGTGGACCTGGCCTGGGGCTGGGATGGGCAGGCCTCAGCAGACAGAGCCTCCCCACTCCCTTCATCTAATGGCTGTCCTATTCCTCCCAATGGAAACCCAGCTTTTCTGCACAGAAACCTGCTGGCTTGTCCAGAACACTTTGTCCTTCCTTTGCTCTTCTGGCCGGAGCACAGCTTCAGAGCCACTGCCAAGCGGAGTGCTGGGGCCTGAGAGCCACAGGCCTCCTTCCAGCCCCCACCCTGTCCCAGGTCTCTAGCGGGTACTTGGCTGGTCCAGCACACTCCCAGATGTATTAGGGGAACAACATCCTTTTTTCCTTGTTTGTTGGGGGTATGAGAGGAAGAACATTCTACCTTACCTCTCTCAGGAGTATCAAGAAAGGGGATCTGACCCTAATCCAGAAATTGACTATGCCTTGTTTGTGGTGTATGGAGGGGTGGCTATAGTAGAGGGGAAGGGAATTATGTTGGTTTTGTGGGTTTAACCCAGTCTGGGGGGTCTGTGAAGCATACTTACTGGTAATTTGGGTGTGTGTGTGTGTGTGTGTGTGAGAGAGAGAGAGAGGGAGAGAGAGAGGGCTTTTAGTGAATTTCTCCTCCTTCAGGCCTCTTCCCCCTCCCCCCCAATACTAACCCTTAATTAAAACAAACAGCAAACAAAGGACACCAACCACACTCCTCAAACTAAGCGAGGTAGAAATGGAAGCTAGTGCTTTAGGAATATTGTGTTCCATAAATTATCTTGCCTTTTTCCACTGTTATTACATTGTTTCATAACAAAATTACTTTGAACCATAAAGTTATAAATACATTTTAAAAGTCCCACTTGGTAACATTAGATTTCTGTCCATGTGGTGTTGGTAGTTACTGTAGCAAAAGCTCTGAAGTGTAACATTCAAAACTAGCCCCACACAAGGGGAAAGGGCCTCCCCACCACCCCCAGCTATGTCCCAGGAAAGCCAGGCTACCTCTGTGGAGAGGAGGAGGGCTGCCTCCTACCTGGGCAGAGCTGGTAAGGAAGGGGGAGGTGGGGACCCAGCGGGAGAACCCAGCATCTCCTGAGAGTCGAGAGTTTCCAGTAGGTGACTGTGCTTACAGGTCTCAGAAGTGTCCTCAGATAGCGTTTATGTGTATTGAAGGTTCAAGTACATGTTCTTGAGAAAGTAGGGACCAGGGTCTCCCCAAACTCAAGAAGAAATCCCCCCCCAAGTTACGTCTTACATCTTCACCGCTGAACCTGTCCTTGGAGTCTTGCCATCCTTGGAGCACCTTCCTACCCTGAGGAGGGGGTGGTCGGCATGTCCATTCTCAGCAGCCCAGGAGCCCTGGCCCCCAGAGGACTCAGCAGATGTCATGTTGCCCCTCCGTGCCCCCAGAGTTCTGAATCCAACCCGTCTCCAGCCCCTTATCCCAGGGCCGCTGGCGTTGTGCTCCAGGCCCACTCCCCTCACCCTTGGGCAGCCCCTCAGGCTGCTGAAGCCCTGGGCAGGGCCCCTCCCAGCACTGTTGCCTGGGGAACCAGAGCGGTGGGAACCAGCCGCCGGCCTCTGCGTGTTTCAATAAAGTTGCTGTGCTGGGAGCTGCTTAATCAAAGGCCTGTGTTATGGGCTCATTAGTGTTGTCCACCACGGGCCAGCTCACAGGGGAGCTCCCAGGAAGGCTGGCTAGGGCCCCGCTCCCCAAGCATGCACCCTCACTCACCGAGGTGTTTCTCAGGCCCTTTCCAAGGAATCCTGGGAAACCCTCCGCCTCTGCCCTCAGCCAGCCCTCAGCCACGGAGCCAACACCCACAACAGCCCTCCTCCCCTCCCCCAAAGCAGTCAGCACTTTTTGCTTCTGACTGCCAGCCCGCCTTCCCCCTTTAGGGTCTTGCCACTGTGGTCACAGGCAGCTTCCTAGCTTGTGGGAACCTGGGCTTGTAATTACGTGTGGGCCTCTAGGACTCCCTCTGGGGCTGCTTGTCTCCCAGGAGTCTGCAGGACCTCTTGGAGGCCTGGGGTTAGGCTTGTCGCCAAGGAGGGGCCACTCTACTGGACCAAGAAGGGCCCCAGGCCCCTCTGGAGGGAGTCGCGCAACATGGAGGGGCCTGACCTCCCCCCGACCCTTGCAGAAATCTCTTGCTTATACTCCCAGGATCAGTGGTGTTTCCTTGGGCCCTGTGTACCAGGCCTGTTGGGGACAGAGGAATAGGAAGGAGCTGAATGCAGCAGGCCCAAGAACATGAAGAGCTCCAGACTTCTGTTTTCTTGGCTCCTACTTGAACGCTCCCTGTTGATCCCCGCTGAATGGGGAGGGGCTGAGATGACTTTCTTACATCAGCCTCAACAGCTTTGGAAGCCCTCGCTCCTAGCCTTGGCACCTTGCTCTGGCTACCAGCCCGGGCCTGTTATCTCTTGGGGAAAAGGCATGGCAAAGACACCCCGCATGAGAGACGAGTGACAAAGGAGAGGCTGAAAGAAAAAGGCAGAAGATGAGGGAATCTGGGACCTCACTGGAGCATGTGGAGTGGCCCCAGACAGGCCTCCACACCCACCTTCTCCTGGTCCTGCTCCTCCCCTCCCCCATCTCTCCAGCCCCAGGGAAATCCAGGCCCCAGCACACAGAAAGGCAGGGCCGGCTGCAACCCCAGGGTGAGCTCAGTGGACACTCCCTGCTTCCTGGAGGAGCTGGAGAGGCAGGAATCCCGCTCCAATTCTATAGGCTTCGCAGTTTCCAGAGGTCAACACCTTGATTCCATCTGCCCCACCATCTGCTGTTTTCATCCTCGTGGAGACTGTAAAGCCTGTCAGCCAACTCCAGAGCTTTGCAGGATGGTCCTTAGATCCTGGGGGAGGCCTGCCAGCATCCTCCCTTATACACCTTCCCCCAGCATTCCACATCCCAGTAGCTTTAATAAGCCTCTCTCCCTTGAGTCTGTCAACACTGGGCTGTTAGTCTTCTGAGCAGGAGCCCGGCCCAGAGCTGAGTCGTTCATCCGTCCCCAGCCAGGGTTGATCTGAAGTGGAAGAAGTCTGCCCCAGAGGTCACATGGGGGTCACATCACCAAATATGAGAATATTTTTTTAAGCCCTGCAATGCTTTCTCAGCTGTGTGGTGTCTGACAGCTCACCCAGGTGACGCCCCCCTTCCCAGCCATTCCCCACCAGCCCTGATGGGAGGTTTCGGGCTTGGGAGAAGATGCCCAGCTCCGAGTGGGCTCACCACTCCAAGCCAAGTTTGGGAATCACTGCTGGGCTCTCGTCCTAGCCCAGTGGCTGACTCACCACTGTCCTCTGGACAAGTCCCCGCCTTCTCCTGTCCCCATCCACCCATTTGGATGTTGTATGGAAGGCACTTAGCAGTCCCTGGCCCAGGCCCTGGGCAGTTCCTCTTCAGTGCCTCTACTGGTTCTCCTTCCACTGGGGAAGCTGGTCACAACCTGTTCTCCCCGGAGACCTTTGCTTGGGCTGTCACGGGACCTCATTGTCCGGGGGTACACCCAATTAGGGTTTAAATCCCTGGGGGAGAAGACTTTGATGGCCCTCTGTGCCCTCACCAGCCAGCAACCAGAGCCGGAGGAGGCCGAGCCTGCTCCTACCCCCCAAAGCCAACTCCTCACCACCCAATGAGAGCAGGAAGTGAGTGTGAGCCCTCACACCCCTGCCTCTGAGCCTGGGGGTTCTCCAAGTTGTTTTCTAGCTTTCATCCAGCCTGTTGGATTCGGCGGAGGGGGGGGGGCGGGCACAGACCGGACTGCATCCTTGTCCTGCCTCCTCCTTGGCCATCGTGGGCGACAGAGCAGCTCCTTGGCAGGCCCTACCCTGTAAACAACACATTTCCGCCTCTGAAAGAAGGAAATAGAAGGAAAAAGAAAGCCAGACTTGTCGGAAAGCAAGAACAACATGTCAACACGAAGAGCAAACAGGGCCCTGGACAAAGTGTGGATTGTCATATCGAGGGGAAGGAGTGGGCATTGTCATTGCTCTTTGCAGACACAGAAATAGTACCGACCACAGACACTGGCCTCAGGTCTGCAGCAGCATAGCAGAGCCTGTGCAGGGCAGGCACCACGGAAGAGCATTTGTCAGGTTCCTTCTGGAACTTGAGGAGGCCTGGGGAATTGGGAGACTGTTGACAGTCCTCCCTCATCACCAGCCAACCACGTTGTCCCTAATGCTTCTGTTGGAAGCACCTTGGAGAAGGCTGCTGGTCTGAATTCCACACCCCCTCTCTGACGAAGAGTGGAGGTTGGGGGTGGGGAGCAGGGGGCCACTGTTCCCCTCACAGATTGGCCAATTAGATGGTGGTGAAGCTGCAGCCACCAGCTCACCCCTGTTGGTTACACCTGTGCCCAAACCCCCTCCCCCTGTGTGACCCTGAGTATTCCCAACCCCATGATCTCCTGGGGTGCCTCAAAAATGCAGATGCCTTGGCCTTGCCGGGTTATTCCAATTCAGAAGGTCTGAATGGCATCTCCATAGTTTCAAAAGCTGCCCAGGGGAGTTAGCTGTGGGCTGTTTGTGCACAAACATAAGTGTTTTATGCCCAGCTCTTGGTGAGTGCAGACATTACTGAGTGTTATTGTCATTGTCCGTATTATTACGGTTATTTCTATTGCTGTTTTCTGAGCTAGAGTAGCTGTTGCCTTATGTATGCATTCACTAAGCTGGCCTGGAAATTTGCCTCGCTGTTCCCACTTGGACACCGTCTTTGGGCATGGTTTGCCTTCCTTTCCAGTTGGCCACCTTGGTTTTTGAGCAGCTGGGTGTGTGTGATGCTCAGGGTTCCAGCCCTCTTAGGCTGAGCAGGGTTGTTCCTCTTGAGGAGATGTGTGGCTGGCTGGGGTTGGGATGGCTGGTCTTCCGGGCCATTGGTCCTGGTCCCCAAAGTCACCTTCACCTCCCCCATCAAAAGAGAGAGAAGGGTTAGTCCTGAGTATACAAGGCTTCTGGAATTGAGGTATTTTCCCCAGACTGGAAAAGCGTGTCCTCTAGCACAATGAGGTCAGATCACCATTCTGAAGTCCAGGAGCCTTGTCTCCTCTCAACGCCTGCGCCTCTGCAAAATGAGGGTGAGAATTCCCTCCCCTGCGGGACTGCCAGGAGGGCTCAGTGAAGTGGTACCGCTCAAGCCCTTAGCCCAGCGCCCGGCACATGGAGGAGGCATTGCTGTGCTGGAGGTGGGGTCACCGTTACCACTGGCATCGTCACCATCCCGTTATTATTTGTGGCAGAGCCAGGCAGCCCCATGGGGACCCAGTGAGCTTCCAGCGCCTCAAGCCCCAGACTACACTGGCTTTTCCCACAGTTGCATCACAACGGCACATCTGTTGCTCAGAAGAGCGCCCAGGAGCTGCTCCGTCACCGTTGTCTATCTCCAGTGTCCTGTTGATAAGATCTGTTAACGTTCTCAGCTCCAGGTCTGAAATATACAAAGAACAGGGCCTGTTTGTTCAATCCAAGCTTCTAAGGTTTAACTCCCAAAGGAAATTAAATTAGACGCCTGGAGCTATGACAGTCTGTCGTGTTTCTTTGCAGGGAATGTCACCCTTAATATCATGCAGATCTTGTGTATAATTTTCTCTGTTTAATTCTTTTAAAATAATGTGAGGTTTCCAGCAGGAACCAGCAAATCACCAAAAGTGAAAATTGAGGAGCAACCAGGGTTTGTCCCCTTTTCTGGTCTTGCCATCCCCTCCCCCAGCTGAGTATAAAACGAGTCACACACAGATGGTGCACGCTGGTGGCAGTTCTGCTAACAGCCACCATAACGCACCCTCTCTCCACCACCTATTCCAGACCTTTGTCAGAGGAACTGGCTTAGGACTGAGCTCAGTGTTGGTGGGGCTGCCTTGCCCCTTGTTGAAAAACGGCGCCTTGGTGTCTCACTGGGTGGTCGCAGTTCGCGTGAGCCCTCCCTTCTATCTCAGCCCCAGCACTACAGTCCCAGGCCTATTTACCTTCCTGGAAGAAAGTCCCTCCCTCCAAATTATTTGTGGGTTAGAAATCAGTGCAGCCTGGCCCGGACTGGAGCCATTGTAATATAATTGGGTTTTAGGTATGCTTGTGTTTGTGCTAGCATTTGTAGAGACGGCAACAAGCCCCGGAAATGCCAAAAATATGAATGTGACTTTTGTACTACTCAAGCAGACTGGCGATAACTGGTAGGGAAACTCTGGACTGTGGGGGGGCGGTGCTGGGATAAGAGGAGGAGCCAGGGCTCTGGCAGTGGGAAGACTGGAGTGTGATGGGGGAAGAGTCAGTGGAGTCTGGGAGAAGGGTCACCCAGTCCCACCTTGGGGCACTTGGAGGAAGAATGGTGATGGGAGAAGCCACCTCGGGTGGGCATTTCCCTGGACTGATTTACCTGTCTAAATCTTGTCTCTTCCCTCACTGGAGGCCTGAGCTCCTCAAACAGAAAAAAACTTTGATGAGATGGGGGCCAGTGGTCAGAGCTATTTTGTTGCTGACTGCAGGCTTGCAGCCTGGAGAAGGAGACATCCTTTGGCTCCCTGTCAACCAAGAGAGGGTGTGTGTCCAGGGTGAGGGTGTACCGCTTTCATGCCTGGGTCCCTGGGGCCCCACCCAGGGCCGGGCCTAGCAGAGGTGCCTAGGGAATGCTGTGGAATTCGATAGATGAGTGGGCAGATGAGCAGAAGAGTGAATAAAGGCATCAGTGCTGTAGGGGGAAGAACCCCGGATATGGAAACTGTACTTCAGGCCCTAGTTTAGAGTCTAGATAGGTCTGGGATATGGTCTTATCTTAGCCATTCCCAAGCCATGTGGCCCTGGGCACATTACATAACCTGTCTGTGCCTCAGTTTCCTCATCTGGGAGGAGACTAAAGGAGATAAGATACATGAGCACTCAGCACAGTGCCTGGTATGGGCTTCTCAGTCCTTGCTCCCGCCTCCGCCCCATCGACTTCCTTCCTTCAGCGTTCTCCATCCTGCTTGCTGCTCTTCTGCTCTTCTGTGCCATTTCACGTCATCTCACAAGCTGACTGTGTTCCAGATACATACATGCATACACTCCACTTACCAGCACGGACAACTCCCAGGGGAAGCCTGAGGAGTATTTTCCCAAGTTCTTGATCCCCATCCTTCTAGAGGGGTTTCCCTCAGAGGAGTCACTCTGGTGAATGGCCTTCACCCCACTGTCCTTCTTCCTCTGTGCCTCACCCAGGGCATTCAGAGTTTGCTGGAGGAACAGAGCAGAGGCAGGTGGAGCCACGGCCTGGGTGTAGAGAAGGGTCTGGTGCCGAGGCCAGGAGGCTGCATGGGTCAGCACGGGGAGGAGAAGGGTGGAGGAAAGGGTCAGATTGGGAAGAGGAAAGACATCCTCAGCCTGGGCCCAGTGTGGAGCAGGCCCGGTGTGAGTTGGTCCCGGCTCCGCAGAGCCAGCCCGAGTGGAGGATCCAGTTGGGAAAATGGCGCATCAGGTTAAGGAAGGCCTGTGAGTGTAGGGGTTATGCCGGCTGAATAGTGGGGCCAGGCTGTCCTGGACATCAAAGCATGAAGTGACAAGGCATCAGACTAGAACAGCCACATGGGACAGCTGGGAGGTGACCTGTAGAAGCAGTTTCTCAAAGGAAGTTGTGAAGAACTCAGTGGCGGAATGAGGTCAGCAGGCCAGGGGTTTGGGAGCTTCCGGCTTGAGACACTGTGGATACTGCAGATGGAGACGGGACTTGAGAGCCCCCTTTCCATCTGTAAAATGAGAGAGAGTGGTGCACAGTCTCCAAATTCTCTAGCTCAGACATTCTTGGATGTACCTTCCAGGGCATTTCCAGATTCCAGACAAGGCCTGTATTCCAAATCCAAACAGATTCCTTTTGTCCTACCAAGTCGAGAGTGGGGGGGAACATGGGAGCCAGCTGGGCATGGAGGATGCTGGCGATCGCTCTCCCCTAGCTGCCCGCTTCTCTGCTGCATGCAGGAGGCCCAGAGCGCCCGTGCCCATATCCCTTCTGGGGACCAGCACTACTCTCTTTCCAGACATCCCCACCTTGCTTCCCCATCGTCCTTTGACACCCTTCCTTCCCTGCCCTGGTCCCTGCGGTACTGCAGGCAGGTGGGGGGGGGCGGGGAGAACGCTGGTCTGGGATAAGACTCCAGCACTTTCCTCTGTCCCTAGAACAGGCTCACAGCTCCTCCATGGCGAGAAGAAAGATCCATGGCTTGGCAGTTGGCAAAAAGACCATATATTGAAAAATAATAGTAAACGCTTGTCTTGTGCCTTCTTCCCAGATTCTGTTGACTGAAGAGTTTGTAGAGAAAATGTTGGAGGACTTAGAAGATTTGACTTCTCCAGAGGAAGTAAGCCTGTTTCATTCTAACAGCGGCTTCCAGTCTCCAGGAGCCCATGTGTGTCTTTCGGTCTGTCAGTCTCCGCAGTGTGGGGATGGGCTGGACAGGAGCCCCTGCAGATGTTATACAGCTCTGTTTCTGGCTCCCCACCACCCCCCGCCCCACCCCAGCTGTCCTAAGGACACCGGCAAATTGTCTGAATCAACAGCTCCTGAGAACCTCATGGAAGAGGCAGCCAGGGCTTTCGGGCTAGTAGTTTTTCCCCAGCCCCTGCTGTTCCCTGGCAGGTTCTGAACAGAAAGCCCACGCCTGTTGCCAGAGAACATTCCACTGGGGAGTTCTGGTGGGCAGTAAGGGACTCCTGCTCTCGCCTCAGGCCACCCAGGAGCCGTTTCCTTCCTCACTTCTCCAGCCATGAGCTTTCCCCTCTTGGTCCGCCTCTTCCAGCCGGAGGAGCTGGCAGGCCAGGTGGGGGCTCGTGCCTTCCTTGGCTACTCATCTGGGGTACAGGAATGGAGCCCATAATCCCCTTTGTTTTTCTTCCTTGTTCCTGGCATCCTCATTTGCAGGGACTTACCTCATCCTGGAAAGTCCCTTCCCCTCCCCCGGCCTCCTACTAAGCAGCACCCCAGTGGGATCTGAGCCTTCCTGGCCTCAATGCCCCATAGGTTAGTGGAACATTAGCAACCTAGCCAGGCCTCTGGAGAGCTCTTCTGGGCCCTCCCCTGCCTGTGGCAGAGACAGACAGACCCTTCCATTGCCCTTTCTGCCGGGAAGTGTGTTTGGGGGAGAGCTCCTTCACCTCCCAGGGGCCAGGCTTCCAAGCCAGAGGAAGGCCACGCAGGAGCCAGCTTTTAGCCAGGCTTGGAGCATACAGCTGCCAGGGCTCCCAGGGCCACATCAGCCAGGACATGGTGGCCTCTGACATCCACCAGGTGGAGGAGAGCGCACAGGGTGAGCCTGTCCAGTCCAGGTCTCCAGGTGGACAGCAGCTCCTCAGAGCCTGAGGTCACCTCTGTCCTCTGGGATCTGGCTTGAGAAGTTAACTCATTTCTACATTCCAAAGTCACCAAGTACCCGGTCTCCGCCAGCCAGTCAACCCCCACAAGTCACTGGTCCCTGAGGCCTGGCTCCTATTCAGTCAGACCAGAGCCAGCTGCCCAGAAGTACTTCCGGAGAGGCTGTGTCACACTGGGGTGGTGCTGCGCCAGACTGCTGCTTTGAACTTGGGTGTTGAGGAGGTAGGAGGGGGACAGTCCAGGCAGGAGGGACAGGAGCCAGGGGGAGCTTAGGAAAGTAGGTCACTAAAAATGACTTTTTCTTTTTTTTTTTTTTGCTTCTCTGTCCAGAGGCTGTCCCCACCCCCAGCCCCACTCTCCGCTTTGGTCCCAGCTTGGACAAGGCCCCCATCCCTGCTTGGACAAGGAGGGAGGGAGAGGGGGCCAGCCAGGAAGTATCAGGCCTGTCCACTTCCAGCCCCAGCTCTAGGCAGTCCGAGGGCCCTGTTCTTTTCTCCTTTCCAGCCTGGCCTGACTCCTCACCCAGCCCTGGGACAGTAGGAGTCATAAAAGGCAGACCCTGCTTTCCAGTCAGTGTGCGTCTAGTGGCGTACGAGCGGTGTGCCAGACTACATGCAAGGTCCTTGAACACAGAGGAAGTAAGATCTGTCAGCCTCTTTCCCCCACCCAAACAGAAGCCTGAGACATAGAACTATCAGCCAATCAGTGATCACTGGACTGGGGTAGGAAGAGCCTGGGCTCTCCTTGGCCACCACTGGCGCCACGCTTGCTCAGGGTGGTAACCCTGGGAAACAGATGGGCTTGAACAAAGGGGAGCAGGATGGGGATGTACCAGGCCCAAGAAATCACCTCCAGCCACCCTTGTAGTGCTCTTCTGCTCCCACTGAGGCCAAGCCAGGGCCTCCTTCCCTTTGGACCCTTTGGCAAAGGCCACAGAGGGCGGGTTCCAGGTCCTTCTGCACCAGTCCCTGCAAGAGAAGCCATGGCAGGGACAGGACCACAGAGTTCCAGACCTCAAGCCACTTCCCTGTAGCATCTGCACCCGCCCTCCTGCCCCCCATCCCCCAGCCCCAGGGCCTCAGGGAGCAGATTCCTTACATGCTTGTGGCCGGAGGCAGAACCAAGGAAGTGAGCTGGAGGGAGGTCAGCACAGTCAAGAAAGAGTTAGAAAACATGCCTCCTCCAACCCCAGTTAATTATTGGCAGGGCAAGGGGAAAAGAGGGGTCACCGAACTCCAGCAGCTTAACCCCAGTCACCCACCTGGGAATAGCATTTGCTATTGAAGCCAGGCAACCCGGGCCTCTCTTGCCCCCAGCACCTGGGGGACAGGGCGTGGATGAGGGCCCTGGACTCTCTTTAGGCGATCAGGAAAGAAGGCAGGGAGTTGTACTAACTGTGTGCACCCTGGTTCTGTGCTTGCTCCCTCCACAGTTCAAACTTCCCAAAGAGTACAGCTGGCCTGAAAAGAAGCTGAAAGTCTCCATTCTGCCTGACGTGGTGTTCGATAGTCCGCTGCACTAGCTTGGGCTGGGCCCTGCAGGGGCTAAGGGAGAGCCCAGTGGCTCCCTGGTGACTTCCAGCATAACAACTGCGTAAATGCGATTCCCACAAATTAAACGACACGTATGAGGAAGACTGCGCAGCCACCGCCCCTGCCTCAGCGGCAGCTCAGGGCCCTCACCCCGGCGGCCAAGCCCCCTGGGCTGGGAGTGGGCAAATGCAAGCCTTCCCCTCCTGCTGCTGCCACAGCTGGTGGTTTGAGATGTGACTGTGGACCTTTGATGTGCCCTTAGGTGGAGACGGACCTCGTTCTCACTTATCCCCTGCCTCGCAGCCCGGCAGGAGGGAGTGGAGTGGCCCGTGCGCACACGGCCGAGCTCTGCTGGGGGAAGGCTTTGCTAGGCTGGGTCCTCTGGCCACGGAACAGTTCCTCCGACCGTGTTTGGTTTTCTTCCTCCTTATTTTATTTTGTCGAAACCGGACGGTATTTTATTGGTCTTCAGAGATGTCCAGAAGCCGTGTATATAATGTTTTTTAAACAGAACTTTATTCCCAGATGAACTTTCTCATTCTCTCAGACGAGGGCCTCAGGAGCCACCACCAGAGAAGGTGCCAGGTTTGGTTTGCCTGCCAGCCTGGGGCCCTGGAGGAGCCAGCTTCGCAGAGAAGCTTTTCTTCCCAGCTGGGCCTGGTGGAGCCTGGGGCAGGGGAGAGCTGAGCTGTGCCCCCGTGCAGCCTTCAGTGTGGCAGCCAGCCGGGGCCAGGAGGAGGCGCCTCTGTTTCTCCAGCAGACTAGACCCCTGACAAAGTTCAAGGACCGCCAGGGTCTCAGAGACATGGTAGCCCCAGCCTCATCTTCTGGCCCTTGTCCACCTAACCAGGCCTGCCTGAGAGGGGCTGAGGCCCAGCACCTCGTTGACCATCCCCACCTGCCACTCCGGGCCTAGGTCTCCAGCTCTGACCACTCCTGTCCCATTTCCTCCTGCCCTGGGCCTCCCAGCCTCCAGGCTGCAGGACTCTGGCATATTAAAAATGGAAAAATCAGCCTCTCACCATGTCCTTCACTTTGATTTTGCAAACACCGCACTCTGCCGCCCTCATCCTCCCCGTGTCCATTCATTTCTTGTCTTTCATCCCATTCTCCATGTCATCCCCCATGCCTCTTTTCCTGCATCCTGGTCTCTCCCAGTCCCTTGCCCCACTACTGCACATCTCCTGGTCTTCCTTCCAGAAATAGACCTATCTCTGGCCCGTGGGTTTGGGGTTCCTCTTGGGTTGTCTCCTACTTCTGACCTGGAATCAGTAAGCCCCTTTCGTGCCCTCTCACCCCTGACTCTAGGGACTGCTATTTCAAGATCTCCCTTCAGGTCTTTCCAAAGTGGTCTGTCAGGGGCTTTGTAGGGCCACACACTGCCCTGTCTCCACCCGCCACACACATGGGCACCGCAACAGTGCCACAGGTGGCCCATGGGGTGTAGGACCCTCTGAGAGATTCAGGCAAAGAGCTGCCTCGGGGGTCATGAGGGCAGTGGCCAGGCTCTCCAGGGAGCAAGATTTGGACTTCAGGATTTCCACTAGGCCCTGGTGGCTTCTCTGCACACGCCCTCAGGGCTACCCAGTTAACTCCATCAAAGTCAGAGCTTCAAGGTGGATCAGCCCAGAATACTGGGGGAGAGAGGCTCCAGGGCTCCACCCATGAAGACAAAGCTCCTCTGGCCCTGATGTTGGCAGCAGCTGTGCCTTCTGCTCCAAGGACTTTTCCAAAAGGACGTTTTCTGGCTGCCACCCACCACAGCATCCCTGCCTTTGAAGCTCTTGTCATCTAATGTTTCATGGCCGGAGAGGTGCCATTATCTTGTCTCCTTTCCGTGCCACCCTGGCCCACCTCTCCACAAATTCTTTCTTTCTGGAGACCTGGCTCTGCCTGCCTGGTTCGGCTGAGGGGGAGGAGGGTATTTTCTGAGCTAGGCTTTGTCATCAGTATGGGAGGTGGGCGGGACGCAGGTGAGCTCTGAGACGGTGAGCCCATGAAGCCTGTGGTCCCTTCCTGCCTCATGAAGTCAGGAACCTCCAAGGTCGGCCTGGGGCCAGGCCTCCATCCCCTTTCCCTGTGGTGCGGCGGCTCTGGAGGAGGAGCAGAGCGTCCACCATCTCTGACCAGGCCTTCCAGAGGTTCCTCTGGGAGGGGTCTCTCCACTGAGCTCCTGGCTGGTGAGAGGGGACCCTCAGTGAGGACCAAGTGAGGCTGACTCTGTAGCGTGGCCAGCATAGCACTCGGCATACAGTGGGTACTCACTAAACGCACTGCTTCCTTCCCACCCTGCAGTGCTTCAGGAGCCCTGACATAGTGGGGTGGTAAGAAGTCTCCCTCCTAAATCTGCCTCTTCCTCGTGACTTCCTTGTGGCTGGCGCGGTCTCACCCCTTCCCTCCAGGTTCCTGGGGCTCAAGCTTCTGAGGGGAAGGGGCTCCCCCATGCAGTTGGCCTGCCACGTACACGCGGCAGACTCTTGGACTCCTCAGGCCCAGTGCGGGCTGCGAGAGGACCGCCGAGCCAGCTGTCATTCTGAGGGCTAGAGCGGCTCATGCAAGGTCTCAGGTCTGGCCGTAGAGCTGGGGCCTCTTCTTGCCCTTCTCTTCCTAGGGCAGGGATGAGGAAGTCTTGGGGAGAGTCTAAAGGGCCAGAGCATTTTTAAAAATGTATACAGGGTCTTGGGACTGGGTTTTGAGATTGAGTCGAGAGCAGGGAAAAAAACCCCAAAGGTCGGTGCCCCTATGGGGCAGACCAGTAAAGAACTCCCTTGACTGTATTTTTTTATCCAGTTGTCCCTCCTCTCTGGCTTCCAGGTCCTCCATGCCAGGTGAGGTGCCTGGGTCCCTGTTACAAGTCAGGAGCCCTGTAAAAAGAGCCCTCCTTTTGTACAAGTACCTGAATGCTGCAGTGAGCAGACTTTTGTAAAATTTTATATTAGTTTCTAATGTCAACGGCGACTTGGTTCCTGGGGGCTGCAGCCGGCCTGGGACTTTTGTAAGAATTTTTGGGTGACTCACTTAGATGTCGTTTCCTTCTTGCTCCCTCTTCCTCTGTGTAATCTAAGTGCATTAAACATATTTGCAGAAGTGCCTGGATCTTGTGCTCCTTTTTGGATGCCTGGAGTAAGGGAGAGGCAAGCCTGGGGCCCTGGCAGAGGGGGGGTTGGACTCAGCCGCTTAGAAGAAGCTGGGGTCGGGGAAGGCCCCTGAAGACTTGTTGGGAGCAGAGCGGGTGTCAAGGAGCAGGATCACGTAGCTGGTGACTCTCAAGTCATGCAGAAATGACTTTGCAGACTCCCTTTCACTGGTGTTGAATTCTTCTAAGGTCATGGGGTGGGTAGGAGCAAGAAACGGGTCTGGGGAGATGAGTGGGTAGGTCAAGACCCTCTTTCTTCCTCTTCTGCTCTCCTCTCACCAAAAAGCCCTTTCCCCTTGGGAAGGTGGGCCTTCCTTCCCTCCCGTTTTAGAATTCTTGTGTCCCTTCCAGCTCGGGTCAGGAGATGGCCACTCCCCTCACCATCTAAATTCAAGCTCGTGGGATGGACAGGCAGCCTCAGAACCATCACACGCACTGGGTGACGCAGAAGCCAGCCTTCCCTTCCCGTGAGCCCCTCTGGGCCTGGCCTCGGTGAAGAGGTGGTGGATCCTCCCTCCCTGGATTGCCCAGCTGCCGTCTCTCCAGGGCCTGGCATGGCACAACAGAGCGCAGTCCCTGTGGGGAGAAGGCAACAGCCTGGGACCTTAAAGGCAGGCAGGAGGGGGTCTGCACCCAGACAGGATTCCCAGAACCTGCAGGGCTGCTCTAAACCTTCCGCATTCTTTCCCTTCCTTCTAGGGCTGGTTGTCTGTCTTGGAGAATAGCAATAGCAGGGCCTTTTCTCCTCGTTCTCGGGAAGGAGCTGTAGCACCCAGGGTGTTCTTATGGGGCTAGTGGCAGAAGTCCTGGGGGGATCACAAGAAGGGAGGGGGCGGGGGGCATCAGCTCTTGTGAAGGGACTCTGTCCCCTCTGAGAACCATCTGTATCTGGGGGACTTTCCCCAGGCAGAGGTCAGTACTCCTTTCCCTGTGACCTCCTACTGAACTGTGGCTGGCTCTTGGAGCCATGGGGCAGGTCCCGTCTGGGGCCCTCAGTCACTCTGGCAGTCAGAGCAAGGGAGCTGGGAGGGCCTGGAGCCAGACTGACAATCACAGGGAGGCCCAGGCCACACCCCTTCCCCTTTTCTTTTCTCCTCAGAGATTGGGAGGCGGGGTGGAGGGGAGGGCTGATTATCTAATCCTCCTCATCTGACCAGCCTAGAAGGACCCAGGGTCAGAGTGAAGTTCCTGCCCTAGAGAGGGCGGGAACAGCAAGATCCTATGTTTAGGTGGTTCCAGGAGACAGGACTAGGCTGAGATTATTTCTGGAAAGAGGCTCCTGGGCAGATAGCAGAGACCCCACCCTCGATTTAGGGAGGGGAGAAATCTGCCATGTGATATGTAATGTCATCTCCAAAAGGCCTGTGCATTCCTCCAGGCGGCTGCTCTGCCCTATGTGGGGTGGGAGGATGTCAGGGGCCCTGGGTGAGGGGGACCCACAGGCTCCAGAGCCATGGGGCTAGGGAGCCTAAGAGATTTACCAAACTGGCCTAACCAGAAGGAGGATGCAGCTGGAAGTGAGTCAGCCCAGGCTGCCAGGCGCTGAGGCAGCAGGGCTGCAGCCGGAGGAGGTGGGGAGGCCAGGCTGGGGGTGAGGGAGTGCTGTGCAGGGCAGGAGAGTGGAGACATTTGTCCCAAGAATGCAGGGGGCGCAGGTCAGGATGTGGTCTGGGAGGGGCAACCCTCTCCAGGCCCCTTCTGTGGGGGCACCATGGGACTGACGCAGTGCCCTCTCCTCCTTCGTGCCCGTGCCCGGAACTCTTCGGGAGAGAGCTAAGGACAGGATGGGGGAAGGGGCAAGATGCCTGCTGGTGGGTGTCCACGGTCTGTGTTCATTCACTCCTTCTTTCAACAAACCCTTGCCAGGCCCTCTGCTGTATGCTGGGAGACTGGACACAGGCCTGGCCTTAAGGAGTGTGTAGTGCAGTGGGGAAAACAGACAAGGAAACAATTGCAAGGAAGAGCCACAAAGGAGAACGGCAGTCAGCTGCTTTCTGTCCTACCCTAACTCCACCGCTTGTCCGTGTGACTTTAGACAGGTTTCTTCATCTGCAAATGGATCCTCACTTCACAGCGTTTGTGCAAGGATTATATGAGAAAATACACACAAGATTCCTGGCACATAGTAATTGCTCAATTAGCATTAACCCTTTATTAAAGGGCTATGCTAGGGTACAGACATAGAAAATGTACCCAACCCAGTCTGGGAAGATTTAAAAAGGCTTCCTGAAAGAAGTGACATCTAAGTCAAAACTGAAGGATACTTAAGGATGAAGGGCAAAAGAAGAGGGGATTTATTTTCAAAAGCCTTCCAGGCAGAGAGAACAAGTCCCAAAACTCTTTTTGGGATTTGTAGAGCTCAAATTGCCAAAGGTTTTAGGCATCGAGCTTTCATTTGAGGACCATTCCCCTGCCTATTGGATGGAGAACATTCTGAAAGAGAGCAAGATTGGAGGCAAGGACGGGGCAGGGCTGGATTAAGGTAGAAGCAGTAGGGATGGAAAGAACAGAACTCATTCATTGATTCAACAAATATTTATTGAACACCTACTATGTGATAGGTCCCATTCTAGGCACCAGAGATGCATTATTAAAGAAAATTCCTTGGGGCGCCTGGGTAGCGCAGTCCTTAAGTGTCTGCCTTCGGCTCAGGGCGTGATCCCGGCGTTTCGGGATCGAGTCCCACATCAGGCTCCTCCACTGGGAGCCTGCTTCTTCCTCTCCCACTCCCCCTGCTTGTGTTCCCTCTCTCGCTGGCTGTCTCTATCTCTGTCAAATAAATAAATAAAAATCTTTAAAAAAAAAAAAAGAAAATTCCTCCTTTCACAGATCTTATATTTTAGTGATGGGAGATAATATTTGTTTAGAATACATAGTACATGAATATATGTACTACGGAGAAAAAATAAAGCAGAGGAGAAGAGATAGGGCTGGGGTGGGGTGTGTTTTTAACTACAGAGGTCAGGAAAGGCCTTGCTGCATATGTGGCATTTGAGCAAAGGATCTCAATGACAGAAAGAAGTGTGTCATAGGGACATCTGGAGGAAGAATGGGCCAGGCAAAATGTAGAACACTGCAAAGAGCCTGGGGGTAGTGGAGACACTCTGGGTGTACTTGAGGAACAAAAGAGGAAGCCAGTGTGGCTGGAGCAGAATGAAAGAAGGGGAATAACAGGAGATTACATATACAGAGGGCAGCTTGTGTAGGACCTTGCAGGCAATTATAAAACTTTGGCTTTTATTCTGGTCGAAGTGGGAAGACATTAGGAGATTTTGAGCAGAAGAGTGACACAATCTGACATATATATATATATATATATATATATATATATATATATAAAGATTGATTTATTTATTTTAGAGAGAAAGAGAGCGAGCAGGGGGAGGGGCAGAGGGAATCTCAGGCAGATTCCTTGCTGAGCAGGGAGCCCCACGCAGTCCTTGACCCCATGACCCTGAGATCATGACCTGAGCCAAAATCAAGAGTCAGACACTTACCCAACTGAGCCACCCAGGCGCCCCACAATCTGACATATTTTAGAAAGATTTCTCTAGCTACTGTGTTGAGAATTGACTCTGGGAGGTAAGGGCAGAAGCAGAGAAACTGGTTAGGATCTACTGAAATAATCCAGGCTAGAGATTATGGTAAAGTAATGGAGATGTGAAGAAGTAGTCAAGATTTGCTGAAGGGTTGGCTAAGGGGTGTTCACTGAGGAGTGGAAGACTTCAATGGAACAGGGGCAGGGGTGTGCGCAGAAATTTGTATAGTTTTGGACATGCTGACTTTGAGATGCTCATGGTACCACCCAGTGAAGAGGTCAAGTGAGCAACTAGTATACAAGTGGATGATCTAAGAGATATTTAAGAGAAGGATCTATAGGGGTGCCTGGGTGGCTCAGTTGGTTGAGTGTCCGACTCTTATTTTCGGCTCAGGTCATGATCTTGGCATTGTGAGATCCAATCGAATCTCAGTGATCAGCGGGGAGTCTGCTGGAGGAGTCTTTCCTTCTGCCCCCTCCCAGCTTGTGCTTGCATGCATGTTCTCTCTCTCTCTCTCAAAATAAATAAATAAATCTTTAATGTAAAAAGAAAGAGAGAGAGAAGCATCTATAACACCTGATTGGAGGTGGAAGACAGGGAGATGTTAAGGTTGCTTCCCTATCCTTGGCTTGGTAAATAACTGGGTGATAGGTCCACTGACTGAGATGGGGGACACAGTGGAGGAAAACAGGCTGGAGTGTGAAGAGGATGATGAGTTTAGTTTTCAATACTAAATTCAATACAATTGAATTCAAGGTGCCTGTGAGACATTCAAGTGGACAGCATGGTTGGCTACACTGATCTGCAACCAGGAGGTGAACGTCTGGACTGGAGATACTGAGTGGGGAGCCATCCGTATACAGACAGTAATAAAACTTTAGGAGTGAGAGGCTCCAGGGAGCACGTGTAGATTAGTAAGAGAATAGGATGGAGCACAGGGCTCTGAGGACAGTCAACATTTACGAGATGGAAATTGGAGAAGTCTGTGGTTAGAAAGATAAGAAAACCAGAAGAGTATGATATCTTACAAGTTAAGGGTAGTGGTCTAGAAAGGTGAGGAATGTGAGGAATCCTTTAGATTATCCTGGAGGGCATTGGTGAGGAAGCCAGAGAAGGACCCTCCAACAGCTGCAAGCTAGACCTTGTTGTTGCTCTGTACCATCTTTAGAGCATGCAATTAAGGATTAGGCTTGGAACCATTTTCTCCTTGTTTGTTCATTCAGACAAGCAAGCATCCATTCATTCATTCATTCGTTCGTTCATTCATTCAACATAAGATCTCCCACGTGAGGGGATGCAAAGTGCTGAAGACACAGGGGCTCTGTCCTTGAAGGGCCCACATTAGCCCCCCAATCGGGAATAAGGAGATGGACGTCCTACAGTAGAGAGGCCTTCTGGTTTTATGAAAGGATCAGGGACCCATTGGTTACTCTGAATTGGATTTAAATCTTAGTTCTACCATTGAGAATGTAATTGCTGATGACTCCAAAATCTATAATCTCACTACAAACCTCCCCCAAGTCTGTATATATGATTGTCTTCGCAACGTTTCCCCTGGGATATCCGAGCCAACTCAAATTTAACTTAGAACTACTGAAAAATCTCCCCACCCAATCTAATTCTCTTCAATTCTCTCCTTCTTGGTCAGAGGCACCACCACGCAGACTCTTGCTGAGGCCCAAATCCTAAGAATCATTTAAAAACATTTTGGAGGGATAAATTATATATACCCGATAACATTTTGAAAGTTCAGAAGGATGTACTATATACAGTGATAGGCACATCTTGATCCCATTCCTATCCCATTCCTGTTAATGTTTTGATTCCTCTCCACCCCATATCTAATCCATATTTAGTCCTGTTGGCACTACTACCAGAATATATCCCAAATCTGAAGGCTTCTCATAACCAGCTTCAAGTCTAAACTCCTTACCATGACCTGCAAGGCCCTGTGTGTTCTGGCCCCTGTCTTTTCCCTCACACGGCCTCCTTTCTGCCCTGGAGCATGTCTAATTTATCGCTTTTCCATTTGTTTCTCCTGACTGAAGCACTTTTTCCCAGGGTTACTAATGGCTTGATGACTCCTGAAGATGTCACTTTTCTGAGGAGTCCTGTGGGAGCCCCTTACTCTCTATCACAGAAATTATCCTGTATATTTAACAATACTAATAACAATATGGGGCGCCTGGGTGGCACAGCGGTTAAGCGTCTGCTTTCGGCTCAGGGCGTGATCCCGGAGTTGTTGGATCGAGCCCCACATCAGGCTCCTTTGCTATGAGCCTGCTTCTTCCTCTCCCACTCCCCCTGCTTGCATTCCCTCTCTAGCTGGCTGTCTCTCTCTCTGTCAAATAAATAAAATCTTTTTAAAAAAATACTAATAACAATAATAATATTATCATTATTAAGTGTATGTTCTCCTGGGAATCCCCAGGGCCTAGAAAAATGCCTGGCACTTCCAGGCTTTTGTTAAATATTTGCTGACTGACCCATCGACCTCCAGCGGACTACTTCACTTTTTTAAGCCTTCATTCCCTTATTAATAAATAAACAATGCCTATTTTGCTTGGTAGTCTTAAGCGTCAGATATTTGGGGGAAAGTATTAAGGACATCGGGAAATTGCCTCACAGCGAACCTTTGCAGTTACCTACTCACTTCCATCAGACGGAAGGAGCAGACTGATAAACCCTCCCTTTCCGCCCAGGTAAAAAGAGCCACGGGTGAAAAGGCCCAGGAAGATGTGGTCCCACTACGCAGCGGCATCATCGCCCTTTTAAGAAGCGCAGAACTCTCCTCCCACCCTAGTGTTTAAGGTACCAAAGTATGTGCAAGTCACGTGAGGCTCTCGAGTCCGCCCCGCCTTGAAGAGGCGGAGCCTCATCTTGGGGACCAATAGCGGGAGCAGCCTCCGGAACAGCCCCAACTCCAGACAGGGAAAAGGGGAGGAGCCGGGAGCCTCAGCAGCTGTAACAGCACTTCCGGACAATACGCCCCGCCCTTATGCCCCCCACCCCTCCCTGTCGGTCTTGGTCTACGGGGCCGGGTGGGCCGAACCAGCGGGTGCTGATTAAAGGTGCCGCCGTTGCGCTTCCGCTTTCTCCTCCCGTCCCCTCCCGGTCTCCCCGCCCCCTTCCCGTGTAGCGGGACCGGCCTTGATGTAGGGACACCACCCTCCGCCTGTCTCCGCTCTAGCTCGAAAGTCCAGCTCACCGCAGCCCCCTGCCCGCCCGCATCCCCACCCTGCCGGCCGCACTCTGCTCGGAGCCCATTGTATCCCCTCGCCCCCGGCTGCAGACTCCGAGGCCAGGCCTTGGCGGGAAGATTGGGGACCACTGTGCGCCCCTCCAGCCGGTCCCAAGAGCCGGGGCTCCTCCCCCGCCCGCCCTCCTTCCAACAGCGAGGTAGCGGCGAGGGCGCCCTTCCCTCCCTCCTGAGGCGGAGGGGGCCGACTGACGGGCAGCAGGGACTCACGCCCGCCCCAGCCCCAGCGGCGCCCCCCCACCCTGCGCCCCCTTCCCGGGGGGAGAGCAGGAGCCCTAGCGAACAGAAGCAGGAAAAGAACTGCCCGGCGCGCAGATCATTTTTATTATCGAGATTATTATTAAAAGGGGGCGGGGAGCCCGGAATGCGGGGGAGGGGGCTAGAGACGCAGCTATTTTTATTAAACAGATTATTCCTGAAATAATAATAAGCGCAAGATGGCTGAAGGTGGCCCTGATGAGAATGTTGGGGTTTTTTTGTTTTTGGTGTTTTTTTTTTTTGATCTGAGGATAAGGCTCTGAGGCGACTGCCGCTGCGGAGACCCTGCCCGAAGTGCCCTCCCCTCAGTTGTGAAGCTTCAGGCGGACGAACGGACCCACAGACAGAGCGACTGGCGTGGGCCCGCCCCGGACGCGTCGCCTGGGCAGCAGCCGGGGGCCGCCGGCGCTCGCCTTTCTGCCGACTTCTTCCAATTCTAAT
This sequence comes from Ailuropoda melanoleuca, assembly GCF_002007445.2. Taxonomy (NCBI): domain Eukaryota; kingdom Metazoa; phylum Chordata; class Mammalia; order Carnivora; family Ursidae; genus Ailuropoda; species Ailuropoda melanoleuca. The sequence continues at coordinate 103,745,826 of NC_048223.1, forward strand.
CTTTTTTTATTTTTTGGAAAGGACCGGGGTGGGTGGAGCAGAGGTGGAGAGAAATCGGGACTTGGCATTTTCTCCTCTCTCTCCCCTAATTTGAGGGAGGCCGCCAGCCCCCCCCTTAAAAAAAAAAAAAAAATCCCACCGAGAGACAGAGAGAGAGAGAGGGAGAAAGCCCGCTGCAGGACCCTCGAGCGAGCGCGCCTGGACCCCTGGCCACCGCGGCCGCCGCCAGGAGCCCAAGATGGCTGGGCTCTGAGGGAGGCAGCCTGGCCCGGCTGGCTCGGCCCGGCCCTGCCGCCGCAGGCTGGCTCCGACCGCAGCCCCGAGCCTTCCAGGCCGGAGCAGAGGCCGAGAAGAAAAGAAAGTGGGGGGGAGGGGGGCCGG
>NC_048223.1:103746426-103763109 GCF_002007445.2 Ailuropoda melanoleuca
TTTTTTTTTTTCCACTTCTCTCCCTCCCCCTTCCGTTTCTATTTGTGAAGGGAGGAGGAAGGCAGAGGCGGGCTGGTGTCTCTGGCCGGGGACTGGAATTTCATCTGAATGACTGCCCCTGCGCGCACGCACTGCCCCGGAGTCGGCCCGCCTGCGCCCCGCAGCCCGCACCCTGCCGGCCAGCCGGGGGGCGCCTGCGCTGCGGCCCGGGGACCGCCAGGTCGCCTCTCTCTCCCGCTCCCGATCTAGCCGATCTCGGCGCGGCTGCTACCGCTTCCCCGGCTTCTCGGACCCCGGACGAGAGTTGTGAGGTGCTGCGCGGGCGCGCCGGGAGGGAGCCTCATCGCCGCTGCCGCCGCCGCCGTCGCCGTCGTCGCTGCAGGAAGTGTGCGGCTCCCGGGCTCTGTCCGCTGCGGGGCGCGCCCCAATGTCAGACGCGAAGCCGGGCGCAGGCCGCGGGCCGCCGCTGGCCTAGCCGCGCGGACCGGGGGGGGCGGCCTCTTATATGGAATTTGGACCCCGGCGCTCCCCTCCAGGGCTGGTGTCCCGGCCGCGGCCCTGGCGCAGTCCGCCGCCTCCCGCTAGGCGCTCGGGAGGAGGAGGAGACGAAGCCGGCTGCGCGCGCGGCGGGAGGACCGAGGCTCCCTCCTGTGGGGGGCAGGCGCGCGGAAGGCGCTGGTGACTGAGCGACTGTCGAGGCTGCCTGGGGCCGGAGCTCGGGGCTCGGTGGGCCTGCAGCTGCACGGGACGGACCCCCAGTGTTGGGCACTTGGGGAGGCCTGCCCGGGCCCCCTGCCCGCGGCCGCCATGGCGGAGAATTGGAAGAACTGCTTCGAGGAGGAGCTCATCTGCCCCATCTGCCTGCATGTCTTCGTGGAGCCGGTGCAATTGCCGTGCAAACACAACTTCTGCCGGGGCTGCATTGGCGAGGCGTGGGCCAAGGACAGCGGCCTGGTACGCTGCCCGGAGTGCAACCAGGCCTACAACCAGAAGCCGGGCCTGGAGAAGAACCTGAAGCTCACTAACATCGTGGAGAAGTTCAACGCCCTGCACGTGGAGAAGCCGCCGGCGGCGCTGCACTGCGTGTTCTGCCGCCGCGGCCCCCCGCTGCCCGCGCAGAAGGTCTGCCTGCGCTGCGAGGCGCCCTGCTGCCAGTCCCACGTGCAGACGCACCTGCAGCAGCCCTCCACCGCCCGCGGGCACCTCCTGGTGGAGGCGGACGACGTGCGGGCTTGGAGCTGCCCCCAGCACAACGCCTACCGCCTCTACCACTGTGAGGCCGAGCAGGTGGCCGTGTGCCAATACTGTTGCTACTACAGCGGTGCGCATCAGGGACACTCGGTGTGCGACGTGGAGATCCGGAGGAATGAGATCCGGGCAAGTACCCTACGCGCGCGCGCGCACACACACACACACACGCACGCACACACACACACACACACTCACTCCCTACCGCCTGGAGACCACCCTCCAGGCAGGCTAGCTAACTCTTGTGACATCAGGCCAGACGCCCCCTTCCAAACTCTTCTACCCTGAAAGTTTAGGGGCAAGGTCTTGGGAAGAAGGGCCCCCCACTCCTTGATACATTCCTGCACCTGTGCTCATAGGTCCATCTTTTGAGTCATTTATAGAATTGAGGTGAGGGGTAGAGTTTGGGTGTTGCTTTTCTGTTCTGCTCACAGCTCCCTTCCCCAGCCTTGTTTCTGTAGGCCCTATGGGAAGTCACCAAGGCAGTGACCCAGGTCCTGCTTCTCCAGCTGCTGTTTATGTAATGAGTGTCCTGGTGCCGCTGCTGTGGCTGACATGATCCATGATGCTGGCATACCAATGAGGAAGTAAACAAAAGCAGCCATGTTCGTTTCAAGCCCTATTGGAAACACACTGGGGGGGTGGGGTGGAGGGGAGCTTCCGGAGGGAGAACAGAACTCTGGTATCTATCTGGACAAGGCCTGGACAGCCAGCGGCACCACTGAACAGTGTCTCAGCCATTCTGATTATTCCCAGTAGCCCACTCTTCATGTGTGAGAATCACTGCCCTCTGTGTGCCTGTGTATGTTGCCTGCGTCCGCATGAACAAACCTTAAAGTATGTATCTTCATCACCCTGAGCCCTTTTCTCCCAGCCCAGCCCTCTATCACAGCCCTCCCACATTTGGGGAGGGGAAGTGGAAGACGGAAAAAGAATCCTGTGGGTTTAAGGTTGAGCTGCCTTGCAATCTGGTTTCAGGCAGCTGGCTCCCCTGGGCTGCCGGCTGGGTGATTACAGAACCGCATCCCCTCCCATTGTATACACCCGGCAGCAGCAGCCAATGTCAAAACCGCCTTCCCCCTCAGGCCTCTGGGTCTGGCTTTGGAGCTGGACTGAGGCAATACTTCCGTCCCCTTCAGTGGAGGGGGGCTCCTCCTAGGTCCCTCCCTGGTCCCCTGGCTTTCAGGGTTGAGTCATACCAGAAGGAAGGGGTTGGCCTGAGACTGAGCCATCTCGAAGCCCCAGCTTGGAGCCTGGGTGTGATATCATGGGGGTGAGGTTGGGCTTTGGTTGGACTGGGAGTGTTTAATGGGTGGGGACCCCTGGAGGCTAGTCGAGGCCAGTGGGGAGCTTGGGTATGAGGAAGCCCTGAGCAGGGGACGGTTATGGACGGGGGCTGTTTCCTGTGGGGGGGACCAGTCAGAATGAGTCACTGTTTAGCAATTAAAAAACATACACATACAACTAACAAAAGGCAGGAGGGCCGCCACAGGCTGAGGGCAGGAGTAACAAATAAAATTTGCTGTATAATTAGTTTCCAATCGGATGGGCTAGCTCGGGGTTTTTTGTACCAGGACAGGACCTCTGGTTTCTTAAAGGAAGTGAAGGAGATGGAGAGAGGAGCCATTCTCTCCCCTCCCCGGGAGTTGAGAAGCAGAGGCCCAGGGGAAGCAGATAAGCCCCTGCTGTCCGCCCCCAACTCAGGGCAGGCAGAGCCCAGACTTTTCTCAGTATTGGGAAGCTGCTGCTGCTATTAATAAAGATGGAAAGGCCGGGGAAGGAGGGGAAAGCGCAGAGGCAGGAGGAAGGAGCGCTGTCCAGTTCTCTGTCCTGGGATTGGCAGCGGAAGTGACAGGAAGGGAAAGACAGAGATGTGGCTGAAGGGAACCGGGGAGGGGGCAGCAGCCAGGGTGATGAGTGAATGTGTGCCTGCACCCACGCTTTTGCTCTTAACTGTGTCTGAGTGCTAGGGGTGCTTTTCATTTGGGTGGAGAGAAAACATAATTGTGCCTGATCCGGTAGTAGGAGGGTATCTTTAGATGTGTGTCTGTGTTTGCAAGTGTCTCTGAGACTGCTTTGCCCTTAAATGCACCTGTCTCTCGTCTGTACAGTTGGGGACTGGGTGGGGAGGTGGTTTGCCCATGCATGCAGAGTATATTCTGGGGTTCCCACCAGCAGGTCCCTGATCCCAGCTCATGGAAGGAACTGGGTGGGAAGGAAGCACTAAACTTTGTCAGCAGCTGCATGCATGCGTGTGCCAGTGTATGTGTGTGTGTGTGTGTTCATGTGTTCATTTTTGCTCCTGGTGTGGGCAGGCTCACAAATAGTGGGGTTGCTTCAGGGCCAGATGTGCAATTCTGTGCGCTCAGCATCTGTGCCCAGCAGCCTGAGCCTTATTCCCCTCCTGGTGCCCCCTCCCGAGCCCTCCGGCTTCTCTCTGGTGATCCAGGGCACTGGAGTTGGAAACCCTTCAATAGGCCAACACCACTCACTGTGAGTTGGACTTACTGAATGTGGAGGAAGAGGGGCCTCACCCTCAGGGGAGGGGAAGAGCTGTGGGGAACCTGAATGGAAGAACCCCTTGCGTCCCTTGTCCCTCCTCCCTCCTCCAGCCAGGGGGGAGGGGCCTTTCCCTGGGCCTCTTTTTCCCTTGCCTGAGGGCCTCTGCTGGTGCCATGGATGTGATTGAGAGCAACAGAATTCTCCCGGATGTAGGAGCAGATACATGGAGACCTGGCACATGCCTGAAAATACAGCCCCTCTTGTGCTTTCTTTTCTGTCCTCGAGGGTTGGGGGCGGGTAGCTGCTGACATGCCCTATTGGCTAGAAATAGGAAACTGATCAACCTCTCCCTGGTGGCTCTAGTCACATACTCACAAGCATCCACGTGAGCATGGGCCAGTGGTCTAGAGTAGGGGCCCAGCAGGAAGGCAAGCGGGGCTTCTCTCCAGCCTGGGGGATAGCAGGGGACCCAGAGTCCGGCCTGCCAACTCTGTTGCCCCACTCTGTCCTGGGGAAGCCAGTGTTTAGGCCCCATTGCCCTGAAGCTTGGGTGTCCAGTGGGTGGGCCCCAAAGACCCCTCTTTGGAACATGCCTACCTAGACCCCAAATATATTCTCCTTTGGCGCCACGAGAGGCTACATTTCCAAAATTGGGATATCTAGGTAGGTTTGAGCCTGGCAGCCGTAGGTGGTGAAACCCTCTTCCAGCCCCCTGGTTTAGGGGTTCATCTGAGCAATGGGGAACTGGGGTAAGCTGGGAGCATCCCTACCTCATAACCATCTTCAACATGGAAAGAAAACCCAAGATAAGGCCTAGTTATATGTATGAGGAGCTGCTCAGGGTGTGTGTGTGTGGTGTGTTTGCGCTCATGTCATAGTTGTGCCCCTGTGTCATTCCTAGGACCCCAAATCAAGGCTGGAAATGTTGCCAGAACACTTTTCCTTGCATTCTTGTAGGTTTAATGTTGAGATGTTCTCTGTTGGGTGGGGGGTGGGGTGCGCTCCCACTGCCCAGGCCGGCTTGGGGTTCGTACCTGCTACCGGTGAGGTTACGCAGCTCACACTGCCCCTGGCTGGAGGGTTTGCACTGGGACCCTGGAGGGCATCTGATGTCTCGGCCGCAGGTGTCTGTCTCTGGGTGGGCTGTGGGAGTGAGGGCGGCCCAGGCCCTGCTGACTCAGGCAGCACCAGCTCCGCTGCTCCCTCTCCCCGACCGTACTCCTGACCTCAGGTGGGGTGGGAGCTGGGGCGTGTGTGAGGTGTAAGGTGTGTGTGTGTGTGTGTGTGTGTGTGTGTGTGTGTGTGTGTGTCAGGGGCCCCTTCCCTGATTATCCTGTGTCTGAGGGGAAGGTGGGCCCGGGGCCCCAAGCAGAGAGGAGTCTCAGCCAGTGGCCCAGCCCCCACCTCCACCCCAGGATCCTGCTGACACAGCCGGCGCCCGTCACGCCCGCCCTCTGCCTCCTGCAGCTCCGTGTGTCTGCAGGTGTGTGTGCTTGTGTGTAACCAGCGTGTCTGGTTGTGTCTCTCAACATGTGACTCATTTTCTGTATCTCCCACGTGTATCTCTGTGAAGGCACCGTGCGAGTGACTGACTTGGCTGTGTGCGGCTGCGGGGTCAGGGGGCTGTGCGAGCATGTCTGTGAGCGGAGGGGACCGCAGGGCCTGGCCGCCCTGCGCCGGTGACTGGGAGTTGAGTGGGACGCCCGCCATCAGCGCCGACTTGCTAGCTTGCGGCTGCCTGCTCAGGCTCTCAGTCCCGGGTGACTTTCTGGGCTAGCGGGGCTGTTGCGGAGGAGCTGGAAAGGTGGAATTCATCTTCGGGGAGCTTGCTGCCCGCGGTGGGTCTTGGAGGCAGACGTCCAGGCGGATCCTGCGAAGCTGTGTTGGAGGCGGTGTGGGTGGGCATAGGCAGAAGGTGGGCCCAGCTTGGGCTCCTGCCCTGGACGGAGCAGGCAGGCCTGGCTGGCCTCATCCCTGGCTCTGGGAAAGCCTTCCTTCCCGGCTGGCCTGGCATTCAAACCCAGACAAAGGGGGGCTTTCTCTCTCGCCTCTTTGTTCTGCTGCCCCCGAGCGCAGCTCTCTGCATGGCAAAAGCTAATTCCACTCTGCAGCTGGGAAACCTTCTCTGGGGTCTGCTGGGGCTTGTCTCAGAGCTGCCGCTGCTCTCCTCGCCCTGGCTCCTGCCCTACAGCCTCTTCTCTCCACTGCTGTGGTTGCCTCTGCCCCGGGGTTCCACATGGTAGCCCGAGGCAGGGGCCGAGGCCTGGAGAGGGGTGTTTAGGGCAGGCAGGAGCTGCTCTGAGGCCAGGGGCGAGTGCTGTGGCCCAGGGAGAGAGGAGGCCGGAATGCTCCTGGGACCAGGGCTTCGGGGAGGGGGGGGGGCAGGTGTGGAAGCTGGGGAGGGGGTTACGATGGGGTAGCTCTGAGCGGGGGCTGCAGCCGGAGCTGGAGCTGGAATGGGAGCTCTCCGGGCCAGGGCCGGAGCCGAGACAGATGTGCTGCAGCCCGGCGCCCTCTCTTGCCTGCCTACCTCTCCCTGCCGCCACCACAGGGGCTGCTAGATCCAGCCCTGGCCCTGTTTGAAAATGTCGGGCCTGCCTCTGGCCCAACCCCTGGGGCCCTGTTCCCTCCTGACCTTGCTTCTCTTCAAGGTTGACTTGAGGGTTTTATTATTATTATTTATTAACTTTTATGCAGCCCAGAGGCCCTGTGGCCTCACCCGTCCGCCCAGTCCAGTCTGGCGTCAAAAATGCCAGCTGGGCCTGGCCAGTGAGCCTCCAGAGGGCTGTGAGGCTCTCTGGGGGCAGGAACGTAACGGGCTGTAAGTGCCCCCTGTCTGAGTTGGGAGGGCCATCAGAGGCAGCAGCTCAAGGTGGAGGCTGGAACATGGGGCGGCAGGGTGTTCCGGGGGCCTGCTCCTCATCCCCACCAGGTGGGATGGGATGGGAATGGAGTGCGCCCGAGGCTTTTTGATGCTTTTGCCCTCACAGGCCCAGGAGCAGACCACAAAAGGCCTAAGCCCTAAGGGCCAGGGCCAGGGCCAAGAGTGAGCAGGTCCCATCAGGGCCAGGGACTGCTGAGTAGAGCTGGGGCTCATATTGTTTTTTGTGCTTCCTGCTGGGGGCCTGGTCCCTCCAGCACTGCAGTCTACCCCACTCTGCTCTGCTCCTGCACCTGAGCCCTTGAGGTGTGCCACAGACTGGGTGACTCACTGTGGGCTGGGAGCAGTTTGTAAAGTGCCCCCTGCCCTCCCCCCTGTATTGAGAGCCCATGTTCTGAATCAAGCTGGAAAATCTGGTCCTGTCTCTCAGCTGCGTGTTTTTCCCGCATGGGAAATGGGGCCTCGGCTCTCAGCAGTTCCCCAGACGTTGGGATAGTGTGGCGGGATGGGGGGGCTTGTCAGTCTTGCTTCTTCTCTCCCATCTTCCAGTTCTCAGTAACCCGATTCAGGCATTTGGTGGAATTGAGGTGAGGGCTAATGAAGAGGCAGCACGTAGATATTCCTGTCCCTTCCCCCGCTTTCCCAGTGCCTAAGGTAACAGTGATCCCCCCAAACCCCCTGCCTCCCCAAGGTTTTGTCTGTGGCAGGATTAAGATCATCTGGCCTCAAGGGAGGGCAGTTCCTGCAAGGCTGAGCTGGCCAGCATGGGCCCCTGAGCCCCCTTCCCAGCCCTCCATGATGACTGGCAACTTTGGCCAGTTTCCTTCCCATTTCTGCCCCCTCCCCTACCTACCCCTGCAGCAGAGACAGGAGCTCAATGTCCTCTGAGCTGGGAGAGGGGAAGTGAAACTCAGCTACCTGCTAGAGAGTATGGCCATTGCCTTTGCTGGGGCTGGACTGGGCTCCCAACCCAGAGGGCTCTGGGCACGTAAGGTCCCAGAGTAGAAGTACTGCCAGGAAAGGCTCTGAGAAAAGCCTAGAAGAAGAGGGACAGAGCTGAGCTGTACCCCTAGGACCGGACAGGAGGTGCCTCCTTTGGCTTTTCCTTGAGGAGTCAGCCATGAACTCCTTAAAGGGGTTCCAGGTGGGCAGGAGAGGGGCTTCCCACTGCTCTGGAGGGTGGGAGTGGAACAGCCCCCATTCCAGGCCTCTGGGGAAATTGGTCTGGGAACCTACCTGGGGCTGCCTCTTTCCTGCCCCTCATCTGGGACTCAGCCCCAGGTGCGTCCCTAATCTGATACTGATGGGTTTGGTCATGAGAAGTAGCTAGGCAGAGAGACCATGGTGCACAGATGTGCGGGTGGGTGGGGGCGTGGGCTTGCAGGTATCCTGAGCACTGGAAAAGCAAGAGTGGTCTGGAATCTGAGACACATCTGGAGGGGGGTGCCCTGTTCTCTGAGTGTGGGTACAAGGCAGCCAGAAGGCAACAATTTGAGAGCCAGTTGTTACAGGCCCTAATGTTCCTGAAGGGGAGTCCTGGAGACCTTACTTTTATGGCAGGCCTCCCTCAACTGTCTGGGGCCTTCAGGAGGCCTGGCCTTCACTGTGTAGGGGGCCGGATGCAGGTATAGTGTAGCTGGGTGCAACAGTGTGCGTGAGGGGGGCCCGGGCCCAGGTGGCAGTGCGGGCTTGGTGTGTTCTGGGCAGTGCTGCAAGGTGCTGCCTGCCCTCTTCCTACAGCTGTGGGCAGTTTCACAGACAGGGAGGATGCGTGACCACCTCTTTCCGCCCCCTCGCCCCGCAGGCTCTGACTCTCAAGCTGACAGCAGCCCCCTGTGCATGTTGGACTGGTGTGGGGACCTGCTGGAAGGACAAAGCGCTGGGGGCAAGGCAAGGTTTCCTTGGGGCTGGTCCTTGGAGGTCCTATCCTAGCTCAGCAGTCAAGTTGTTTGGAGTGGGGAGGGGTACCCCAGGCTTCTCCAACTTAGAATCTGAGAGCTTTATCCCACTACTTCCTCCTGTCCCCAGTGTCCTGGTTTTTGTTTCCAGGGCAGCCACCAACTCACAACGAGGTTGCCTAACGCTCTTGCTGGCCTTGGTTTCCCCAAATGTAAAATGGGTTGGAGGAGTGAGGAAGGGATTGGTGGCAGCTTGTCTCTAGGAAACCAGCTGGGTCTGGGTGAAGAGTGGGGGTCCTAGGTCAAACTTGAGGGTCACTCCGAGGCCTGCACAGAGGAAGAAAAAGAACCACTCCTTGTGGTGTGGCTCCTTCCTGTGAGCTAGGTGCTGTGCCACGTGCTTTGCAAATGTTATATTGCAGGCAAAACCTTAGCTTTATTCAGTCAGCCTGTTATGGATCTATAGGGTGCCGGGGCCTCTGTGCGGCCTGGCTGGGGAGGGAGGTAGAAAAGGACAGCAGCAAAACCCTATTTTCAGCAGGCTTGAAGGTTTGCAGGGAGATAGACCTCACTTTGTGAAGCAGACTGCAGAATAGTGTTGTCCTCTAGGTGTTTCTGTGATGATGGTCCTGTTTTGTACCTGTAGTGTCCAGTACATCAGCCACTGGCTCCATGTCGCTATTGAGCGCTCAGAACTGAGGCTGGCACAACTGAAGAACTAATGTTTGACTGAATTCATTTCTGTTCACTTCAGTTTAAATAGCCACATGTGACTAGCGGCTGCCGTACTGCGCAGCCTGGTGACAGAGGGAAGGCACAATGGGACAGCCCACTGCCTGGCGAGGACAGGGAGGGACCTGCACAAACATTGAGCGTGGGCCATGGAAAGTTTCCTAGGTCTTGAGGCCTTAAGCTGAGCCTTGAAGGATGGAGAGAGGGAGGAAGGAGGCCCCATGGGCTAGAGAAAAGTGTCAGGAGTGCAGGGAGTTCAGATGTGCACGGAGCACTGCGGACAGGATAGCAGCCCACCTGGCTGGGCGAGTCAGGTTATCAGAAAGCCTTTGTGGCCAAAGTATTGGAAGGAGGGACTCATTGAGGGTTCTTGAGCAGGAAGAGACCATGTTTGAAGAGGCATGTCTGGTGAGAGAGGATGACAGGATGGGTGCAACAGCCAGGATGGGCAGGGCTGGGAGAGGAGGGCTTGTGAAGACAGGAGATCAAAGGCTGAGAAGAGCAGCTTGGTCCAGCACCTTTCAGTAAGCTGGCCTTGCGTTCTTAGGAGAGCCAGCATCTCCCTTCCAGCTGGGTCCAACCGAGAGTCTGAGAGAGCTAGCAAGGACTTCAGCAGCCTAGCTCTCAGCGTCAAGAATAAAGGAAGGGGTAGCTGCCCTTCATGTCCCCAAATGCAGGTAAGGCACGTATAGGGTGAGAACTGTGGACCAGGCCAGAGGGCCTATATGACGTTGGAAGGTTGTTTGTCCCTCTGCATCTTAGAGTACTCATCTCTAAGATGGAGATCCCCAGAGAGAGGCGGCATGCCTCCTATGAGAACAGACCTACTGCCAGATCACCTCGGTTTGTTTCCAGCTCCAACGTTTACACGCTGTGTGACTTTGGACGAGTTGCTTAAGCTCTCTGGTTTCCTCTTCTCTGAAATGAGGATAATAATAGTACTTAACTCATAGCATTACTGGGATAATTAGATAAGTCTGTTCAGGAAAAGCACTTAGAACAGGGGCTGCCTGACCCTGCCCTCAGAAAGCTCATGGGCTAGTATGTGTGGGAAGCTATTCCAGGCTTTCTGTTCCTGGGAACAGGCTGGCCAGACAGCTGTCACCAGGCCCCTGGGATTGCGTGGGGGCCAGAAAAGGTTAGATGGTAGAAATTTAGGCCATCCGAGTCAAAGAATCTATAGGATGAGTCTGTTCTGTAGAGGGAAGGGTGGTGCTCACCCATCCTTGGTAAGGGATAGAGCTGCAGCCCCCTCTGACGCCCCTTCCCTACCTGTCCCTGCAGAAGATGCTGATGAAGCAACAGGACCGTCTGGAGGAGCGAGAGCAGGACATTGAGGACCAGCTGTACAAACTTGAGTCAGACAAGCGCCTGGTGGAGGTAGCTAAGCCCAAGCCCGTGGTATGGGGTGGAGAGGCTTGGGTGCAGGGCCTCGGGCTGGTTCCTTATTTGGGCCAGGATCTCTTCTGTGGTCAACTCCGTGCCAGAATCCCTTGGTCAGGCACTCAATGAACGGTGGATGAGCTCCCACTGGTACCAGGGGCAGCTGGCCCAGAGCCCCATTCTACCAGCAGGGAATGAGTAGGTCAGACCTTGCCCTCGGGAGCCTTGGGCAGCCTGGGCGGGAGGGGGGGGGCGTCCCAGACTCTACCAGCCAAGGATATGAGACCAGCGGGAGCGGCAGCCCGAGGTCCCTAGGGCTTACGGTCCGCCCGCTCTCACCCCCCTGCCTGCAGGAGAAGGTGAGCCAGCTGAAGGAGGAGGTGAGGCTGCAGTATGAAAAGCTGCACCAGCTGCTGGACGAGGACCTGCGGCAGACGGTGGAGGTCCTGGACAAGGCCCAGGCCAAGTTCTGCAGCGAGAATGCAGCGCAGGCGCTGCACCTCGGGGAGCGCATGCAGGAGGCCAAGAAGCTGCTGGGCTCCCTGCAGCTGCTCTTCGACAAGACAGAAGACGTCAGCTTCATGAAGGTGGGCTGGGCCCGGGACCGGCTGGCGGCACCTGCAGTCATTCCTAAACCGGAGTCTGCCATCCTTGGCTCCCCAGAGAATTCCCCCGGCAGTATGCTCACAGGGCTTTGGAGCCAGCCTGCATGGCTTCAGAAGCCTCCCACCCCGCTCTTTCTAGCTTTGTGAGCTTGGGAGCGCATCACAGATATGCCCTCTGCCTGAGGTCCCTCACTAATAAAATGGGGTTCATAATACAGATCTACCTACTATCTTTTATCCACAATTCCAAATTTTAAAAGCCTCCGAAAACTAGTAGAAAAAATTCTGACAACTCATTTAACAGGAAAACTGAACTCATGTCGGCAATTTTTGGTCTTTATTTATCTTGCTTGATACAAGTATTCAAACATTTTGCTGCAAGAACATTGGTGTATTGGATGATGGTGTCCTACTGGGAATGATGGTTACTATACAGTACAGGGACCATATTCCCCTTCTAAAATCCAACAAATTCCAAATTCCAAAACACATCTGGTCCCAAGGATTTCGGATAAAGGACCAAGTGCCTCTAACAGCTTCCTCCTAGGGTGTTGTGTAGATAAAGTGATGGATGTGTAGAAACACTTAGTGTTTGTCACATAGTAAGTGCTCAGTAAATGTTAGCTATCCGTGTCTTCTAGAAATGGAGAGACGCCCTCCCCCCTTACCACACTTTGGCTGGAATCAGATGGTCAGCCCTGCCTGGGGAGAGGGAGGATGGGGCAGCTCTCCCATGTTGCCTTGCCCGCTGACTAACCCTCTTCTCTCCCCCTAGAACACCAAGTCTGTGAAAATCCTAATGGACAGGTAAGCAGATGGCCACTGGCCGCCAGGGGAATACATCAGGGGGAGGGCAGGGAGGGCCAGGCCCACCGGGGGGAGGTAGGGCAGGCTCACCGGTGATACCTCCTCACAGCAGATGCCCCGTCCACTGCCCCCAGGACCCAGACCTGCACGGGCAGCAGCCTTTCTCCCCCTAAGATCGGCCACTTGAACTCCAAGCTCTTCCTGAATGAGGTGGCCAAGAAGGAGAAGCAGCTGCGGAAGATGCTAGAAGGTGAGGGTGGTATCCTCAATGGAAAGGAGAGCGCCCTTTGGGCAGGGAGGAATGCCAGAGCCTTCTCTCTGAGAGGTGGCATGGCCTAGTCAGATAGTCTTTTCTTCATATCCTGGCTTTGCCACTTATAGCTATTGGACCTCAGGAAAAGCCATATTACCTCCCTAAACTTCAGGTTCTTCCGCTGTAAAATGGGAATAATCGTAGTATCTACCTGCTAATGGAGTGGGCCCCGTTGACCAAGGATAGTGCATGATGTAATGAGCTTGGTCCTGTAGATAGAAAGCGGGGAGAGGATGTCTGGGTTGCTTGGGATGGGAGCTCTGGCGACTTTTGCCCCAAACTCTCCACAGGCCCCTTCAGCACACCGGTGCCCTTCCTGCAGAGCGTCCCCCTGTACCCTTGTGGCGTGAGCAGCTCTGGGGCGGAAAAGCGCAAGCACTCAACGGCCTTCCCTGAGGCCAGTTTCCTAGAGACGTCGTCAGGCCCTGTGGGCAGCCAATATGGGGCAGCGGGCACAGCCAGCAGCGAGGGCCAGTCAGGGCAGCCCCTGGGGCCCTGCAGCTCCACGCAGCACTTGGTGGCCCTGCCGGGCGGCGCCCAACCAGTGCACTCAAGTCCTGTGTTCCCCCCATCACAGTATCCCAATGGCTCCGCCACTCAGCAGCCCATGCTCCCCCAGTATGGCGGCCGCAAGATTCTCGTCTGTTCTGTGGACAACTGTTACTGTTCTTCCGTGGCCAACCACGGTGGCCACCAGCCCTACCCCCGCTCCGGCCACTTTCCCTGGACAGTGCCCTCGCAGGAGTACTCACACCCGCTCCCACCCACACCCTCCGTCCCCCAGTCCCTTCCTGGCCTGGCGGTCAGAGACTGGCTCGACGCCTCCCAGCAGCCTGGCCACCAGGATTTCTACAGGGTGTATGGGCAGCCGTCCACCAAACACTACGTGACGAGCTAACGCCACGCAGGCAGTGGGGCGCTGGGGAATCTTCCCTCCCAGCCCCCCAGTGGCTCGGGAATTATGCATCCAGAGACCTGCCCTTCTACCTTCCTGTCTTCCCTCCCTTCCTCCTTCATCTCCCCCCAAGTCTTTTCCTTTTGGATTTTGTTTTGTTTTGGGCTTTGTTTTTGATTTTTCTTTTTCTTTTCTTTTCTTTTTTTTTTTAATGAAACTCCTGGACGCAGAGGTGACAGTGAGAGCTGGCCTGGGCTGGGCTGCAGGTGGCCCTGGAGTTGAGAAAACGTCTACTTCAAGGCATTGAGCTCTCTCTCTGTCTCTCCTTTTTTCTTCCACTCCTTCCCCTTCCCACCCCTGTGGCTGGAAGGAGCCTCAGCCTCCTCTAAAGCCTTGGGGGATCCAACCCTCCTCACCCAGCCCTGGGAGGAAGGACCAGTGTGCCCACTGGCCCACTTCTCCTCTCGTTTTTCTTTTGGGCAGTTTGATCACTGACTAAGAAATGACCTGTAGATTGTGGGGCTTTTTTTTTTTTTTTAATTTTTTTAAACCAAGAATGATTTCTCCTGCTTCCTTCTTCTCAACATCCTCCCAGATGGAGTTCAAAGGCCACTTCTCAAGCAGCTTTTGGCATCTTCAGCCTCAGAGTGGAATCTTAAAGACAGGAACCCCATGTCCAGGAAAGGGGAAAAGGAACTTTGCCAATGATAGTGACCACAGCAAAAGCAAATAATAATAATATTAATAATAATAAAGAGAAATAAAAGAAATAATAAAATAAAAAACCCTAGCACAGCCCTTGTTGAGGTCAGTGGGGGAGGAGCGGCTGCCCCGTGTTGGGTCCTTGCCTGGATTTTGAAACAGCAACTTCCTGTAGGGAGCACTTTGTATGAATCGTGGACTTCCTGTTCTCAAGGCACAGGTATTTCTTCTGTAATCTGTCTAGAGCACACACCGAAATCCAACCTTCTAATAAACATGATGGCGCAGTCCCACTCCCTGCCTCGCCTCTTACCCCTCACTTCCCCAGGCCTAGGGTCTTCAGATGTTGGTACAAGAAAGGGCACCAAGGGATGGAAGCCATTGCCTTCCTTGCCTTGGTTCTTTGCTCCATCTAGACTGTTCCAGGCCTGTGATTGTCAGTTCATCAGGCACTACTATATCTCCTCTCAGCCTTGGGTTCATTTGACAAATATTTGCTGAGCGAGGGCCTTCCAGGCCCAGCCCCCTGCTTCATAGGTCCTGGCATCTCTTTGACGTTCTGCCAGGATGCTCTTAGCTAGGACAGACAAAGGAAGAAATACCTTTCTGTAAGTCTTGCAAAATTACCTCCTTCAGTCCACAAATATTTATTGAGCACATGCTAAGTGTCAGGCACTGTGCAGGGCTGTGGGCCTAAACAGAGCAGACCTTTTTGTAATTTAGTCTAACTGGGCCTTGGCCCCCACTGGGAGTGTCACTCAGCTCCATGCTTCCTGTGGTGAGTTGGGCCCGGGCCCCTACCCTGCACACCGGGCAGGCAGGAAAATATTTGGCTCTGAGAGGCATGGAGGTAGGGTAGCAAGGTGAAGAAGACATTCTACCCCCATCCCCTTTGGCAGAGCTGCTCAAACTCTAGTGTGTCTTGGGAGCTTGTTAAAAGGGCTGATTCTTGGGGCCTGCTTAGACTCCTTGGGAGCCGTCGAAGGCCCAGGAATCTGTATTTTTAACTCCCCAGTTAAAAGAAGTGCTGCCATGAAGGATTGCTAGGGTCTTGCTTGTCATGGGGACCCTCGGATAGAAGGAAGGGCTAGAGACACCTCTGTTGGGGTTGGGGGGAGTGATCTTTAAAAAGGATCTCTGGTTTTTGCCTAACACTTCGGGTGGATCTTATGTCATAAAGCAGCCTGTGCCTTTCTAGTGCCATGCTAGTAGGAGGGGCAACCTTTGCTGGTGCCTAGTCCTCTTTCCCCTTGTCTGGGTAGAATCAGGGCCCGAATGCCACCTATCTCAGGAAGGCTAGAACAAGGCAGGGAGCCATGGGTAAGTGCTGTCCTGTGCCAGCAATCCAAGCCTCACCCAGCCTTAGTCACTTCCCCTTTCATTAAAGTAAGGACCCAGGGTGAAGGGCATGGTCAGGCCATGGTTAGGCCATGTTCCCCTGGCCAGTGGGCTGGCCAGACCAAGACAGAGTCGGTCCTGCTAAGTAGAAGCTGTCTTTCCATCCTGTGGGAATAGAAAATGACTCAGTGTCGGGTGGGTGGACCTTGCTTCATTGCTCCCCTTCCCCACTTCGGCAGGGAGCCAGAGCCAGGACAGGATGACAACAGCTGGCCTGCCCCCTTCTCTTCCCCTGCACCTGTTTGGGGCTAAAGCGAGGGGGCAGATGGTTGGAGCGCAGTGGCCCCGCAGCCAGGGTGTAAGGATGCTGGGGGGCAGGTGCTGGTGGACAGATAAACATTTAACTCCACTCACATCTGCTCCTGTCTCACTCTCCCTTTCTCTGGTTGTCAGGGGCCCTAGGACATCTTCTGTGCCAAGGGTTGGGAGCCAAGACAGAAAACTGCTCAATTTCTTTCCCACTTGGCCTAGTTTTGTTTTAGCTGATGGGAGGGGTCCTCTCTCCAGATACATCAGTCAGACTGGGATTTGAAGGGAGACCAGTGGGGGTGGGGTGGGTTTGAGCCCCACCAGGTCCCAGCTATGGAAGCCCACCCCAGACAATTACACACTCAGGCACACAGGCCGCAGGCAAAGCAGCCAGCTGCCAGTAGCACAGCCTGGGGGTGCCTGGGCAGCCAGGGAAGCAGGGAGGCGCTCACCCCATCCAGCTGTCCCCAGCCACCCAGCTGTCTCCTGCTTCGTAGGAGCAGCTGTCACCCACCTCCCAAAGGGTCAGGGGCAGAGGAGGCCCAGAAAGAGCTGGAACTGCCCCAAGCACAAGGCCTGCAGGAGAAGGTGTGAAGGGGGCCTTCCCCCCACCCCGCCCTGGTCTGCATACTCCTACACTCTGGGCACCCACAGCCACACCCTGGGCCTCACACCGCCGGCGGCTCAGAGATAGCGGCTCTCACACCCCCGGCGCTGCCCTCCCGCCTTCCCCGAGAGGCGGTCACTCCTCCCCTTTCCGGGAAGGGCTGGGTGTCAGGAGCGCCTCTCCCCCACCCCACCGATGGGGGGCGGTGGCTGCTGTGGCCCAGATGTGCGCAGCCCTCGGGGAGGCGAGCGCCGGGGGGTTTCCTCCACCCGCCACCCGCGCCGCCCGAGCTCTTTCATGTCGCTGCCCTCCCCGTCCCAGCCCGGGCCGGCAGCTGCGGCCCGCTCCCCGCCCCCAGCCTCTCTCCCAGCTGTCTTTAGGGTGGGTCCGCGCAGCTGGGGAACAGCTGCAAGGCGTGGGGGGGAGGGTCGGGTGCCCCCGCAACGGCCGGAAACAGTCCGGG
>NC_048223.1:103763209-104027723 GCF_002007445.2 Ailuropoda melanoleuca
CCTGAGAGGGGCAGACCCCAGATCAAAGCCCCCTCCCGGCTTCAAAGGGCGCCTTGCGGGCGGGGCGGGCGGTGGGGCAGCTGGGAGCACCCTGCGGGAGTCGCCGCTGAGTCAGCGCCCCGGGCCCCTTTCCCGAGGCGAGACCCCACCTTCTAAGCTCGCTTCTGGGTTCCTCCATTCCTGTTCACACCCACCCACTCAAGGCCCTGTCGTTGTCACCATGCCACCTTCTCAGACGCCTTCAATTTCTCCCATCTGAGGGTGGGGGAGAACCTAGGCACACTCTCAAGATCGAGCCTGGCCCCCTGGGGGATTCCCTACCCCCGCCTCTGCGTCCTGTAAATTCAGGGTGGGTGGATGGAGGGTCTAGGATATGTCGTGATCTAGGCCTACAAAGGAAGGGCTGGGGGGCGGATGTTGACCCTACTGGGGCTGCCAGGTAAAGGGAGGTAGAAAATTGATTCCTGGGTGTCCCTGGACAGACCCCACCACATTTGAGCCCCTCTTTAACAGTGAGGGTCTCCCTGTATGAGTTTGGAAAACTCTCCTGTGGAGGTGCCTTAGAAACAGTGGTCTCTAGAACCTGGGGTCCTTGTGCTGGTTCTAGAGCCCTCTGA
The DNA here is from genome assembly GCF_002007445.2 of Ailuropoda melanoleuca. Classification (NCBI taxonomy): domain Eukaryota; kingdom Metazoa; phylum Chordata; class Mammalia; order Carnivora; family Ursidae; genus Ailuropoda; species Ailuropoda melanoleuca. Next base: position 103,763,827 of record NC_048223.1, read on the forward strand.
GTCCTGTTTCTTTGAGTTAAGGGGCAAGGAAGGAAATTGACAACACTCTTAGATTACCCCTTCCCTATACTTTGGACAAGACCCTGGGATTCAGAGATAAGATCCCAGAAATGTCCATGGAAGCTGAAGGAAATGAGACAGACCAGAGAGTGGGGCAGAGGCAGCCAGGGTTGGGGGCTCATCAGGCGAGAGGTTACAGATCTGAAGCAGGAGTTGGGCTGGCCTCAAGAATATCACCTTCTTCTGGCAGCTTCTCTCTTCCTCCAACACTCTACCCTTGCCAAAGACTCTCTTCCCTTCCAGAGCAAGATGCAGTCACTCTGCTTGGATTCTGCAAGACGCTGCTTCCACAGGGAAAGAAAGCTCTTACAGATAACAAATAGAAATCTGGTGGATGGAGCTTTGATCTCTACCGTATTCTCTATGGTATATGGGAATCACACCCTCTGAGTGAGAGAAGCCTTCAAGAGCCCAGGCCTTCTTCCCTAAAATCCCCTGTCCCTGGCAGGAAGCTTACCCCTGAGCTCTGCACTGGAAGTCTGCATGTTTCCTCCATGGGCAACCAGTTTTCTTTAATTGCTGTGTGGTTAATTCCTCTCAACTGCAGCAAACTGGGATATTTATGACTTCCCCTTGCACTAGATCTTCAATAATCGGGTCTTTCTTGAGAAAGAACCCATCTGCTCAGTGCCATAGATTATTTTTCATTATTTACATTAAGGCAAGAGGAGGGAGATGTATGGGGTGGTGTGTGGCAGTTTTCAACAGCTTGTAGGACGGGGTGTTAGTGCTGGCACAGGCAACATCTCAAAATTGCAGGTCAAGAGTGAATTGCAGGAGCTGGTATCTGAGACCTGAGTGTTGAGGATGGTGTGGACTTCTGGTCCACCAGGGGAAAAAAAACGGCAGTGAGTCATGTGACATACGGATGTTTGGCTGCCTGGTTGTGAATTGGATGTTGTCATTAGACACTCTCCACATCTGTGTCTGCTACAGGGCACTGAGTAGGGAGGAGGTTCGGATGCGAAATGGGCAACTAGGACCTAACAGACAGGGACTCTCCAGCCACACCAAATGCCATCTCCAGCAGCTGCAACAAGCCAAGCTCCATCTATCAGATCATAGGCTTAGAGTCAGTCCTCCAGCAGCCCAGGTGGCTCTGTGCCCTGGTGGCTCTGCTGAGCCCTCTGTCTGGATTGTACACCTAGACTCAGAGTTCTGCCTCTGCCGTGTGCCCCTCCCTACCCTCTCCAGGAAGGTGTGAGGAGAAATGAAATGAGGCACGTGAAGTGCCAGGTTTGTGGCTGGCACCGTCCACTTCGGGGCATTGATAGCTCTCACGATGCTTCTGTTCTCGTGCGCCGACCACACTCCCATGCACTTAGGACTCTCACACGGTATTCCAACTATTGTGGTTTACATGTCAGGTTACATGCTGCAGAGCTTACCTGTCCAACTAGCCTGTGAGTCCCTGGAGGATGAGAAATATTAGTCGTCTTTGATTTTTCAGAGCCTAGAACATTGCCTGTTTCATTCATTCACTCATTTATTCATTCAACAAATAATTATTGAGGTCCTTCTAATTCTGGGTGCTGTTCCAGTGTTGGGGATACGTCAGTTAACAAAACAGACAAACTCTCTGCCCTCTTGGAGCTGATAACTTGGATGGGGAATGGACAGATTACAAACAATAAATCAATAAATGTGAGTTGGTGATAAGTACCGTGAAGGCAGGTAAAGCAGGGTGAGGGGGTAGGACATGCCAGAAAGGTAGGGGGGCATGGGAGTTTTATATAGGGAGATGGTTGCGCATGGTTTTACTGAGAAGGTGACATTGAGCAGATATTTCAGAATGTGGGCGCCTGGGTGGCTCAGTCAGTTAAGCGTCTGTGTTAGGCTCAGGTCATGATCCCAGGGTCCAGGGATTGAGGCCCATGTGGGGCTCTTTGTTCAGTGGGGAGTCTGCTTCTCTCTCTCCCTCTGCCCCTCCCCCCGTTTGTGCTCTCTGTCAAATAAATAAATAAATAAAATCTTAAAAAATTTTTTTTCAGAGTGTGAGGAGGCAAGGCCTCAGGCTATTTGAAACAACAGTGTTTCAGGCAGAGGAAACAAGCGCAAAGACCAGAGGCACTTGATGCTTGTTTCAGGAAAGGCAAGGGGGTGTGCGTGACTGGAAGGAGTGAGGGGCAAAGCAGTGAGTAATGAAGTAAAAAAGGAATGAGGGAAGGGGGCCAGGGCATGAAGTATTATAAGTGCTTTGCCTCTGCTCAAGAGATAATTTGCTGAATGAATGAACCAATGAATGAATGGTTGGATGGATGGATGCCAAATGCTGAGGGTTTCAGGGCTCTAGGAGTTTCGTAGGGAGCCCTGTGGGCTAGAGGGTACCAGTGCATCTTCCTGGGCATATGAGACTTGAATCGTGCCCTAAAAGAGGAGTAAGAAAAGCACAAAAGAGGGGCAGACACTCCAGGGAGGAGGTGACTATGAGCACAGGTGGGGAAATAAAATTGCGGGGGGTTAGGTTGGGGGACATCGAGCATAGCTCTTGTGAAGCTCAGGGTCTGCGTGAGAGGCCACGATTAACAGATCTATAAAAAAAGGTTTGGAATCAGATCAGAGGGCTCTTGAATGACAGGATAAACAGTTGGGCCTTGAGTCGCAGAGCCACAGGCCCCTGAAGACATCTGAGCAGGGGAACTGTGTTTTAGAACAATGGCTCTGAACACTAAGGGGGCGAGGGCCAGGAGGCAGGGGACAAGATGGCCACCCAGGAGGCAGAGGGAGGTCCAAGGGAAAGAGTAGATAGGGCTGCAGGGTGCAGGCTGGCCCCCACCCAAGGACAGGAAGGGCCTCCAGGTTCTACCGCTCAGCTAAGAATGGAAGCCCGGATGAGGCCTTCTCCTTCCCCGCCAGCCGGCCCTGGGCCCTGGAGTCAGCAGAAAACCCCGGGCCCCGGGGAGGAGGCGGCGCTGAGCCAGAAGCTGCTGAGGGAGCACTGGCAGCAAGATGCCATTGTACGTCCGCAATCAAGATACTTCAGAGGAAATCAAAAGCACCAACTGGGGAAATGATGTGCGTGCTCGCTCGCTCTCTCTCTCTCAAACACACACACAAACTTCTGCCTCCAAAATGGGTCAAGTGAAGGCTGTGGGCGTGGGCTGGGGAGGGAGGGCTGGAAGGAGAGGAGGCCCAGGGCCCCGGAGCAGCCTGGGTGCTCGTGCCCACTCGGCCTCCTGGCATGGGGGGTGGCAGCAGCTGCAGGGTGGGGTGGGACGGGAGGCTAAATACCCACCCCCCATGCATATGGAGAATGCTCACAGCTGCCCTGCCTGCTTTGCGTTCATTAGGAGCAACTGTTTCAGGAGTGGTGGCAGGCGGGCAGGAGGGGGTGATGTGCCCATTCACAGACTGGGGGTGGGGGGGCTGCCTGCAGCTGTGCGGACACCTCCTCCTGCCTGGAGCAGCATCCCAGCCCCCGAATTCCCCTTCCTCCCTCTTTCTTCCTCCCAACTCCCTGCTCTGGTAGATCTGGAGGTCCCAGGGTGGGAAAGGGGCCCAGGGAGTCAGGGTGAACCCCCAGGATCCGGGTGAATTGAGGGGAGAGTTGGGCTGGGTTGTGTGTCCCCCCACCCCCACCCCAAGATGGGCTGTTGCTTACGAACCAAAGCTCCTTATCTCTTTCTCTTCCCAAGCCATCTGTGGCATCCAGGCAGGAAAAGTGCTCTGGCCCTGTCATCTGGAGGCCCCAGAGGAGCCACATTCATACGGAAAGCCCGGATCAGGCTTGTCCTGTGCCCCCAGACTGAATCCAAGGGGTGCGGGGGTGGCATGCCAGCAGGATTTTGAACGATTCCACCTCTTGGAAATGAGAAAGGCTGAGGAAGGGAGGCTGTTGGGCTGCAGGCTGACCAGTTGGGACTGGGGACTAGGTTCAGGGGCCCGAGTTGAAAGCCAGGCCTGGGGAGGGGTTCTGGCTGGTGTAATAGGCCCGGCCACCGAGTACAGCAGAGCCGCCTGTGCCCTACACAAGTGCACCCAGCAGAGGGACTCTCAGCTAGTGCCAAGCCTTGCACCCTGACGTGGGCCATCCTCTCCCATATGAGTCAGCAGTGGCCCAGGTGACAGGCCTGTCCAGTCTCGGGAACACGCATTCTGCTAACCAGGCAAAGAAAGACCATGGGCAGGCAGTGTCCATGTGCTTCTGTGGGCAGGCTGCCCTTCCTTCCTCCCGCTGGTAGTTTGAGGAGGGAGACAGTGCTCCCTCTCTTCCATTTCGGGCCAGGGCACTGGGCGGGGGCTGCTGAGCCCAGGTGAGAATGGAGAGGCAGGTGATGCCAGGCCAGGGCCCAAGGAGCGATAGCCTCGCCAGCGTCTTTCTCTGTTGTCAGGGTGGGACCAGGCCCCGGGCCCCCTCTGCCCGTGGCCTCCAGCACAGCCGCCACCTCGGGCCTGTGCATCCCAAAGAGGGGGGTGACAAAGAGGAAGGTAGGCCTCTCACCCACCTCCCTGTTTCCTGGAGACTCGCCCCACCACAGCTCCCAGCAGGTCACAGCCCTGCATCTAGTCAAGGGCACATCCAGGAGAAAAATGGCCTTTCCAGTCAGTCAGAATCCCAGACAAGCCATTTTCTAGCTGTGTGATCCTAGGCAAGTGACCTACCTTTGAGAGCCTTGGTTTCCCCAACTAGGAAATAAGGGCGGGAATACCTATTTTGTAGGGTTACTGGAAGGATCTAGTCGGCGATTGACTAACAGGGCTAGCTGTTTGCTTAGCAAAGCCGCCCCCAGCCCTCGTAGCTTCCAGCTTCAGGTATTCCAGTAGGTTCTCCCATAAACTCTGCCTCTCCTTGACTTAGCTTGATCTCTGCAATTCTGTCATTAATATTTTATTTCTTTAGCAAAGTCTTCTTGTCCCTGGGACGCTGCTAGTCACTCTGGGGAAGGAAACCTCCCCGTGCTCCTTTGTGCAGGAGGCTTCCTTAGCATCTTTTCTGAGCGCAGAAACCAGAAGGTGAAAAGGTACAGGCCCCTCTTCCCCTGCTGTCTGAAAGTAGAGCTTTCCAATGATGCCTTTCACAAGCAGAAACGGTGTAAAGCAGAGTAGACCCTGCTTTCCGAAAGTTCGCGTTACGCCACTTTGCTTTTATGCAAGACCTATGCTAGTATGGTAATGGCTTTTTTTGCAAAAGTGAAAATCCTTTTCAGATTTCTTTCGGTTACTGAAAACAGGTACTAATGTAGGTCTTTCGTAACAGCGAAGTGGCGAAATGTGACCTTTCGGAAAGCGAGGAACACCTGTGTCATGGTGTGCACTTGGGGCCCAGCCTGGGTGCAAATTTGGTTCTGCCCTGCTCTTCTGGCATGATCTTGAGCGGGTGACTCAAGTTCTGTGAGCCCTACAGTTAAGGGTGTTGTCGCAAGGATTAAAGAAGATAATAGCTGTGAAGTACCCAGCATAAGTGAGTGCCCCCTGACAACTTCCCTGGTCTGGCTGTAGGGGCCTGGTCGGTGGCCATATGTCCACATGCACATGCATGTGTCTGGTTCTGGGCGCACATGCGCGCACACACACACACACGTGTCACGGTGCTGGGCCGGTAGATTCCCTGCAGGGAGCAGGAGCTCTCTCCCCTCCTTCCTCCCAACTCCCGGTGCTGCAGTTTCCCTGTGCTCTGCAGTGTTGGAAAAGGAAATTACTGAACAGATTGCAATTAAGAGGGGAGAGGGGGGAGAGAGAGACAGAGGCCCTAAAATGCAGCTTGACTGAGTGCTAAACTGTGTTTTTGCCTGGAGCCAATCAGGAGCCTCTGACAAGAGCCTGTTCCCACTCACAAATCTAATTGCAAGAGGTGTGGCTGGGGTGGCCCAGAGAGCCCCAGAGAGAAGGGGGCTGCCAGCACCTTCAGGAGACTGTTGGCCGCTTGCTTGTTGCCTTGAAAGTTCCAGAGCCACATGGGAAGGGAGGAGGGAAGGCAGAGGTCTTGGGGGCCTGGGAAGGTCTGGACTCGAGAATTTCTGCCAGTTATTATAAAAGCTGCCAATGATTGAGCACCTGCTCTACACGGGACACACATAGCTGCCTCCAGTCCTCTGGAGAGCTGGGTGATGTTACCTCACTTTACAGATAAGAAACTGAGGCACAGAGTGTCCCTGCTTTTTTTTTTTTTTTTTTAAGATTTTTATTTATTTATTTGACAGAGAGAGAGCACAGGCAGGGGAACAGCAGGCAGAAGGAGAAGCAGGCTTTCCTCCAAGTGGGGAGCCCGATGCGGGGCTCAATCCCAAAACCCTGGGACCATGACCTGAGCCGAAGGCGGACACTTATCCGACTGAGCCATTCAGGCCCCCTGAGTGTCCCTACTTTGTGCTAGCTGTTGCCCTAGGTCTAAGTACTTTATTTACATTCTTTCTCTTTTAAATCTCCCTACCATTTTAATCCCATTTCAAAGGTGGAGAAGCAGGACTCCAAGAGAGTAACTTGCCCAAGATCACAGAGTTGATTTAGAATGGGCAAGGATTGAACCCCAGGCCTCTCTGACTCCAGCGAACAGACTTTTTAATTGTACCTCACTGTCCCTTTATTGAGCAAGGTGTTCCAGATGGAGTTGTGAGATTGAGCAAAACAACACAAACAAAAAACTGAGAAGGCCAGTTTTTGAATTTGAATTCCAGATGAAGAATTTTTTTGAGTATTAGAAGTATGTCGCTAATATTGCATGGAATATACTTGTATTAAAAACAATTCTTTGTTTATCTGAAATTCAAGTTTAGCTGAAAGTCCTGTCATTTATCTGGCAAACCTAGACCTCTCTCCTCCTGCCTCGAGCACCCCTCTTTTCTGCCAACAGCTTGCCTTTAAAGGCGGGCCCTTGGGACCAGCCATTCTGGTGTGTAGCTAGGCTGCTCAAGGGAGGCTGCCCAAGGGGAATACATGCTTTCCTGCTCCAGGGGCAGAACCCCAAATGCAGGCCTGCTCTGTCCCCTACTGTGTAACTTTGGGCAAGTCTGTTTCCCTCTCTGAACTCTCTCTAAAAGGAAGACGCAGTATTAGGTACCAGGTAATTCCAAGTGTCCTTGCCAGGCCTTTCCCGATGTCTTGTCCCTTTTTCCCGTCCGTGCAAAAGATGGTACAAAATCTATGGTTGTGCTGCAGTGAGGACAGGGAACACCCAACACCCGGGACAAGGAACCCCAGTGCAACAATGCTGGTGTGGACTTGGAGGGGGGGGGTGTAGGTTAAGACTGCTGGGAAATGGGCCATGACTGTCTTTGTCCCGCAGAGGTGACAGCTTGCTACAGCATGCAGACCCAAGGCTCCAGCCCCCTCCTGCACTGAAGGTTCTGTGAGGTTGGGCAAACTCCTTAACCCAGGCCAGTGCCTCAGTCTTCCCGTCTGCAAAGTGGGACGCATGCTGCCCAGTACTGGACGTAAGGCGCCCACTGTGTAGCAGGGGCTTCATAAAGCCTTGTTTTTATCGTTGGTGGTGGTGTTGGCATTCTTCTGAAAGGAGCACCTTGAGGAATGCTAACCTCTGAAAGGACAAACACAGTCGAGGCCCCTTCCCAGCTCTGGCAAAGAACACAACACATTCCGGGCTGCCTTCGTTTCAGCTACATTTTATTTGTCAGATTTTTGACAGACGTCTAAATTATACATTGAATTTTCCACATGACCAAATACCACGTCCCTTCCTTTGATTATCATTTTCAAAAGGGACTATAAAAAAAGAACCTTTCGATGGATCCGACTGAACCCTGCCACCACATGGAGTGCAGAGCTAAAAATAAAAGGAAGTCAGAACTGGCCCCTGAGAAGGAAAGAGAAATCAAAGCAAACTCTGACGGGAATCAAGGGACGCGTCCTGGCGAGGGTGACATAGTGTCACCCTCCAGGCCAGGCCGGATCAGGAGCGGCCGACAGGGAGGGTGGGGCACCGAGTGGCACAAAAATAGCCGCCGCTTTAGCCCAGAGGGGAATAAAGAAATTTTGTCAAAAGCCAGGAGAGCGAGAAGTGGAGTTGGGAGGGAGGGAGGGGGCAGGACCGCGTCCTTCCAGCAGTTTCGGGAGCAGCGGACTTCTTCCACCCGGGCACATTTCTACCGCCGGCACAATCGCTGACTTTCAGCTGTGCGCCGACATGTTCCCCGGCTCAGCCCACATCAATGACACCCTTGTTTCCATAGTAACCACGGGAGAGTGAAGGGGAAAGGGTGTGCGGCGCGGGGCGCGGTAGCCAGCCGCCGGGAGCCGCGCCGGGGCGGTCGCGGCCGGGGAGGGGGCCCGTGCCTCGGGCGCGGGGCCGGGCGGGGGGGGGGACGCCAGGCCGGGTGTCCCCGCTCTGGCTTCAAATTCCATCTTCTGGTCCCGGCCACAGCGGTGGGGTGGGGCTGGGAGGGAGAGAGGACTTTAGAGGCGTTTTGTTTTTCACAAACGGGAGCTTTCAAACTCCGCAGTTTTCAGGCTTCGCTCATCTCCCCCACGAGCCCCTGGAGGCTTCATCAGGGCTCGGAAGGCAGATGAAAGCTGGCGACATCCGCAATGGCTCTGTCTTGAGCTGAAAGGCCAATCTGAGCGTTCGCAGAGGCTGTTATCAGAGGAGGGCAAGTGGCTTCTAAGGGCTGGCCGAGGCCTTGGGAGGGCTCTTTCAAACAGTTCCCTGAGTTGGTGGCGAAAGAACAAAAATATTTCACAGACCACGCATGGCCCGAGCCAAAGTTCCATGTCACAGCGTTCCAAACTGCAGACCTCAAAGCAGGCGTTTTGCCCCTCAGGTAACACCCCTGGTGCTCTCTCCGGAGGGGGAAACCGTCTTCCAGCACTAGAGCCGCGTTTCCAGCCTGACAGAAGAGGGATTTCTGGTTCCTTATCGGTCTGTTTTGCCTCCGTTTGAAGCCAGCGAGGCACCTGGGCGAGACAGAGAAGCCAGGCCAGGAGGCTGCAGCGAGCGACCAGCCCAGTGGTTTAAAAAACCTCACCCTCTTTTGTTTTGCAAGTCCTTACTGGTCTGTCCACAGCAACCCCAGGGCACCTTTTCCGACTCTGGCGTTGTGAATGACTTTCACCCCAGACCGTCTTTGAAGCTGGCCATGCCCAGCCTCGGCTGCACAACTTCGTCCAAAAAAAAAAAGCTGGGGCCCGAGGGCCCCGGGATTGGAGTGGCTGCTTTGGTCTGCTCCAATGCCCCCGTGGGTTTGGGAAGGGCCACCTCTCAGGATGAGAAGGCGGCTGGCCTCCTGGTACCCCCTAACCCCCAAACAGTCTCACGCACACTCTGAAAACCCCGGAGCTCCGGCACCAGAGCAGAGCTCAGTTCAGGAGCCCAGGGTTGCTAGGGCGGTCTGCACCGACGCGGGAGCGGGCAGCTCCTCCGGCTCAGGGAGACACGCTCTTTTTGCCCTTCTTCTCCTCTCCGCCCTCAGAGGCCCGTTTTGCTGCGCCGAGGCAGAGGACAGCAGCGGCTGAGGTGACTCTGGCTCCCCGGGGCCTGGCCCAGCAGCAAACCCTCTCCACCCGCGAGCATCCCACACCACCGAGTTGCCAGCACTGTAAAAATTGATCTAAAAATCGATCTGCCAGCCTTTTCTCAGTGGAGCAGGTTCATGGTAAAGCCGCATTTATTTTTAAAATCTGATAGCAGCGGCCTATTGTGATCATTTAAACAGAATTCTTTGAGCTTTAGAAATCCCTTCTATAGGACGGCCATGGAGAAGCCAGCTAATCTCAGAGTCGGAGGCTCACTGCTTCACTGAACTGGAGAAAGCCTGTTTACGCTAGCCTGAGCCCTCCATGTGAGGGCTTTTTAAGGACCTTGTAATTTTTCTGGAATTAAACCTCCCACCTCTCCTTACATTCCAGATGTCATTACAGTCAAAAGTCATAAGAATTTGCTTCCCTGTGTGGCTGGCCAGCGGGGTAGGGGGGTGGGGATGAGGTATGTTTCTGTGGTGGCTTGTTTGCAAGAAAGGTTTTTTTTCCCCCGCTCCCCAAAGGGTGAGGATTACATACACAGTCTCCTACCTGCATGACAAGATGGTTTAATCATCTGCTATCCCTCCCCTCCCCCCACCAGCCGCTTCCCACCCTAGCTTGGTGATGGTGAAAATCACTGCCCAGCACCAGCAAACACTGTCTGTGGTTTCAGAGCCATGGGTGCAGGGGTAGGGAGGAATGTAAGGGACAGGTCAGGAAATAAATGAATGCAGCATAAGCTGCTTCTTCCTCTTTTCCTTTCTTTCTTTTTTTTTTTTTCTGAAAGAAAAAAGCCCATTGGAATTGTCTAAACTGCAATGTAATCTCTTGCTCATTTAAAAGATCTCATTTTCTAATCATGTGCTTTGAGACATTTAATACTATTTCAATTATGCAGACGAAATAATATAATTCCTTTATTTGAAAAATGATACTGAACCTCAGAGATCAGTTAAATCTACTGCTGGAATGGGGATTCTTTTTAAACTGTGTTGTTCCCTCTCTTCAAACAGCTGTAGCTGCACACAGATGGAAAAACATTTGGTCAAAAAGCAGCAAATTAGTGTTTTTCAGGACAGAATTCAGCTCCCGCAGCTCCTGCGTCTCTCCGTTAGGCTAGATTTTATTTCTTCTTTGCATTGACATTTTTGCAGACCCAGTTCATGCCGTCCTTTGAGGGAAATGGGCAGAGAAAGGCAATGTTAGTTGTAAGAAAGGCACCACACACTCAAACCCAGGCAGGGAGTTAGGGGGGGGTGTCCCGGGTTCTCCCTTCCCCAACCTTGAGCTCCAGGGAGTTTACTTGCCCCAGGGGCCCACCTGGGTGACTAGAGACAGTGGCCTCCTGGGGAGGAGAAGGGGGACCTCTGAGAGCACGGGAGGGAGGTGGGAGGGGGAGTGCCCAGTGTCTGAACTTGAGATGGATCCTCAGGAACTCCCTCTGAAAAAATAAACACATCTGCCTGGATCCAAGGCCTGATTGAAGAGCTATCAGAGATTCCAGCCATTTTTGGCTTTTTCTGAAAGCTGACCTTTGCCAGGGCATTAAATTCAATAAGCCAGCCTTCTGGTGCCCCAGTGTGTTTACAGTGTGACAGTGTACACTTGGGTTAAATTAAATTTTTTCGGAAAAACAAACCGGCTGCAGTGTGTTACTGGACACACACTGGGGCAATGCACACTTACTTCTCTTTGCGCGGCGGCACTACACACGGAGGTTTCAAAGGGCCGGCCTGATTCTTGCAGCTTTAAGCACTACCAAGCCCAGGGACCAGGGAGAAGGTTCCCTTAAAGGCACAGTGACCTTGAAAGTGTCCTCTCTTAGAAGGCTGGAGAGGGACAGGGGTAAAGACCACACAATGCCTACAGCCACCTGGCAGGCCGCGTGATTTCTCATGGATGCGAGGCCTGCCAGAGATGACCTCCTTTTCAACCCCCTCTGGAGCCATCCCTGAATGCTCTCCCTTTCCCCAGAGTCTCTCCGACCTTCAGGGCTGTGCGGAGTTCCCTCAGAAGCCCAGAGCAAAATCAAAGGAGGACACTGCAACGAACCCCCTTCCTCTGCATCTGTGACACATACTCTGCTGAGGTCCCGGTCACATTTGCACATCGCAGGGCATACATGACATGCAGAGCCCGCATTTCCTGTGACCATGGAGCTAACAGTTGAACCTGAACAGCTGAGACAGCTTAAAGTAATAAATATCAGCTGACACCCTTGGCCGTTCGGAGCATTAATCCCATAAACAATACATCACTGCAAAACAAGCAGCAGGCATCCTATCTCCTGGCTAATCTGACCATAACCTGAATTTACAGTGATTAAAACTCTGCCAGTTGCCATCAGAGCACTTGGGCAGGAGAACCAGATAATCCATTGGCTGTCCCAGGGCAGACCTCAGGGCGTTTGCCAAGACATGGCTGGCCACCGCCCAAAGCCTGGAGGTGGACAGCACCTGGCAACAGTGGGGGCAAGGGTGGGGGGAGGCCGAGGTGGGAGAAAGGTGGACTCCAAGTGCGTCTCCAGTTACAACTGGGTCAGCTACTTACTGTGAAAAGCTGAGGCCAATTTTAAGACCGTTTTATGAAAAGGATTAATTTAAAGAGAAGCATGTTTAATTTTAGTAGCTAATTGGTTTCCAGGAAAAAAAAAATGATCACCTGCCAGGAGACAAAAAAGATTTTACAAATAAAAGAGGGATGAATAAGATAACATCTTTTCTATGCCTTCGAAGCTCAACAGCTCAGCGCTTGCACAGCACTTTCCACCTTCAGGAACCCGGACAAACGCTGTCAAAGGTGTGCACCTCAATATTTTCTCCTCTAAAGAGACTTGCACATTTTATCACATCATCTTCTCAGAGAAGCAAGAACTGTGTTCCCACACTATACGAGTGGCAATTTTTTCCTCTTATTTTATGGAGGATTATGGGGGGTTCTTTTATTATATGTAACTGAACATGAATGCAGTCAAAGAGATAGGAAAAATATTTACTCAGCTGCAGGAACCCAAGGCAGAATGTGGAGGGTGAGGGGCAGCTTCTTCCTGGGTATCTGTTATGGAGGCAGAGGGGATGGAAACCAGGGAGCCCTGCTGCGAGTCGGTGTCTTCCAGATGTCTGCGGGCGGGGGGCGGCAAAGCCCTTCCAGCCACAGTCTTGCCAACAGAGGGCGCTCAGAGGTCGGTCCCCACCAGCCGACCTGCGGGCCCTGGGGCCTCCACAGTTGCCACCTGTAACCTGGAGTGTGGGAAGCGAGGGGGAGGTTTAATAGGGACGGAGCCCCGGGGCTGCTCTGGCTCTCGGAGGCTGCCCTGGTCTGAAGTGTCTGGAGGTTGGGGAACGGTCCCTTTGCTGTCATTATCCAGAGGAGAACCTGAGCCGGAGGTGAGCGGTGCTGGGGAGGCCATAGTTACCGGGGACGATGCCTCCTCAGTCGAAGCAGGGCCAAGCTGTGCCAAGCCGACCACTGGAAGGGAAAGACAGTGGTGGTGTCCATGAGCCCTGAGAGGAGGGTATGTGTCGGACGGCCTGAGGTGGTGTTTACAGAACCGAGCATGGAATCACGGTATCTGACCTACAGCAGACACTAAATTTCTGTCTTTGAGATGAATCCTCGTAACAACGCTGTGAGGTAGGGACTATTACGGTTTCCACAGTCGGGAGGAGGAATGGGGACACGGAATCGTGGCAGGCAGAGGCCGGCCGTGAGCACAGGCCAGAGCTCCAGCACCCATGCCGTCTCGCCGGCCCCACTCTGCAGTGAAGGCCCCAAGCTTCGACAAGGTGGGAATCACCCCGAAGCTGGGAAAGGGAGAAATCCAGGTTCTTTGTCCTTATGGCTTCCCGCTGACGCGGGGCCATGACACTGAAGGGACCCAGCCAAGCACCCCGCATGGCTCTGCTGCCACTCAGAAGGTGTCGCGGGCCGGTTTTGGTCACGTAACTCTCAAGACCCCCGGGCTGCCTGTGGAAGCCCGCATGTTTACTTTACATAGTAACTACCTGCCAGACCTCAGCCTGCAGCGGCCGCTTCTCACTCAGAACAAGACATGGACCTTCTGCTCGCGTGTCTATGCAAGTGCACCCATTGCACCCCACTGCCCTTGCCTGAATTTGGCGAGGCCTTGTTTTAAAAAAACAGATAACTGAGGAAAGGGGATTGTCTACTTGAAGCGGGTTACTGCTCTGCCTCCAGAAAAGGAAATGGACTCACAGGTTTGCTTAATGGTTGAACCTTTATTGTTAAAAACTGGTTTGACCAAATTTCTGCACGTTGGATCTTCGTTGCGGGATGACAGTCTTAGGGCATGGGTGGTGCTCCCCCGCACCTCCTCCTGACCAACCTTGCGGAAACCCAACTTGACTTGATTAGCTTCAGTTCAATCATAGAGACTAAAGAGAGTCCTCGAACCTCAAATACTGAGCTTTGTTGAGCGTCATGGAAAGGAAAAAAATTTGACATTTTACCATGTCATGATATTATTTCCTATGATAAACACTGGAAAAAATACAAGGCTGCCCCTAACCATCTGGGTGGAAATGGAGGAGTCCTGGACCCCTACGCTCCAAGACTGAAGGTGCGATGCCCCTTTCTTTTTTTAAAAATTTTATTTATTTATTTGAGAGAGAGAGAGAACAAGCACAAGCTGGGGGTGGGGGCGGGCAGGAGAAGGAGAAGCAGGCTCCCCACTGAGCAGGGAGCCTGATGCAGGACTCCATCCCAGGACCCTGGGATCATGACCTGAGCTGAAGGCAGACACTAAACCGACTGAGCCACCCAGGTGCCCCACGATGCCCCTTTCTATGGGAAGAGTGGCTTCTGACTGCACTGCTCCTTTGACCTTGTTCTTTCTACCAGGCATCCATCACTGCCTGATGGTTGGAAGGAAGCAGTAGTAGCCACGGTTGGGTGGGCCTGGTTTTTAACGTCATGAGGACTACTCGGTTGTATCAGTAATTGCTTTAAGATGACAAGGCGCTCCGACCCCTGCTGAGCATCACAGCCTATCCCGTCGTGTCACGGGGCCCCAAGAGTCAGGGAGCAGCAGGATGCAGCCTACGTAAAACACTGCACACTATTAATATTTTTTCTGGTGACAAAGGTACTGCACCAGAGAGGTAGCACAATCACATGTTCCGAGTTTGCTTTCTTGACCTATAGAGAGCTTTGAAAATTTAAAAATAACCCTAAGGTCTGACTTGTAGATAAGCAGTTCCATGTACACTTGGAGTCAAAAATAACTGACGTCAGGCCTTAGAAAGGAGTGGTAAATGTCGTTTTTTAAAATATTGAAATTCTGTGGGCTTATTAAGGGAAAGTCCCCTAGATCAAGGAAAAAAAGAAACAAAACCCAGAAGCTTGGCTGGAGAGTGTTCCGTGGCCATGTGCAAAGTGCTTGGAAGCCAGCTCCCGCGTCAGGCGGGGCTGCGGTTGCCGCTGGTCCTTTCTATGTCGGCGAGAGGACTGTGAGCCAGCTCACTACTGTTCGGAGAAGGCAGATCGGGAATGTGGGAGAGCGGCAGGAGAGAAGGGGAGCGTCAAGCGGATGGCATGGAGAGCAGTCCGCAGGGAAACCTGTGTGCTCACAGCTACTGGTGTGGGCAGGCCTGTTACGACTGAGGCTAGAGGCCAGGCTGAAACTGCTGACCTCTGCTTTGAAAGGCAATTCTAATTCAGTATAATTTTAATTAAACACACACAGCATTGTAGAGAGGGGATATCCTCAACCACCTGAAACTACACGAGCAGAAGGGAGCCGTGCTTCGGGGTTCCAGGGGAAGAGGGACTGGTTCCTCTACCTTTCTCTTGCTCTAAGCCAGATCCTTTGTTCACCATTTTCTAGACACACAGGGGAAAGATGAGAGTCCTGCAGCTCAATGCTGTGCACGGGGGCAGGGCCTAGCCCCAAGGGCCCGGAGGACGGCTGCCCCCATGTGTGTAAGGCAGTCTGGCCGCGGGGGCTGCAGGTTTCCCATCCCAGACATATTTTAGTTTCTCCTCTCTGCATTCAGCTCCTTGACATAACTGAATCTCTTCTGATCACTCCTCTGGATTATGGCCTCTAGCAGGACAGAGTTTCCAAGACTGATGTTCTCCTTTAGCTTCTAGTGCCATTTACCTATGCTCTGCTCTTGACGGTTTCCCGTGAAAACCTGCTTTAATCACCTGACGGCCTGGCCTCCTCGTCACCATCAATGAGGCAAAGAAAGACCTGTTCTGAATGCTCCCGAAGCCCTCAGAAGTCCACTTCCAGACCCAGAGCAGGGGCTGTTGAACCACACGTGGACCGCACATATTTATTTGCCTTCAGAATACTAGGCAGAACAAGAACCTCCAATCACTCCCAGGAATCACTAACTTTCATAATCTCTAATCATGTTCAAGTTGAAGCTACTCCGCTGAGGAGAAGGGATGTAGCTGCCCTATCAGGCCAGAGGGTTTAGCTCACCATCCAGGGGATCCGAGGCTGCAGCTTGGCCCGCCCACCTGAGGGGGTGACTTATTGGTATGAGACAAGCTGACAAATGCATTTAGCTGAAACACATATGCTCAGACACAGTGTAAGTAGGGACACTGTCTTTGAACACCTGAAACTGTAACAGAAATCCCAGGTCTTTTTAAAAAACCTTGGTATGTTTTCTTTCAGGGTCATTAGAGCTGTGGTGCCAGATGTTACTTGACCCATTTAATGTCTGGTCATTTTGGTAGGTTCACCCATTACTGACCAGCTTTCAGGGGGTAGTGGGTGGAAAAGTGGGAGGATGAAATAGGAATAAGGGAATTTTAATAATTATTACACAGTATCCATGCCTGAAAGTGATCTTAGGGACATTTTTCTAGTGACGTCTTTCATTTTGAGGAATACTTAAAGCCTTAATTAATCAGAATCATTAAAGGCCTGCACTTGAACTAAGCAGTGCAGGAAAAGAATTCCAAGTGACTCTTTTTAAAGTGAAAAGCAAGAAACTGACTGAGTGGGCAGGAGCTGAGGTCAGAGGCACTACCTGAGGGAGGGACATGGTCAATCAGTGCCTCACAACGAAAAAGCATTTCCACAGAAAACTCCCCGACCTTTCTCCAGTCCCCAAAGGTTACTATTAAAGGACAATAGACAGCAGCTTCCCTTCTTAATTAACATTTTTATTAAATAACCCATTTCAAATAATGGTTAAATTCTCTAAATTTATATCATTCTATTAACCATAATCTAATCTCATTAACCTTGAAATCCCAGTCTTAACTACCCAATTCTATACACCATGGTACTATCTACTAAACTAATTAAGTGACCTTCAAACTATTTCTCCTCCATATAAAATCATTATTTTTCTTGTTCACAGTTCTTTGTTGTATCTCTCTTGATATAATTTCCTGTGAACCTGGTTGCTGAAGGTCCCTGATTTGAGAAGAACTTTCTGCACAAAATCAAAGCACACATGACATCTCACTTTGATTCAAACTGGTTGATTTTAAAGCCCTCCCTTGCCTACCCCCCAACCTCAGTCTGATAGCTCACTGCCTCTTTTTTGGCATAAAGATCCTGTGAGTTAAAGAGAACTCCACTTCTATGGTGGTTGACACAGCCACCAACACAGAGCTCTCTACCCTCCTAATCTCTGCCTGACTCGAGTGGGGCAGTGGGAGAGTGGGGGCTGGGCAGACAGGAGTGCTCCCTCCCAAGCTCCAGGCTCCTTTGAAGAAGCACCCTTGCCTTGAATGCCAATACTCTAAATACTGATTCTAGATAACTCTAGCCCTCCTTTTGACATCCCTAAGGCTGGCTGAAGAAAACAAGAGCCTCACTGTTAATTCTAGCTTTGCTTTTTTTTTTCCTTTCAACACTCTGGCCCAGGGAAGATTACAGAGCTGTCAATTCCCATTTTCTCAGGAGTTTTCTATTTTCCTTTTTTTTTTTTTTTAATTTTTAAGTTATACACCCAACATGGGGCTCAAACTCACAACCCCAAGATCAAGAGTCGCACACTCTACCAACTGAGCCAACCAGGCACCCCTGTTCTCTACTTTCTATATTTGTGTTCTAAACCGTTTAGAGAGGCAGAATCCTCTTCCTGAAGTAGTTTGTACAAACACAAGAAAGCTATTATCCTTTCCTGGGCCGCCTCCACACCAAAATAACCTCAGGCCTCATGAATACCATTTTATGCACAATCCAGGGAACTGCCTTAGGCAAAACTTGGGTTTCTTTTTTTGAAGTGAGAAGCTAAATGAAATGATCAGATTTTACCCATCAAAAACATGCTGGGTTGTGGTATGCTCTTTGGACCAGCTTGTAAATTAAGCTGAAAAAATGCAGTTAATTTGAAACCTGGTAGAAATATAATCACATATGTGATTGCAATTTTATAGAAGAGGCTTGAGAAGAAAAAAAAAGAACTATTAGTGCGATCAGTTCCTTTATCAAGTGGGATTAGGGGAAAGGAAAGAACTTTTCAGTTTTTAGTTTTATATACTTGTACATGATTCATAATGAGAATATATAACTTTTATAGCCAGAGTCTAGGACGGAAGGAAATACGTAATACTGAACGCCTGCCCCCTCCCAAGACGAAACCTCACAGAGGCCCACAGAGCTCTGGCATCTGTCCTGGGGACACAGCCGAGGGCCTCTCTGGCTACCTGAGAGCCACCACCACACACACACACACACACACACACACACACACACACACGCACAGAGAGCTTCCAAGGGCGCAGGTATCGATCGAGGAGTCTGGAGGAGGAGGCGCTTGGCCAGTGTGGACGGGTCTGCCCTCTGATCTAGAGGCCCGGCAGAGAAGCCGGCTCCAGCGGTTCGTGTAACAAAAAAGAAAAAAAGCCAAAGCAGCAAACAGATGGAACAACTGAGATAATTCTTGGAAGTGATTATTTGATTGAGATAAAAGCAGTCAGGCAGTTTTAAGACCAATCAATGTCAAATGTCTTAGGAGACGGGGAAGAAGAGCATTAGAAGGGAAATGGAAAGAGGCTGCAGGACAAAAATGAAGAATCAAATCACAACGAACGAAGTTGAGAGAAAAGCAAGCTGGCCGTGCTGTTGTGACACATGCCATATGGCAATGGGGGAAGATTCCGTTTCTTCAGATGTTGTTAATCCCCCCACAGCATTTTAGAGCAGTACTGTCTGGTTCTCACAGCACTGTGGCACTTCCCTGGCAGGTACACCAGATGTTTAAATTGAGGCATGTCGGCATGCTGGGGCTCCGGAATAAAGAAGTCGCCCTGTCGACTGGTCTGAGGCTGCTTGGTGGGAAGCATCAGAGCTGAAACTGTTTCTCACTCTTTGAGGATGCAGGCTCTCAGGTAGCTGGGGTACAACCATTTTCTGCCCTAAATTAATATCAAATGAAGGGGGAGACTGCTCTTCCGGTTTATAGCTCCCTGGTATAAAGCATGGGGCTTTCTTTCAGCAGAAGCCTCCCAGTGGGAAACCAACCTGAAGCAGCAGGAAAGAGACACCAGCCCTGAGGGCAGGGGAGTTGGCCAGGAGAAAAATGAAAACACTTCTAGGATAACTGGTGTGCATGATTGTTGTCGGCTGTTACCTTGGGAGCACAAGTATTTAGCATCCGTAATAGTAGACACAACACAAAACCCCCAACCCAATCATCAAAGAATCCTAGTTAGAAAGCATCTTTGAAGGTCTTCTGTTCTGACCTCCTACCCAATGGGGTAGTTTGCCCCTCATGTGGGGTGGTTTATCTGTGGCTTTCCTGGAATAGTTAATGATTATCAGATTGGTTGCTAAGTAAAAAAGAACCAAACTCCTCCATGCCCTTCACATCCTGGAGCCGTTCATCTGCCAGTCAAAGGCTATTTGTTTCGTATCTTTTTCTACCTAGCTCAGTTCAACCAATGAGACAGACTACGCTGGTTGGGAGCCATGTTGCCAGGTAACCAAGCCTTCTGGTAATCTCACCTGAACGCCCTCTCCTGTGAGAGCTGAGCAGGACTGGATCTGCCAGACGCGGTCGCGGATGGTGTGCAAGTTTAGTCCTTCTGCGATTTCGGAGGCAGGGGCTGCCGTGAGCAAATCCTGCTTGTTAGCAAAGATGAGCACTGGCACACAACTTAGTTTTTCTTCCTCCAGTAATTCAGCTAGTTCCTGGATCATTTTGGGAATGGATGGGAAGGGAAGGATGAAATCTATGATATTTAACCATGTACTTCTAACTAGAAAAAAAAACAGAAGTGTTAAGCTGATCAACTAGCAACTTCTAAGGGCAATGGTTCTCAGACTTGAGTCTGGGGAAGAATTCCCTGGCAGATTCCTGGGCCTACCCCAGAGATGCTGACTGTGGAAAGTCTGAGGTAGGGCCTAGGAATCTGCATTTCAACACACTCTGCAAGTGGCTCTGCTATGGATTCAGAGATCATACTTTGAGAAACAATGCTCAAAGGAGAACACAAGTTGTGGATGGAGATTTAAAACATACTCAAGGATATCTGCAAACGACTTTAAATGCATGCGCGCGCACACACATTTTAAACCGAAAATGACAGTGACTTTGGAGATTATAATGCTGCTTCATCAATCCCTACCTTCAAAGCCTGCATGCGTGTGCACTGCACTTCATCAAACTCACATCCTGAGATAACTACCTTAGTTCGTCTGGCAATATGTCTGATGTTTTGGTTGTTGGTTGGGGTCTTAACTGTATGTTGATTCTGTTTGCAACAAGCATAAGAGAGGGTGTATATTTACCTACGAGGACTCACCTCTTCCCTGTTAAACTCACATTTGAGCTACTTAGGACCCTTGAGCTGTCACAGGGAACTGGGTGGTTCAAGAGGCAGGTCATCCTATAACACCCTTTACCTCTAAGCTCATGTTTAGCATTGCTTCACATGAGTGATGATATGAAAAATCATCAAGGTATGGAAAGGAGTTCTCAAACTAATTTTCAGGAAAAGGGAACATAAACATGGGGATGCTACCTTGGAAGTTTAGGAAGAATGCCACCTGTGGTAGTTTAGGACACAGGCCAAGGACTCTGCACACTTCTCTAAAGAGGTCATTCTACTCCTTGCTTCTTATCAGTATACTCCATCTGGGTAAAATGTCGATGCCCACTGCTTCTCTTTTTAAAATTGTGTACACGAATCTCACCATGTATTCATGTTGACTCGTACTTTGCATGTGAAGCCATATTTGGGTTCAAAGTCTATCTCTCTCTTGGCTTGGAAACAAGGGCAACTTAGTCTTGGCTTGCATATTTCCTCCCATCCCTTCAAATTTGTCAGAGGTACCCCTGAATCAATTAAGCTGCTACTGAAAAATGTACATAGAAATGACAAGTGAATTGTTCCTCTGGGTTCATTTCTAAGTGGCCTGGGAAGAGACCTGGAGAGTTTTTGGGCATGGTGGTAAGTTCCATTTGCTTATATCTTATTTATTTAATTTGACTAAAACTAAAAGGCTGTAATCAAAAAATAGTTTAAAGGACTCTCAACTAATTTTCTTTCAGGCAACCTTTATTTTTTACTTTTTTTTGCAACTAGTATTTTTGCTTGCTTGCCAGAATGACTGGTTTGTTTAAACTGCAAAGGTTAAACAAAAAATTCCTCCCTCGTTCTCATACATTTACAAGGTAGATTAATGAATACCCAGTTATTTGGAAAATATCTCAACAGAAGAATTATTTACCTGACCCGTCTCTTCAAATCTTTTTCTGTCTGCACTGTCAATTACATATATCTGTAAAGTAAAAGGAGAAGGTTACTTTAGTAAATGACATAGAAGGAGCAGAGGATCCCCAGGCAGCAGATTTCCCATTAGCACAACAAAAGGAAACTGAGCTGAAAACTCTTACCTCATCTATGGATGCAAAATAAACTAATTAATTGATTGATTGATTGATTGATTAAAGGGGGATACCCAGAAAATATGCCCAGCAAAGCTCCAAAGTAGATGTCAGGAGAGCCAAGAAGGATAAAAATAGGTACATTTATTATGTATTCACTGAACAGTCTTGCTTAGATTTACCCTATTAATCCTCATTATGACTCTGAGATAGATTTCATTATTTTCGCATTTTATACATAGATAAACATAAGCCCAAAGAAGTTAAGTATTATGCCCAAGTTCTAACAAGACTGGGATTCAAACTCAGGCCTACCGGACAGTAAAGTCCACAGGTGCTCTTGAGCTCTCTGCTGTTCTGCTTTCCAAATTGTCAGGAAGGGGTGGTGTTTTGAGGCATTTACAAATACCACAGTCCTGGAGCATCATGGCTCTGAAAGTACATTCTGCAGTATTAACTGTATGCTGACTTCAGGTGCCAAGGTAGGAGACCCACTGATCTCCATTCCATTCCCACCTTCTCAGGCTTGCTGGGAGGTTAAGATCAAGCATTGGAAATAGCAAGGGCACAGGCTTTGCCAGAAGTAAGAGAAGTCTCGAGAGTCACCATAAATTATAAATCCCAAGGTTTCTTTCCCATCACTGTATTTTATTAATTGCATAAATAACATCCTACAATAACAATAAGGGAAATGAAGTAAGACCAAAGGAGAAAAATCGCCTATAATTATAGAACCCAAACACATTAATTATTTTAATTTCTTGCGAAAGTTTCCTTCTAATTCTTCTTCATAATTAAAAAAGAAAATTATAGATGTAATTTTGTCGGCCTTTTAAAAAAATATTATTTATTTAAGTAATCTCTACCCCCAATGTGGGGCTCTAACTCACGACCCTGGGATCAAGAGTCACATGCTCCTCCGACTGAGCCTGCCAGGTGCCCCTTGTAGGCCTTTCTTTTTCCTTTCATTGAATGACATATTAAATGTTTTCCCAGTTGCTAATCTTAAAAATTATCAAATTTGCAAACTTTCTTTAAATAATTTTAAATTGTTATTAAACTAGTGGTATTATGAAAACACTCTTTTAAAAGAGCATATTCACTTAAAAACAACAAAAAACAGGATGCCTGGGTGGTTCAGTGGTTAAGCATCTGCCTTTGGCTGGGGTCATGATCCCAAGGTCCTGGGATCGAGTCCCACACTGGGCTCCCTGCTCTGTGGGGAACGTGCTTCTCCCTCTGCCTTCAGGTCCCCCTGCTTGTGCTTTCTCTCTCTAAATAAATAAATAAAATCTTTATTAAAAACAAACAAACAAAAAACAACCTGCAAGTCTCACCTTTCCTTCCCTTCAATTACATAAACTGGTACACTGTAAGACACACAGGCATTTCTGTATGCATGTCAAATAATTCTATGCTACTCCAAACATTTGCTCTCTTTTGAAAGAAAAATTAAAATTCCTTTGCTTGATGTTGTCTCATTTAGAGTTACTCATGCTAAATATTATACCTGGAACCAAGTGTCAGCCTTTCCTCTGAAGAATACCCTATGTCTCTACCTATGTTTCTTTCATGGAGAATCACAGGAAGAGGAAAGATTTACATGTTTGGCCTTGGTATTTTTTCTTTTTTGCAGCCTAATTGTTGTTGTTGTTAATATTACTCTGACTCAATGTCAACACATGGATTAATAGGCTCTGCCCACAAATACTCCAGATTTGATACTGACTGTCTGATAAGTCAACATGAAGAACATGGTGGTAGCTCTGTTTTTCTCTGGGAGGGGCTGGCATTTTTCAAGTAGCAGGCATTGTATAAACATAGATGTGGAAAGAAGGAATGCAGTGGGAGAGTAAAGCTCACTATATAGAGTGGATTGGAATTAGTGGGGAGTCTACAGTGGATTAGGGTGACCTTCACTCAGGCAACAGTGCAAGAAGATGGGAGGGAGGGAGGGTCAGGTGATGGTAGGGGGGTGTTTTGGGCTCAGGGGGCTGCCTGAAGGTAGCGGGCAGGTCACTGGGCAAGAAAGTCATTACAAATTTACAAAATTACAAATTACAAGAAAGTAATTACAAATTACAAAGTAGGAAAAACTCTACTTGGGAGCAAAGGGTGTGAGTAAGAAGGTAAGAGTGGAAAGAGGACGCTGAGACAGGTTGAGAAGACAAAGATACAGTTAAGAAATTGATGTTTGATATGATGAAACACAGACAACTGGAGAGAAAGGAGGAATGGAAAGATAGTTTAAATCACAAACAAGAAAGATCACCAAACACCAGAGTCCGAAGGTGAATGGGAAGACATTTTTAACTTAAAATTGCTAAATTACTTGCTATTTATTGCTTTGACAGGAAATTTTTGTTTGTTTAAAGATTTTATTTATTTGACAGAGAGAAAGAGACAGAGAGGGAGCACAAGCAGGGGGAGTGGGAGAGGGAGAAGCAGGTTTCCTGCTGAGCAGGGAGCCCAATGGGATCCGGGCCTTGATGCAGGTTTTGATCCCAGGACCCTGGGATCATGACCCGAAGGCAGAGGCTTAATGACTGAGCCACCCAAGTGCCCCTGACAGAAAATTTCACAGAAACATTTTCATTAAAAGTTTCAAAAGAAGGAGGCAACTGACGGGCTCCACTGGGGGAGCATGTGACTCTTGATCTCAGGGTCATGATTTTGAGCCCCATGTAGGGGGT
Source organism: Ailuropoda melanoleuca (assembly GCF_002007445.2). Lineage (NCBI taxonomy): Eukaryota > Metazoa > Chordata > Mammalia > Carnivora > Ursidae > Ailuropoda > Ailuropoda melanoleuca. The sequence continues at coordinate 103,787,816 of NC_048223.1, forward strand.
AGAATTTACTTAAGGAAAAAAAAAAGATTCAAAGGCGGATTTTCCTAAACTACACATAAATTCTATCATTTAGTATGTTTCTCACATAACTTATAAAATTTGAAAATTACTACACAATAATTCCAGAGGAGAGTCTACAAAACAACTGCCCCATTTAGTAAAAGGGCCAAGTGAAAAAGGCATTAGCACAAGCCAGTCACTGCTGATCCCACAAATTTGTTTTTCTGCATCCCTGTCGCCTGCCTCTCCTCTGCTGTCCAGTGTCTTCACATTTTCACTCAAATATCTGTTTTTTCTGGTCAGTAGCTAAGGATAAGTTTAACCTATCTTTTTTTTTAAAAGCTATTAATCTAGTCAAGTAAAAAAATTTTTTAAAGAAACTTTATCAAAAAATAAACTACTAATGAAAAAAAAATACTCTGGGGACACCTGGGTGGCTCAGTCGGTAAAGCATCTGCCTTCAGCTCAGGTCATGATCCCAGCGTCCTGGGATCCTAGGACCCCAGGACCTAGTGGCCATCTGGCTCCCTGCTCACTGGGGTGCCTTCTTCCCCCTCTCCCTGATCTTGTGCTCTTGCTCGCTTGTTCTCTCTCTCTCCCTCCCTCCCTCTCAAATAAATAAATAAAACCTTTAAAAAAAAAAAAAGGAAGAAAAAATACTCTCAAAGTATCAGGGAAAGTTAAATATTTATAGTGTTTTGACTGATCTTAAAACATGGACTGGGGCACCTGGCTGGTTCAGTCAGTGGAGTGTGTGATTCTTGATCTTAGGGGTGTGAGTTCGAGTCCCATGATGGAGTGGAGATTACTTAAAAATAAAATATTTTTAAAAATTATGGATTCCAAAAATCAAGTTTAATAAAGCTCTTCTAAAATGAAGTTATAATCCATGGCACTCAGAACGATGCTTTACCTAAGCAAAGCCATTTCATATCTTCCTTGGCAGATGCTTTTAAATTTTTACTTGGTTGTATGAGGAAGAGCTAGAGAAGATTTTTCTTTTCTTTTTTTTTTTTTTTTAAAGATTTTATTTATTTATGTGACAGGGAGAGACAGCCAGCGAGAGAGGGAACACAAGCAGGGGGAGTGGGAGAGGAAGAAGCAGGCTCTCAGCAGAGGAGCCTGATATGGGGCTTGATCCCAGGACCCCAGGATCACGCCCTGAGCCAAAGGTAGACACTTAATGACTGAGCCACCCAGGTGCCCCTAGAGAGATTTTTCTTGATGGATATTCAACCAACTCTAGATTATCCAGAGACGAGTTAGTCATCCAGCTATGTGAATGGAGGGCTCTTTGTTTCCCCTCTTGCTTCTGGTCCTCCTCCCTCCTGCTACCACCTTTTGGCCATTTAACTGCTCCTAAGTATTTCTCCACAAGAGGGGAAGGCAGAGATAAGGAATGATGACACTAACAAGTGGGCTTGGTATGGTAGCTCCAGCAAAAGTCTAAGAGGAAGTTGAAACTGACAGATGAGGTTTCTGGGTAATGTGGTTTTCAATTATTTGTGCTCTAGAAGTACTGAGGCTCAAGTGTGAATGATATCATGGAAAAAATACAGGAGATGATTGTTTGAGATCTCTCACTTGATATCTTACACTTTGGATATGGAAATGATGACAACGTTACTTTGTTTATATTATGTTGCATCTGAACACAAAACTGATAATATGACCATATCTTGAAAAACTATGCATTTTTAATCTATCAAAAAGCTGTTATCTTCTGGTCTAAGAGAAATGGGACATTCTATCCCCTCCCTTCTATGACCCCTCAAGTTTTATTTCTTAGTCATTTCCCCCAAATGATTAAAGCTGAAGTCAGCTGTTCTCAATATCCTCTTCCCTGAGAATAACTGGCACTTTTAGGAGTTGCCCTTTGTGTGTGTGTGTGTGTGTGTGTTTCCATCTCGTTCTTTTTTTTTTTTTAATGTAATATTCGTTTCAGGGGTACAGATCTGTGATTCATCAGTCTTATACAATACACAGCGCTCACCATAACACATATACTCCCCAGTGTCCAACACCCAACCACCCCATCCCCCCACCCCTCCCCTCCAGCAACCCTGTTTGTTTCCTGAGATTAAGAACCCTGACTCTTTCGGGGTGCCTGGGTGGCACAGCGGTTAAGCGTCTGCCTTCAGCTCAGGGCGTGATCCNTTTTTTTTTTTTTTTAAAGATTTTATTTATTTATGTGACAGGGAGAGACAGCCAGCGAGAGAGGGAACACAAGCAGGGGGAGTGGGAGAGGAAGAAGCAGGCTCTCAGCAGAGGAGCCTGATATGGGGCTTGATCCCAGGACCCCAGGATCACGCCCTGAGCCAAAGGTAGACACTTAATGACTGAGCCACCCAGGTGCCCCTAGAGAGATTTTTCTTGATGGATATTCAACCAACTCTAGATTATCCAGAGACGAGTTAGTCATCCAGCTATGTGAATGGAGGGCTCTTTGTTTCCCCTCTTGCTTCTGGTCCTCCTCCCTCCTGCTACCACCTTTTGGCCATTTAACTGCTCCTAAGTATTTCTCCACAAGAGGGGAAGGCAGAGATAAGGAATGATGACACTAACAAGTGGGCTTGGTATGGTAGCTCCAGCAAAAGTCTAAGAGGAAGTTGAAACTGACAGATGAGGTTTCTGGGTAATGTGGTTTTCAATTATTTGTGCTCTAGAAGTACTGAGGCTCAAGTGTGAATGATATCATGGAAAAAATACAGGAGATGATTGTTTGAGATCTCTCACTTGATATCTTACACTTTGGATATGGAAATGATGACAACGTTACTTTGTTTATATTATGTTGCATCTGAACACAAAACTGATAATATGACCATATCTTGAAAAACTATGCATTTTTAATCTATCAAAAAGCTGTTATCTTCTGGTCTAAGAGAAATGGGACATTCTATCCCCTCCCTTCTATGACCCCTCAAGTTTTATTTCTTAGTCATTTCCCCCAAATGATTAAAGCTGAAGTCAGCTGTTCTCAATATCCTCTTCCCTGAGAATAACTGGCACTTTTAGGAGTTGCCCTTTGTGTGTGTGTGTGTGTGTGTGTGTGTGTTTCCATCTCGTTCTTTTTTTTTTTTTAATGTAATATTCGTTTCAGGGGTACAGATCTGTGATTCATCAGTCTTATACAATACACAGCGCTCACCATAACACATATACTCCCCAGTGTCCAACACCCAACCACCCCATCCCCCCACCCCTCCCCTCCAGCAACCCTGTTTGTTTCCTGAGATTAAGAACCCTGACTCTTTCGGGGTGCCTGGGTGGCACAGCGGTTANAAAAAAAAAAAAAAAAAGAACCCTGACTCTTTCAAACCTCTAGAGAACCATTTAATGCTCAAAAGTGAGGTCTGTCAGGGGCTCCTGGGTGGCAGAGCGGTTAAGCGTCTGCCTTCGGCTCAGGGCGGGATCCCGGCGTTATGGGATCGAGCCCCACGTCAGGCTCCTCTGCTATGAGCCTGCTTCTTCCTCTCCCTCTCCCCCTGCTTGTGTTCCCTCTCTCGCTGGCTGTCTCTATCTCTGTCTTATAAATAAATAAAAAATCTTTAAAAAAAAAAAGTGGGGTCTGTCAATCTTTTTCTGTAAGGGGTCAGGTGGTAAATATTTTAGGCTCTGCTGCCTATACAATCTCTTTCGTAACTGTTGGACTTTGCTATTGTAGTGCAAAAGCAACCATAGAAAATCCGTAAACAAGGGGACATGGCTGTGTTCCAACAGTACTTTATTTACAGACTCTGAACTTTACATTTCATGTTATTTTCATGTGTCATAAAATCTTATTCTTTTGATTACCTCCCCCCTCCCCCACTTAAAAATGTGAAAACCATTCTTAGCTCACAGGCTACATAATAATAGGAGGCAGGCTGGATGGGTTTGTCGACACCTGCTCCAAAGTAAGAATTTCTTGGGATTACTCCCTTCTGCCTGTGGACGCCAAAAAGTAAGCATCATTAAAGTCTCCCCTCCCACTGCCATCAGCTCTAAGTCAGAGTCTCCCAAAGAGCCTGAACAGCTGTTGGGGCTCTACACCAGAGGTTTGAGCTTTGAAACAACCGATGAGAGTCTGAGGAGCCATTTTGAGCAATGGGGAACTCTTACGGACTGTGTGGTAATGAGAGATCCAAACACCAAGGGCTCCAGAGGCTTTGGGTTTGTCATGGATGCCAATGTGGAGGAGGGGGAGGCAGCCACCAACAAAAGGCCACCTAAGGAGGATGGAAGAGTTGTGGAACCAAAAAGGGCTGTCTCAAGAGAAGATTCTCAAAGGTCTGGTGCCCACTTAAGTGTGAAAAAGATTTTTGTTGGTGGCATGAAAGAAGACAATGAAGACCACCATCCAAGACATTTTGAACAGTTTGGGGAAATTGAAGTGATTGAAATCATGACTGACCGAGTCAGTGGCAACAAGAGAGGCTTTGCTTTTGTTTTTTTGTTTGTTTGTTTGTTTGTTTTTAAAGATTTTATTTATTTATTTGATAGAGAGAGAGACAGCCAGCGAGAGAGGGAACACAAGCAGGGGGAGTAGGAGAGGAAGAAGCAGGCTCATAGTGGAAGAGCCTGATGTGGGGCTCGATCCCATAACGCCAGGATCACGCCCTGAGCCGAAGGCAGAAGCTCAACCGCTGTGCCACCCAGGCGCCCCGAGGCTTTGCTTTTGTAATACTGGATGACCATGACTCTGTAGACAAGATTGTCATTAAAAAATCCCATACCGTGAATGGCCCCAACCGTGGAGTAAGGAAAGCCCCCTCTAAGCAAGAGATGGCGAGTGCTTCATCCAGCCAAAGAGGCTGAAGTGGTTCTGGAAACTTCGGTAGTGGTGATGGAGGTGGTTTTGGTGGGAATGACAACTTTGGTCATGGAGGGAACTTCAGTGGCAAGGTAGGCTTTAGTGGCAGTTGCGGTGGGTGGCTATGGCGGCAGTGGGGACGGCTCTAACAGATTCGGTAATGACGGAAGCAACCCTGGAGGTGGCAGAAGCCGTAATGGTTTTGGCAATGACAACAATCAATCTTCAAATTTTAGACCCATGAAAGGAGGAAATTTTGGAGGCAGGAGCTCTGGCCCCTATGGTGGTGGAGGCCAGTACTTCGCCAAACCACGACACCAAGGTGGCTATGGGTTCCAGCAGCAGCAGTAGCTCTGGCGGTGGCAGTGGGTTGTCATTACTGCCAGGTAACAAAGCTGAGCAGGACAGGAGGGCCAGGCAAGTGACAGGGAAGCTACAGGTTATAACGGATTTGTGCTCAGCCAAGCACAGTGGTGGCAGGGCCCAGCTGCTACAAAGAAGACAAGTTTTAGACAATACTCATGTGTATGGGCAAAAAACTCAAGGACTGGATTTGTGACTAATTGTCTAACAGGTTATATTAGTTTCTGTCCCATGGAAAGTGTAAAGCATTCCAACAGAGGGTTTTAATGTAGATTTATTTTTTTGCACCCATGCTGTTGATTGCTAAATTTAATAGTCTGATCATGACACTGAATGTGTCTTTAAAAAATAAAGTAAGTAAGAATTTCTTATTGCACTTGAGATACATGAAAAGAGTTAACCAGGTAACTAAATGTGTCAAGCTTTGACCCTGCTCTTCTAGGCAGTGTGGAGGCTAGGGTAATAGGTCTTTCCAACCAACGATGAAAGACTATCAAATAGGGGCAAACTAATATAACCCATTAACCACTGCCACTCCAAGCCGCTTATGAAACTGGCAGACAGGGCTGAGTCACAAGGCCTTAGAATCTAACCCCAGGGACTCAGCTGCTCCCCCAGACTTGTTTAATCTCAAACGGCACTGGAAAATAATGAAAGGTTAACTTGGAATCCAAAACACTGTCTGGAACTGGCAGCCTAAGGTAGCTGGAGAAAGCTCCTTTCAGGTAGCTCAGACTTTTCCTGGGTTGTCTGATAATTCCGGGGCACTCTCAGCTAGTAAGAAATGGGGAATCTGGGGGCGCCTGGGTGGCACAGCGGTTGGGCGTCTGCCTTCGGCTCAGGGCGTGATCCCAGCGTTATGGGATCAAGCCCCACATCAGGCTCCTCTGCTGTGAGCCTGCTTCTTCCTCTCCCACTCCCCCTGCTTGTGTTCCCTCTCTCGCTGGCTGTCTCTATCTCTGTCAAATAAATAAATATATAAATAAAATCTTTAAAAAAAAAAAAAAGAAATGGGGAATCTGGGTCATGTTACAACTACCTTGCAGTCTCCCCTCAAGGTGTTAGAGCTTGTGATTAAAAAGTAGACCAGAGGGGCGCCTGGGTGGCGCAGCGGTTGGGCGTCTGCCTTCGGCTCAGGGCGTGATCCTGGCCTTGTGGGATCGAGCCCCACATCAGGCTCCTCGGCTATGAGCCTGCTTCTTCCTCTCCCACTTCCCCTGCTTGTGTTCCCTCTCTCGCTGGCTGTCTCTATCTCTGTCGAATAAATAAATAAAATCTTAAAAAAAAAAAAAGTAGACCAGAAAGATTGAGTCCTCCTTATTAATCTTCACGGTCATTAATGTCCTTATATATTGCTTTTATTTGGGTATTTCTTTCAAAGTACCTTAATCCAGCAGATGAGCAGACTGAATTGTTCTCTCAGCCACCTGCTTTTCCCTAACTCTTGACTCAAAAAGCACAAGAAAAATCTATAGCTCCCCACCACCCGTTTTATTGAGGTATAATTGGCATACAGCACTGTATAAATTTAAGGTGTATAGCATAATGATTTGATTTCAATGTATAGTTAAATTCATTCACTTTATTTTTTATTTTTTTAAAAGATTTTATTTATTTATTTGACAGAGTGAGAGACAGCCAGCAAGAGAGGGAACACAAGCAGGGGGAGTGGGAGAGGAAGAAGCAGGCTCCCAGCGGAGGAGCCCGATGTGGGGCTTGATCCCAGAACGCCGGGATCATGCCCTGAGCCAAAGGCAGATGCTTAACGACTGAGCCACCCAGGCGCCCCTAATTCACTTTAATTTTTAAAAAGATTTTATTTAATTATTTGTCAGAGAGAGAGAGAGAGCACCAGCAGGGGGAGAACAAGCACAAGCTGGGGGTGGGGGCGGGCAGGAGAAGGAGAAGCAGGCTCCCCACTGAGCAGGGAGCCTGATGCGGGACTCCATCCCAGGACCCTGGGATCATGACCTGAGCTGAAGACAGATGCTTAACCGACTGAGCTACCTAGGCGCCTCTCTCACTTTAATTTTTAAGCAGTTTTTTATTTACAGAGTAACTGGATAGATAGCACAGAGAGTTCTGTATACCTACCCCACCTCCATTCCCTCCCCCAGTCTCCCTGGTAACCTCTTGCATTAGCGTAGTGCACTTCTCACAATTCATGAACCAATATTGATACATCAAGTTCATTCTCTGTATTTTAAAGTTCCACAGTTTCTGACTGACCCAAACTAACATGTGTGCACCTTGCAGTTTCATACAGAATAGTTTTGTCACCCTAAACAGCCTAATGTCACCTATTCATCCATCCCTCCACTCTCCCCTGGGAGTTCTGGCAACCACTAATCTTTTACTTGTAGAGATTTTTACTAATTTCTATAGTTTGCCTTTTTAAAAATGTCATACAGTTGGAAACAGAGAGTATGGATCCTTTTTCAGACAGACTTTCACTAAGCAATATGCGTTTAAGTTTCCTCCATGTCTTTTTGTGGCTTGATAGCCCCTTTAAAATTTTTTTTTCATTTCTTTTTATCAGGAAATAATATCCTTTTATATAGATGTACCACAGTTTCTTTATTCATTCACCTACTGTAAGACATCTCAGTTGCTTCCAATTTTTGGGAATTATGAATAAAGCTGCTGTAAGCATTCACGTGCAGGAATTTTCATCTAATTGGGTAGATTAGAGTGATTGCTGGATCACACAGCTTAGTAAGATTAGATTTAGCTTTGTTAGAGACTGCACACTGTCTTCCAAAGTGGTTGTACATTTTGCATTCCCACGGGCAATGAATAGGAGTGCCTGTTGCTCTTCCTCCTTGCCAGCATTTGGTATTACCAGTTTTTTGGATTTTAACCATTCTGGTAGGTACGTAGTGACATTTCATTGTTTTAATTTTTAGTTCCCTAAGATGTTGATGATCTTTCATATGCTTATCTGTGCATCCTCATTGGTGAGGTGTCTTTTGCCCATTTTTAATTGGGTTGTTTGTGTTCTTATTGTTGCATTTTAGGAGGTGTGTGTGTGTGTGTGTATTTTAGGAGGGGGAGGGGCAAAGGGAGAGGGAGAGAGAATCTTAAGCAGGCTCCATGTTCAGTGTGGAGCCCGACGAGGGGCTTGATCTCACAACACTGAGATCATGACCTGAGCCAAAATCAAGTGTTGGATACTTAACCAACTGAGCCTCCCAGGCGCCCCTCTTTGTAGATTTTAGATACAAGTACTTTATCCCATATGTGTTTTGCAAATATTTTCCCCAGTCTGTGGCTTGTCTCTTCATTTTCTTAATAGTGTCTTTCTCAGAGCAGAAGTTTTAAATTCTAGTGAAGTGTATCTTACAAATTTTTGTCCATTTCATTTTGTATTTTTCTAAGCACTGGGGATACAACAGTTGGGAAAACAAAACAAAACAAAGACAACAAAGTCCCTGTCTTTGGGGACATTACATTCCAGGGGGGAGAAGGATAATAAATAAAAACATTTCTGATGGTGATGAGTACCAATAAGTCTGATCAAATAAAAAAAAAAAAGCAGAGAAAAATTATAGTGCCAGAAGGGTAGGGATAGGAGGCACAATTTTAAATATAGTAATCAGAGAAGGTCTCAGTGGTAAAGTGACATGTGAGCAGAGATTTGAAGGAGGTGAGGGAATAAGCCATGAGGATATCTAAGGGAAAAGAATCCTAGCACTGCAAATAGCAATGACCAAGGACCAAGCAGTATGCCAGTGTTGCAGAAACAGCAAGCAGGCCAGTGTGGCTGGCACCAAGTTAGAGAGGGGGAAAACAAGACAGGTTAAGACAAGCCAGAAGGCAGGGGGCCTTGTAGGCCACTGTAAGAACTGTGGCTTTATTCTGAGATGGGAAGCTTATGTTTTTTTGTTTTTTAAAGATTTTATTTATTTATTTGACAGACAGAAAGAGCACAAGCAGGGGGAGCACCAGAGGGAGAGGGAGAAGCAGGCTCCCTGCAGAGCAGGGGGAGCCCTATATGGGACTTGATCCCAGGACCCCAGGATTACGACCTGAGCTGAAAGCAGTTGCCCAACCAACTGAGCCACCCAGGTGCCCGGGAACCTTATATTTTAACAGGATCACTATAGATATAGCGCTGAGAAGAGATTTTAGGGAGGAAAGGCAGAAGCAAGGAGACTAGTGGGGTTGACACGGCAATAATTGCTGCACAGTAGCAGTGGGCCGGAAAAAAGTGGTCAGATTCTAGAACTATTCTGAAGGTAGAACTGATGGGATTGGCTGATAGGTCAGAGGTGGGGAGTGAGAAGAAAAGAAGCCAAGGGTGATGCCAATGCCTTTGGACGAATGGAATTGTCATTTACTGAGAAGATTGTAGAAGCAGCAGGTTTGGAGAGGGGTGGATAAAGATAGGAATTTGGTTCTGGGACATGTCGAGGATGGAGGGACTTACTAGCTACTGAAGTGGAGATGTCCAACGGGCAGCTACCAATACATGAAACTGAGGTTCAGGGGAGTTTCCGGTTAGAGATAAAGGGGTGGGATTCAAGAGCATGTAGGTGGTAATTAATGCCTGGAAATGGGATGAGGTCACTTAGGCCACAATTTAGAGAAGGCAAACACAGGCCTGAACTCTGGAGCACTCCAACATCTGGAGGGAAACAAGGTTTTGGAAAATAGCAGTGGAGACTGAGAAAGAGTAGCCAGTGAGATATGAGAAAAATTCAAGATAGAATGGTATTCTGGGAAACAGGGGAAGATGATGTTTCAATGACAGCATGACTGACTTCATTAACTGTACGGCTAGGTCAAGTAAGAGGAGGATGGAAAACCTTAGCAATGTGGAATTCTTGGTGAGCCTGAATGGAGGGTTCAAGAGAGAACAGGAGGAGGAAGTGAGGACAGAGACCTCAGAAAACTCTTTTACAGAGTTTTGTTTTAAAGAGAAACTGAGGAATAGGACAGTATCTGGATGGGATACACAACCAGGACAAGAGTTTTTTGTTTCTAAATAAGAGAAGCCACAGGCTGTGTGCATGCCGATAGAATGAAAGACATATAGGAAGCAAAAGCAAAGAGTGAAGTTATTTGAGATGCAAGATGGTTTCTATTGGTAATGAAGTCACCAACATGGCTGACTTTATAGCAGTTCTTTGTCTATGGGCAGAATTGTAGTAAATGCAAACTTTCCATAGAGTTTAATGAAAATAATATGCAGGTTTTTTTCCTATCCAAGTTCATGAGACCCCCTGGTTTTAGGCCATGATCATGACAGAGAGTAGCTAAGGCAGGGTGAATGAACTGAGAGGCTGAGTTTGGAGAGTGGTGGATGAAGACAGGAGTATGTGGAGAGTGAAATCTCTGAGAATTCTGAAACAGTAGTCCTACAGAACGTGACAGTGAGCTGGGAGCTAAGATCTCTGTGCGTCCTGAAGGAATGCTGCCTGAGCCAGGGAATCCCCGGTACACAAGGCAGGTGCTTCTACTCCTGGACAGTTAAAATGATAGGAGACTTTTTCCTTATTCTGAATTAAAATCTACCACCTAATACTCCCCAAACTGCTCCTCACCCAGTCCTCTAGAACTATTCATGATGAGGCAAAACTCTCTGACTTAACACAGCTCTTGAAGCAATTGAAAACAGTTCCAAGTTTCTTTTCTAGGAAGAACATCTGTCCTTCAACCATTCCTTATGCATCATTATTTCTAGGACCTCCACCACCATCTTGGTTGCCTCTTTGGGATACTCTTGTTGATTTCCTTGTTGATTTCCCTTCTGATGTTCAGTTCACTATGGTAATTAATACTTTATTTTGTCAAGGTGAGGGTGGGCACAACATTGTTACTGAGCAAAAGCAAAACTCACATACAAATTATACAAAGATGTTTCTCTCTCACATCTGCAGCCTCTTGCTAGCCCTAAATTCATAGTGACTAATGTTCTAGCAGTGGAATTACTGACAAGAAAGAACATTACAGGGGCGCCTGGGTGGCACAGCGGTTAAGCGTCTGCCTTCGGCTCAGGGCGTGATCCCAGCGTTGTGGGATCGAGCCCCACATCAGGCTCCTCCGCTATGAGCCTGCTTCTTCCTCTCCCACTCCCCCTGCTTGTGTTCCCTCTCTCGCTGGCTGTCTCTATCTCTGTCTAATAAATAAATAAAATCTTTAAAAAAAAAAAAAAAAGAAAAGAAAGAACATTACAGTGTTAATATTCCTAACACACTGCAGAAAAAAACTATGAATTAGTGCATCAGAAGGACTACTTACGAGAATATCGGTATTTTCAAAATAATTTCTCCAGTATGGTCTGATTTTTCTCTGTCCACCAATGTCCCATACATTCAGTTTAAAACCTTGTGATTGTACACTTTTGATGTTAAAACCCTGAAACAGAGGCAAAAACACCAAGCTTTATTAAGCTTTGAGATGATAATTCTGACAAAGTTATATTTAACAGCTATGTTATTAATTATGAGGTACTCTGCCAAATGTGATACTGGTAATACTGAAAATAGTGTGCTATGATAAGGAAGAAAGAAATGTGTTTTTACATGTTTACTTCATTTGGGTTTGGAGTCAATATTACTGTCATGGCTAACATGATGCTTTCTCTAATAAGTGTACACACGTGCACACACATACACGCACACACAAACTGCCAAGGACACCTGGGAATGAGAATAGTTCTGATAATTAACACAGACTACACCTCCTGATGGATCCTCAAGATGGTAACATTTAACAGAATATTACATTTAACTAACAAAGAAACAGAAGCTGAATCTGAAGACTCAATAGAACAGAACAAATTCTAAGTTTAAAAAGAGGCAAGAGGGGTGCCTGGGTGGTTCAGTTGGTTAAGCATCTGCCTTTGGCCCAGGTCATGATCCCTGGGTCCTGGGTTCGAGCCCCATGTTGGGCTCTCTGCTCCACGGGGAGCCTGCTTCTCCCTCTGCCTGCCGCTCCCCCTGCTTGTGCTCTCTCTCTCTCCCTGTCAAGTAAATAAGTAAAATCTTACAAAAAAAAAAAAAAAAAAAAAAAAGAGGCAAGAGCTACAGTCTGGAAGACAAGGTTCTTTAAGAAATTTCTTCATATTGGGGCACCTGGGTGGCTCAGTTGTTAAGCATCTGCCTTCAGCTCAGGGCGTGATCCCGGCCTTGTGGGATCGAGCCCCACATCAGGCTCTTCTTCTGAGAACCTGCTTCTTCCTCTCCCACTCCCCCTGCTTGTGTTCCCTCTCTTGCTGGCTGTCTCTATCTCTGTTGAATAAATAAATAAAATCTTTAAAAAAAATAAAATAGAATATGATATTTAAAAAAAAAGAAATTTCTTCATATGGATTAATCAGGAAAAGGAGGGAGCTGAAGTCACGACACTACGGGAGAAGCTGGTTTGTAACTGGACTCTTAGCCCCGTGAGGAAGGGATGACCTGGAACAGCATGTTCAAATGCTGAAGTGGGGCCCTCACTTATAGGCAGTAATGCAAATAAACAAGCAGGCTTTGGAAACTCTTCTTTTATAAGCATTTCTGATGAAAAGAAAGTATTCATTTTCAGGACAGTGACTCAAGGTAGAACTTTGAGGAAGGTGAGCAAATCAGGGGCAGGTGCAACTGTGAGCTGGGAGTTGGTGTGCAGAGAAACAAATTAACAAGAGCTCTGGGGTTTGGAGAGAAGGCATTTCATGAGTAATAATTAAAAAATAAATCTTTTTCTGAGAACGATATAGTGAAATCAGGACTTGAAAAATCCAATCAACAGCTTGCTACCACAGAAGTGACATTTCATCCAGGATAACGGGAGTGAAGCGGGTGTGGGGATGCCTCCGTAAACATTTGTCTCATCTGGCAGCCTGCCAATACTACTTGCCTCGTGCAGAAGGACAAGGCACAGTGTGACAGTGTAGGAACGCTGCCACCCAATTGCCACTGAGGATAAAAAGACTCTAGGGGGTACCTGGGGATGATGCTGACTATAGCTCCTGTAAGACGCCAATGACTGTATAAATTAGAAGTTTAAGAACTCTAAAGGGAAGTGGCTTAAGCTTATTGTAAAAGGCAGCTTCATTCTGACTCATTGACAAAACCACTTCTGTGTGCTTAAAAATTCTACATTAACTACAATATTAAATGTCAAAGCCAGTAATGTCAAATCTTCCTGGAATGAAGCAGGAGATAAACAAGAATAACTCCTGGAATTTGACCATATGTATCAACTGCCTTAAAATTCTGTAAGTCATCAAAAAAAATTCTATAAGTCATCAAAAGAAAAAAAAATTCTAATAAGTCATCCGACCAAGAAATCTAAGGAATTATTCTAAGGAAATAATAATGGGTACAAACATTTAGAGATGGGTATTACCTAAGTATATACATATATAATGTAGAAAGATGTTCAAGATATATTATTCAGTGAAAATGATGATATAGTATATTCTTATGAGTCATTTATATTTTTTTAAAGATTTTATTTATTTATTTATTTGAGAAAGAGCAGAGTGAGTGAGAGAGAACACGAGTGGGGGGGAGGGGCAGAAGGAGAGGGAGAAGCAGGCACCCCCGCTGAGCAGGGAGCCAAATGTGGGACTTGATCCCAGGACCCTGGGATCAAGCTGAGTTGAAGGCAGATGATTAACTGACTGAGCCACCCAGGTGCCTTGTCATTTTTATTTTTTATTTTAAATATACTCATCATGGGGTGCCTGGGTGACTCAGTCAGTAGAGCATGCAACTCTTGATCCCAGGGTTGTAACTTCGAGCCCCATGTGGGGTACAGAGATTAATTAAAAACAGTATCTTTAAGGGGCGCCTAGGTGGTTCAGTTGGTTGGGCATCTGACTCTTGGTTTTGGCTGGGGTCGTGATCTCAGGGTGGTGAGATCCAGCCCGCATTGGGCCCGTGTTCAGTGCAGAGTCTGCTTGAGATTCTTTCCCCTTCCTCTCCCTCCCCCTCTGCTTCTCCCTCTGCTCATGCTCTCTCTAAAATAAATAAAATCTTTAAAAAATAAATAAATCTTTAAATATACCCATCATATACATGCATAGAAAAAAAGGATACATTCTTAAATGTTAACAGTGGTTATGTCTGAGCATTGTAGGTGATTTCTAGTTTTGCAATTTTACTTATATTTTGTAAATTACTATAATGAGCACCTATTACTTTTTCTTTCTTTTTTAAAGACTTTATTCATTTGAGAGAGAGAGAGAGTGAGAGAGTGCATGTGCACAAGCAAGGGGGAGCAGCAGGCAGAGGGAGAGGGAGCCCCCAGCTGAGCAGACAGCCCAACATGGGGCTTGATCCCAGGACCCTGGGATCATGACCCAAGCTGAAGGCAGATGCCCAACCAACTGAGCCACCTTGGTACCCCTACTTTTTCTAATTTAGGAAAAAAAACACAATGAAAACTTGTTTTTTAAAATTTTTTAAAAGATTTTATTTTTAAGCAATCTCTACACCCAAAGTGGGGCTCAAACTCACAACCCTGAGATCAAGAGTCACATGTTCTTCTGACTGAGTCAGCCAGGCACCCCGAAATCTTGTTTTTAAAGAATAAATATGGGGCATCTGGGGGGCTCAGTTGGTTAAGTGCCCAACTCTTGATCTCAGCTCAGGTCTTGATCTCAGGGCTGTGAGTTTAAGCCCCACGCTGGGTTCCATGCTGGGTGTGCAGCCTACTTAAAAGTAAAGAAAAAGGGGTGCTTGGGTGCCTCAGTTGGTTAAGCGTTGGACTCCTGATTCGGCCTCCTGTTGGGCTCTGCTCTCAGTGGGCGGTTTAGATTCTTGCCCTCCCCCGGCTCATGTCTCTCAAATAAATTTTTTTAAAAATATGAAAACTTGACATTATATAATAACAAAGTCACCTATAACATATCAAATAAAGCCTGAATATTAGAATTGGAACTTTGAGTCCATAACTTAAGAGTTCATTTCCATGTTCACAGTGCTGGACGCCCTCATTTTAGTGGTACTCTTAAGAGATACAGCTTACCACTAATACTCAATTAAAAAGAAAAAAACCCTAGACTTTTCTTTTTCTGGCAGAAATCCTGACACGGTAATATGTGTTTTTAGCCCTTCTAGGCTAGACTACTGTAATTTGCTGCTTCTTAGGCTATACATTAAATCTGTTCAGAAGCTGTAAAATTGCTCATTTGGTAGCAACTGAAATGACTTTTCTGCAAAAAGTTGCAGATCAGTAAGACTCACAAGCTGTGAAGTACACACACCAGCACAGCCATTCAAACCTGACACCAAACTTACATCACAGTACGGGGGTGGAAAATGCTTAAAAAACTCTGCTTTTGCTAAAACCTCTAATGCTCAAACACTTTAAAGTGACTAAGACCAACGGGGCTGTCCTCTAGTGAGGAAACCCAATGGGTTGGTCAAAGGTCAAGCTTTCTCAGGATTTCCTACAGGGAAGGGGGTCTAAAGAAGGAGGGTTGTTCCACTTAGGATTTGTCTTTCTTCCACACTGGCAGCACCACTGTTGTCTTATCCTTTGTATTTTGCTTGCTTAGCCTTAGGAAAGAGACTGGATTAAAACATATAGGTAATTTTTAATTTAAAAAAATGATACATATTTGTATTTATTAGGTCTGAAAAATACACATGAAAATATTAACAGTAGTTTTTCTCACAGTACTCTGGCTTTTTCTTTTATATTCTCTCTGTATTTTCTTTTTTTTTTTTAAACATTTTATTTATTTGAGAGAGAGCACGCATACACAAGCATGGGGAGTGGCAGAGGGAGAGGGAGAAGCAGGCTCCCTGCTGAGCAGGGAGCCGGATGTGGGGCTTGATCCCAGGATCCTGGGATCATGACCTGAGCCAAAGGCAGATGCTTAACGGACTAAGCCGCCCAGGTGCCCCTCTCTCTGTATTTTCTATACATATTAATTTCATTATGAGATGATTAAGCTAGCTTTTTCAAAGTAATCACTTAGAGCTGAGGGAGTTGATTGTGTCTTGATAATATAAATGCTTATTTATTTTTTAAAAAATATTTTATTTATTTGAGTGGGGGGAGAAAGAGAGAGAGAGCACAAGTGGGGTGAAGGGCAGAGGGAGAAGCAGACTCCCTGCTGAACAGAAAGCCTGATTCGGGGCTTGATCCTGGGAGTCCAGGATCATGACCTCAGCTGGAGATAGACACTTAACTGACTGACCCAGGAGCCTCTATATGTGCTTATTTTAAATGATTTATTTAAAAATTGGTAAAAAATATACATAACATAGAATTTACCATTTTTAAGTGTAGAGTTCAGTAGTACTAAGTGCATTCACGATGTTGTGCAACCATCACCACCAGCCATACACAGAACTTTTTTCATCTTACAACACTGACTGTGCCCATTAAGCAATAACCCCTCCAATCCCCTCTATCTCCAGGCCCTGGTAATCATTATTCTACTTTCTGTTTCTATGAATTTGACTACTTTAAATACCTCATACCTATGGAATCTCTTGGTATGTTTTTGAAATCTTAGATTATTTTTAAATTGTATAGACTTTCCTCAGTAACAAAACTTGAGGGTGGACAAAATTGTATTTCCCATTTGCCTTCCATATTGCTATGATTACTTTCCATATGTCACACAAGCACCTGGGGCCAGGGTAGTGCTCACCTGTGTAGGTGTAATGTGGCTGATGTCTTCAGATGCAAGCTGTTTCAGAAGAGTGGTCTTGCCAGCATTATCCAAGCCCAGGAGAAGGATTCTCACCTCCTGGTCTGGTGCACTTTTCAATTTGCGCAAAATTGAAAGCAAGCCCTTAAACAACCATGAAGAAGAGAGATTACTTTTGGGGCACTGACTTTGATATTAGTAGATATCAGAATATCTTCTCCTCCTTGAAAAAAGTTCTTGGTTGTGGAGTGCTCACAGTATTATTTTCCAGTTCAATGTCATTTATTCCATTTGCTTCCTCCTTCTAAGTTTTGGCAGAAGTACTTCAGCAAATTCAGCAACTCAATCAATAGTATGACTTATTCCTGTTCCTCCTATTAATTCAATTTAGCAGTCACCCCACATCTTCTGGGAGTGTGAACTACTACTCAATTCATGTTCCTAAAGCCCTTCGTATACACTTAGAGCACACATCATATCAGACTATAGGTAATTGGTTTTTGTATTCTTCTCCTAGAGTGAAGTTTCTTGAGGTAAGGGTTACAGTTTCGGTCTCCCACAATGCCTGGCACTTACTTGATAGGATACTGATTCTGCCAACATTAATGCATTCCCAAGCAATCTACTTTTATTTTTTTATTTTTATTTTTTAAAGATTTTATTTATTTATTCGACAGAGATAGAGACAGCCAGCGAGAGAGGGAACACAAGCAGGGGGAGTGGGAGAGGAAGAAGCAGGCTCACAGCGGAGGAGCCTGATGTGGGGCTCGATCCCATAACACCGGGATCACGCCCTGAGCCGAAGGCAGACGCTTAACCGCTGTGCCACCCAGGTGCCCCCCAAGCAATCTACTTTTAAATCCGTTAATTTCCTTGTGAAAGATATTTTTAAGGTACATCAATTAAAAAATATTACTCATTCAGGAACCTTGCCATTTTCAAGTCTATCTTCATCACAGTTAGAGGCAGAACCTTCAGAGATTGAGCATCTTTTCACATACTTATTTGCCATCTGTATGTCTACTTTGGTAAGATACCTATCTGTTCATATATTTTGCCCACTTTTTATTTGGGTTGTTAAAAATTAAAAGTTTTTTTATATTCTTAGCCCCAAAATGTGGAGGGACGAGATTAAAAATATTCTTCACTTGGGGCACCTGGGCAGCTCAGTCAGTTGAGCAGCTGACTCCTGATTTCAGCTCAGGTCATGACCTCGGGGTCCTGGGAGGGAGCCCTGTGTCGTGCTCCATGCTCAGCAGGGAGTCTGGTTGAGGATTCTCTCCCTCTCCTTCTGCCCCTCCCCCCATTCATGCACTCTTGCTCTCTCCCTCTCTCTCTCTCTCTCTATCTAAAATAAATAAATAAATCTTTAAAACACAAACAAACAAAAATCCCTCCAAAGTTCTTCACTTACTTAGTGTCAGAATGCAGCAAAAATCTGGTGGGCAATGGATGGGCAGGGGCTAGGAGAAAAGTTTGGAGGTTGGACAAATATGAACATACTGTCGTAACTGGACCTGAATGGGAGGATGTTTACATAAAATTAACAATACATCTATCATTTAACAGTTATATCTTGTGGATAGTTGGTCCATAAAAGAAAAGCCAGCAAACATTACAGGTTTTATTCCCTAATTACAACTGAGCATGAGAGATACCCTAAACCTGTGCATCAGTATTCTCCTTTTTATGTGATGGAAAATATAATATTGAATAAAGGCAAGAATAGCAGGAGTAAAAGGAACTTGAAGGAAAGGAAAACATTGACTTCATACAATTTTACAGTGGTAAGATCTTTGAAAACCAGCTACTCCATATGTCCTTTAAATAGATACATTTACTCCATTTTGAAGTATTGCAAATATGTCGAATCAATGAATTTCTTCATCATTCTTTATTGTGTTAGCACAAATTTAACCTCACTGGATTCTATGGCAAGGTAATTTATTTCCCTTAGATCTTCCTTTAATGAACATGAAGAAGAGTTAGATAATAGTCGTTGAATTAAATACAATTATCCACCCAAGTAAGTGCCAGATTTTACTGTGCTACACACACACACACACACACACTCCAAAACAAAAAGTTGTATAAAATTGTTTAAGACTTTATTTCAGCTTACATTTAAGACTTCAGCATTCAAAATACTCTATCATCTAAAAAACACCCCAAAACTATTACCATCTAATTTTCACAAGACCTTATAGGATAGTGCATGGCATAAATTATGTTTTTCAGATGAAGAATCTGATACAACAGAAAGGTGAGAACATTGTCAAAGTCAGTCATGAAGAATAAAAACAATCACAATATAACCAGGGTATTTTTGACTAGTAATTTGATATAATATTTGTTTCTTGTTTTTATCATTTTTTTTACTGGCTAGAAATAAACCATATCGCTTTTAGCTACGAACATAAGAAAAATCGTATAAGATAGTTATTTGTTCTGTCCTGCAGCTGACAGTCTTGTTCCAATGAGGCATGAGTAACAAGAATCAAAGAATTCCAGAGTTTAAAGGGCATATAATCTAATCTCCCAGCCCAAGCAGAAATTCCTTCAAGCTGAGTCTTAGAATTATATAAAATGGTTATATTTTCTTTTTATCCTTATTGCACCAGGCAATAATTCAAACCAGCCTGTTCACTAAGATCAAATAACCATTCTGTGAAATAATTCTCAACAACTGAGTCTTTGGACAATGATATGCAAATATGCATAATTATTAAGAATTCCTTTCTGCCTCAGAGACTCTTTGTTTACCACTTGTAGTATTCTGTATTTGCACTGACTTGCTAAGGGTTACATTAACCTCTCTGTGCCTCAATTTTTTCCAGCAATAAGATGGAAGATTTAGTTTAAGACAGAAAGACAAATTCTATACCAAAAGATTAAGGCAAGAGTGATTGAATAGATTTCAAACAAACAAAAAGATGGGCAGGTATTCTTCCCCCCCCCCCCTTGGCATGACATTTTTCTTTTCTTTTGTTTGTATCTTATCTGGCCTTGAATACTTTGACACCACTCTTTTTTTTAAATTATATTTATGAGAAGTCTCCCTGGCTTCTATTAGCTACATTGCAATCACTCATTTATAATACCACCTTTCAGAACAGTTAAAATTAGAATTCTGAGATCCTCAGGGGACTGGTAATATAAAAAGGCTAGAACAGGGAAAACACATTGTACTTGAGTGAGTTCTTGATTAGATGTCCTCATTACCTCTTCCAATAAAATTCTAAAATAACCGGAATTTATCACATCAGTACATGAAGCAAGAGTACAGGTAAAATTCTCATGCATTATCTCTGACTGTAGAAATCATGAAAGATGTTTCTATAAAATATTTTCAAGGTTCAAAATGAATGTTTTAGGTTTTTCTTCACGTGTCTCGTCTTTTAAAACAAATCTGTAAATAAAAATACTGTTTTCTGCAGGCTGAGACTTTTTACACACTCATTATATTTAAAATTGAACAATGAAGAGAAAGTAATTTCTATCCATCTTAAAAGGAGAGAAGCAAAGCACAGAAGAGAAAAACATTCTAACTATATCTAAACTTTATTAACCTAAAGTTATCAAAAAATGATACTTCTACATCTCTAATGAGTGCTTTTCCTTATCAGGAAACAATAAGTTCATATGCGTCACCATTAAGTGAAATTACAGAGAAATGGAAAGCCCAGCTACTATTTCCTTCTATCAAAATGATGAATGGCATCTGAAGCATGGTCTAGGGAAGACAAATGCAAATACAGTACAGTAACATCTTAACCCAACTACTGAGGACAGGGGATCACGGGATTATCAGGGTTTGCTAAATAGGGAAGAGGATATTTATAGGTATCAGAGTTCTGCCTGAAAGGTACAAAGTAAGCTGATTTAAGAGGCTGGAGGAAAGAAGCAGAATAAGTCTATGTTTCTAAACATAAGTGTCCATACTTTATTTTAAATGTCAGATGAAGGGAGACAGCCGTTAGAAGTTAATTTTATTATGGGGCTGAGTTTTGCAGTACAAATACAAGGAAATGAATTTTTAAAGTGCATTTTTGGTTAAAATGCCTATTCCTTCCTTCCTTGATTCACGTTAAATATCCACAATGTGCCCCAGGGACAACAGTGAGCAAAACAGACATGATTTCTATGTAGGATTTGTACTCCTTTGACATTAAAGGCAATCTAAGAAATCAGAACTTCAGTTCATTGCATAAAGTCTATTATCAGCATGTGTGCATATAAGTCATCTGCACCCTGGTGGACAGAAGTGGTCTGACTCAGTCATAAAACATCTAAACAAACTTTCTACAGGCAAATCATGAAAAGATGTGCTATTGACTACAGATATTTTATCTGCCTCAAAATCAGCTTAAACTCAACTACTGGCAGAGGCATGGTGCACTGACCTAAAATGATACAAACTAGGTCATTCAGAGAAACTGGGGTGGTGGACGGTGAGAGGAATGTGATGGTGGATGGAAAGTGTATGTGGCTGTGAGGAGCAGTTAAGATTTATATATTAAAATTAGTAAGCCGACTGTCAAGTACACGCACTCCCCATAACTAGCTTAAATGGAACTGACTCAATGTATCTTTTCCTCTTTAACAAAAAATTTATGCTGCTCAGGGACACCTTATTAACTTTCAGGAATTCCTATAGCTTTGACAGGGAGAACCTCACCCAAGGTTCTTCTTTCTCCTCATCTCTCTACTAAATAAATACAATGTTTCCTGAGGAACAAAATATGGGTATTTCCTCAGCAAGAGTGGGTTCACACCTCACCAGAGTCCTAACAAAAACATTGGGGGTCGGAAGCGCCTGGCTGGCTCAGTCAGTAGAGCATGCAACTCTTGATCTCTGGATCGTGAGTTCAAGCCCCACATTGTGGGTAGAGATTACTAAAAAAAAGAAAATAAAAAAATAAAGAACAGTATGGGCTTCAGAATTTCATAGACTTGAATTCACCTTTCTTACATGTGTAACCCTGGACACCTAAAAACGGGAACAATACTTATACCTTAAGAAAAATGCTATGAAGATTAAGTGAGATAATGTATGTAAAGTGTAGTGCATAGTAGACACTCAAAGCTGTAGCTGTGTTGGTTGTTTTGTTTTTTAACTTTTCACTGACCATTTTCTGACCAGAAAACACCATTTTAGGAACAGTCTTCAAATGCTGAACATGCTTGCTGACTACCACTAGGTTCATGTATGTAGAAAGTACTCCATAAATAATTTCTGAGTGAAGGAGTCATCTGTTAAATAGCAGTGATTACTTAATGCACTAACATTACTGTCATCTTAGTATTTCACCAAAGACTTGATATCAAAAGGCAGGGCTAAAATAGCTGACTAAAAGTTCAGAGAAAACATTTGGGTTTTTAAAATAAGAAATAAAATGTATTAGTCATAGCTGAATGCTTAAAAAGCAAAAACAAAAACCTGGGACTCAGTCTTCAGTTGTACAGTTATCACAGGGATGGGTGGGATACCAGATGCGACACACTTAATCACATCACTGATGGTTTAAATTCTACGTTCCACTTTCAGTTCTAAGAATAGCTTACACTTTTGGAGATTAAAAAAAATGTATTTGGGAAACCAGATAAAGAATCCAGAATGATTTGCCCTAATTTCATATTGTTCATTTTAGGAAAAAAGAAAAAGAGAAACAAAATCTGTCTTGATCAATGAACACAACAGTTGTATACAATAGTGCTGAAGCACTGTCAATTTGCTGTCTACAGTGTCAAACTGCACCTGGAAACATGAGCTGTGGTTAATTTATTGTGGCCTGTAATTATAAATTAAACAATCATGAAATTACACAGTCCACTTAATTGATAAACAAACTGGGAAAAGTTAGCCAACTCTCATGCGTTTCTCATTTATGATGACATCTCATTCTCTGTTGGTTTGGCATGCCTTTTTCATTCCAATTCTAGTTATTTTCTGTGTAAATATTTATGTTTGTACTCATTTGTTGAGAAAAACTTAGCCTTTAAATGGACAGCTCATGTATGAATGATTAATAAAAAGAAAACATGTAAAAATCTGTTTAGCCTGAGGTTGATAAGACTGCAATGTAGCAAGTGTGAAATGTGATTGGCAACTTCAGATCAAATAATTCTACTTCTTTAACAATCTGACAATGTAAAATCAATTCTTTTTCCTATCAAAATTTACTCATAGGATAATCTGACCAAAGGTGCATGCATTTTTCCCCCTTGCAGACATCTAGTCTTTTCTTCATCAATTAATGGACATGGTTCGACATTTCTAAACGTCAAAAAGGTCCGCGGTGTGGGGAAGTAACTGTTCAGATGGAGTGCCTGGCTCTGTGCAGTTTGTAAGCGAACCAACCTATTCTAAACGCTTCAAAGTCAATTTTGCTTGGACTTGCTCTAAAACTACTCAATTCCATTTCAATACCCTCCATCTAACTGCACAGAAATCAACAAGGAACAGCATGTCAACGGTCAAATCTGTCACACATCATAATTCACAATTTGGGAAAGCTTTAAGTCTGACAGAAAAGCCAATTGACAGCCAGTCCAGTTTTAATTTCCCGTTCTTTTTAGTTTGGAGATCCCAAGGTGAGATTAAGATCTTTGATTCTGTTGTGGTCATATGTAAAAGATTGCAACAGGTCTGAAATGAAATACTAAGGACCGGGCAGCAAATTTGCCTCCATCAATATGGATTAAGTATTGAAGGGAAAATCGGTCATTAGCAACAACCAGACTTTACAGGACTCTCAGCAAATAAATAACTCGTTGCTGCAGAAGTGAGCTTGCCACGCAGGCACCAAGACGGCGTAAAATTCACCCGGCACCCCTTACAAGCGGTACCTCTTTGTGTCCTGGGATTTACACCCCTCCCCCCAGAGGCCCGCACATCTCGAGCAAGAGGAGAGCTAGGCTACCATCTCCCCTGGTACCGCGGGGGAGACCTCAAAGACAGTAGCGCTGACCCTTCTCCCCGCTTCTGGCCGGACCTCGGTGGACCCACTTTCCAGCGGTGCGGGGAGGCGGATTCCCTAGGAAGATCTAAGCCTGCATGCGGAGGCTGCTTTCCGCAGTCCCTCGGATCCGCCCTCGCCTCAGTCCCTAGTCATGATGGAGCCCCGGCTCTGTACCGGGATAGCCACGCAACATTTCAGCCCCTTCCCCTAGCTTTGGACCCGCTGCAAGCCCCGCCTTCCTCCCCAGGCCCGGTCTCCTTCCAAGGGCCCACCTTCGGGGCCCCCCACTGCCACCCGAAACCAATCTAGAACCCAGACATCAGACTGAGCGCCGTCCCATTCCCTCCTTGGCTTCAAGTGCAGTGCCCCGCCCTGCGCCTGAGGACGGGAGGGGGGTGACCGGCCAGCTCCAGAGGGGCCCGGGCCCCCACACTCACCATCCTCCCGCCGAGTCCCTCCTCCTCCTCCTCCTGCCTCCCCGTTACCAGGGGCAACTGCTGCGGCACCGCCCCCGACGTCCCTCGCACGCACAGCGGAGGAGCAAAGCAGCCGTACGGGGCGGGGTCCAGCTCCTCTTTTTCCAAAGTGCGCAAGCGCGCCAAAGTGCCCTCCCACTACGCAGGCGGGCTGCTGGAGCGACTGGAGGCGGCTGCCGGCTGGTGGAGACCCTGCGAATGGTTAAAGCTCGCCCACGTGGCTGGTGGGTGCCGCCCAGCCTGTGATTGGTCGGAAAGGAGCAGGGCGGGGGCGGGGAGAGGGGCGGTGCCCGGGCCGAGGCCTCAGGTTGGTACAGGCCCGGCTTCCAAAGCAGGGTGCTTCTGTTGGCAGTTGTCTCAGTGCATTCTTCCCGGGACCAGGTAAGGGGTCTTGGGAAGAGGCCGCCCACCACACCTTCCTCTAGACCCCACATCCCCGGAGGGAGCTCGGATTTCTGTCCTGACTGCCCAGGCAGGGCTGCTGCGGGGGCTGGGCTTCCACCTGCTGTAGCCACGTGGCGCGAATAGTGGCCTGGGGCTGCCCAGGGACCTCTCTCCCTTATGGCTCCTGGCGCCCTAAGGCCCAGCTGAGGGTGGGGGGCGTTATGGGCTGTGCATCTATCTGCACATCTGTGTGTTAGAGTCCAGGATGGAGGAGTCCCGGTGGTGGGAGGCTGCCTGTCGGAGGGCAAGAGGCAGCCTGGGGACTGGCCCTGAGCACTGAGGTGAGCAGACAGCAAGGGTGAAAGGCGTTTTGGAATGGCCAGATTTTGCTAAGCAACATTGGATCGGATGGTGCACTGTCTGCAGCCCCGGAGGAGGCAAAAACGGCCCTGCACTTATAGGCAAGCGAGAGCGAAAGGGATTCTGGGTGGGTTGAGAGGGGCTCAACCCCATGCAGAGAACGGGTGGAAACTCACATCTGTGCCAACTCCTGTTCTAGACTCTGGAAACACAGCAGGGGACAAAATATGCCCTCATGGAAATTACATACTTCTTAGTAGAATGGTTTTCACACAAGGTTTCATTTCATTCTCACAGCCCTAGAAATTGGTTGTTCTAAGCAGTATACAGTCAGGACTTGAACCCAGTTCTGACTCTGGAGGAAGTGATTTTAACACTATTGTGGTGTCTAGGTAGGAGGAACAGAACGGCTTATATTTGTGGTGTAAGCTCAGAACTTTTTAAGAGTTGGTAAAGTGTTGGCACTGGTGATAAACCTGTTGGAGTCATGTGTGTGCCCCTTACGTCCTTGATTGGGTTCTTGTGAGGACATGTGAATTATTATATGTCAAGTACATAAAATATTGCCTGGCACATGGAAAGTGCTACATAGGATTTAGCTATTATGGCTTCATCTAGGTTTTGGGGCTTTGCCCCTCTTCGTACCAGCAGGCTTTAAAGTCTTCTTAACATCACTGGAACAAAGGTGGATTTTCCCTGCATGTTTTTAGCTACTTATGCATTCAACTGAAGTGTGTTTTTAAACATATGCTCGCAGCATACCTTCTTCAGATCCTTGGAGAGAAGATTCAGTTCAGAACCTTGATTAAGTAGGGGCGCCTGGGTGGCTCAGTCGTTAAGCGTCTGCCTTCAGCTCAGGGCGTGATCCCGGCGTTCTGGGATTGAGCCCCATCAGGCTCTGCTGCTGGAAGCCTGCTTCTTCCTCTCCCACTCCCCCTGCTTGTGTTCCCTCTCTCGCTGGCTGTCTCTCTCTGTCAAATAAATAAATAAAATCTTAAAAAAAAAATCTTTAAAAAAAATCTTAAAAAAAAAAACCTTGATTAAGTAGATGCAAGATGAATGGCTAATTCAGAGTATGCACTTCTGCAATCTACTCGTCTCTAGCCTGTTGGTTCTTTTGTGAAAAGGACAGGGCCGACTTCTCTTTCTGAGTTGTCTGGTGTCTAACATCATGGTTGCCTTGGAGTCATAGGAGTGTACCTGGGCCTTCTTCTGTAATTATTAGTCTCGTTGTCCAACATTCTCTAGGCAGCCTTGGCACCAACCCTTGCCTATTTCAAGTGATTTTTGTGTTTGATCTTTTTGAGTATGGCTGCCTTGTTCTTCCTCTGATGCAAGTACCAGCGATGATGTTTTATTTTTCTTCCTACTTGGGGATACAAACAGGGTAATCTTGAGTGCTTTCCCCCCTTACAAGAGGATACCCAGAGGGAGTTTGGAAGCCTTGTTCTTTGAGCTCTGATACTGTTTGCCAGAGAAAATCAACTCTCTGTTTTTTTGGGTTTTTTGTTTGTTTGTTTGTTTGTTTGTTTTGTTTTGTTTTTAAGTAAACTGTATCCCCAACGTGGGGCTTGAACTCAGAACCCAACATCAAGGGTCACATGCTCTACAGCTGAGCCAGTCAGGTGCCCCAAAACTCAATTCTCTCTAAGAAGGATGACTTCAGGTGAGGTAATACGTTCTTTCTTTCTTTCTTTCTTTCTTTCTTTCTTTCTTTCTTTCTTTCTTTTTTCTTTTTCTTTCTCCCTCTCTTCTCTTTTTTTCCTCCTTCCTTTCTCCTTTCCTTTCTCTCTCCCTCTTTTTTTTTTTTAAAGTTTTGTTTGTTTTTTTTTAAGATTTTATTTATTTATTTGACAGAGATAGAGACAGCCAGCGAGAGAGGGAACACAAGCAGGGGGGAGTGGGAGAGGAAGAAGCAGGCTCCCAGCGGAGGAGCCTGATGTGGGGCTTGATCCCATAACGCCAGGATCACGCCCTGAGCGGAAGACAGACGCTTAACCGCTCTGCCACCCAGGCGCCCCGCCCTCTCTCTTTCTTTGGGCCGGTAGTGGACGGAGGACCCATCTAAGTGACCCTGAGCCTTGTGACTTTGGGAGAGTAGGCCCTGCCTATTGTCAGATTGTTGGATGGATGGACAGGACTGGAGCTGTGGTTAGGGCAGGGTTGTGTGTAATGTTCAGCATGCTGGCTCAATCGATGTGAATCTTTCTAAGCATCAGTTTCCTCTTCTGTACATTGAGATCTTGGATCCCTCACATCTTCGAGCTGTGATAGTCTCCAGTCCTCAGAGCAAAGGGAATTATTGGTTAGTCACCTGTTTGATTTCCAGCTCCCCCCTTGTTCCCGGTAGTGGGACCATATTCCTTCAGAACTGAAGCCACCCTGGACACGGTGGTACCTCTTTAGGGAATACTAGGTGCGGCTAAGTGGGAAGAGGGAGAATGACTGTTCTAGAGAAAACCTAGAGACCAGATAGGACTCAGTGTAGGAGGGATAGACCATTTGCAGCTTTGTGACCCAAAGCCTACCCTTACTTTTGTAACCAAGACAGGTTCTTGAGTTTGACTTGAAAGAGTGACGTCTTTGATGCCCAGGGAGCCCGAGAATAAGTTGAAATGCAGTTCAGGCAGGCAGTTAAGTATTTTTAGAGGGCCTGGAGAGCTACGGCACAAACCTTACAATCCGCCGGGGGAGGCCAACTTTATACAAATAACTAGTAACAAGAAAGTGATGATTGCAAAGCCAAGTGTTTTGCAAATGAGGATAGGATGCTGTGAGAATATATCACAGTAGGGTTTGAGTTTGCCCTGAAGGAGTCATGGACCTGTGCCTGTTGGGGGGCAGCACATGTTGGGGGGAAATGTTTTAGACATAGAATGGAATTTAGATTTTTTTGCCTTTTTTTTTTAAAGATTTTATTTATTTATTCGACAGAGATAGAGACAGCCAGTGAGAGAGGGAACTCAAGCAGGGGAGTGGGAGAGGAAGAAGCAGGCACTCAGCAGAGGAGCCTGATGTGGGGCTTGATCCCAGAACGCTGGGACCACGCCTTGAGCCGAAGGCAGACGCTTAACCGCTGTGCCACCCAGGTGCCCCTGCCTTTTTTTTTTTTTTTAAGATTTTATTTATTTATTAGAGAGTGCGCACACGTGCAAGAGAGAGAGAGAGAGAGAGAATGAGCAGGGCAGAGGGAGAGGGAGAAGCAGACTCCCTGCCAACTGGGAGCCTGACCTGACATGGGGCTCCATCCCAGGACCCTGGGATCATGAGCCAAGCTGAAGGCAGATGCTTAACCAACTGACTCACCCAGGCGCCCCTGGCCTTATGTTTTAGGTCAAATAGAGGCTGGGCAAGTCCTATGCTGACCTCGGTAATGAGGGGAAAGTTTCTTGCATAGTTTAGCAAATGATTACCCCTTGGCGGTAGAAGTACTTCCATTATGAAAGACAGGACTTTCCGGTGCTGAGTTCAGGGTGGAAAGATATGTCCAAGGACAGGCTGTGTGTGTGTGTGTGTGTGTGTGTGTGTGTGTATGTGTGTGTGTGTTAAGAAGGAAGCATAGCATGTTTGGGGCACCTGGGTGGCTCAGTCGGTGAAATGTCTGCTTTCAGCGCAGGTCATCATCCCAGGCTTTTAGGATTGAGCCCTGCTTCGGGCTCCCTGCTCAATGGGGAGTCTCCTTCTCCCTCTGCCCCTCCCCCAGCTTATGCACATGCTCTCGCGCTCTCTCTCAAATAAATAAATAAATAAAATCTTTAAAAAAAAAAAGGAAGCATAGCATGTTCTGTGGGCTCCCTCCAGCAGAGTGGCTGGAGCCCCAACTTGGGGCTCTGTAATCCAAGGCAGTGTGTGATCTGCCAGCCAGGCCAACAACTCGTTTTAGCCCCATCTAGAGTCAAGGGAAGTAAACTCTTGCTTCTCTCCCACCCCTGGGTTCAGTTGTGACTGCATGAAATAGCTTTGGTCTTTGAACCAGCCTGTAGAAAGCCAGGTCAACCTGTCGCCAGAGGACAAAGCCCAGAGCTCTCCCCTGGGCTTGTAGTGGAGTGAGAGAGGCAGAAGTCAAGCAGTGGCCACTCGCTTTCTAGCTTCTGACTAGCTGTCTAGCTTCGGAGGTTGCCTCTCAGTGGCGGCCTCAGGGCCAGGCGAGGGTGCCATGAAAACTCCATGGGAGCCTCCCCTTCTCTCCTGGCTCCTTCCTCCCAGGAAATGACCCACCCCCAGCATGTCAACTTGCTGAAGTCTCTCCCACCTCAACAAAAAGATATAAAAATTGACTGTCTCTCCCTTTACTGAGTTTGTTGGCTCATCATGCCTCCTCTGTCCCTGGTTGTTCTTTCTCATCTGTTTGGGCTTCCTTTTTTGGGGGGCTGGCCTCTACACGTAGTGGATTTCGGGCTATGTCCTCAGCACTTTATTCATCCCATTCTGTGTATTCTCACTGGAAAACTTTCTCTTAAACTACCTTGATGCCTCTCATTGTTTTACTTCTGACTCAGATCTCTGTACTTCCTCTTAAGCCTAAATATCCATTTACTGACAAACGAGGCTTCTTACTCAGCATATACTTGAATTCTTGTGCTAGGCCCAGGGGTAGCAGCACTGAGCAAACTGGACACAATCCCTGGGTCTGAGGAGCTTATGACCTAGAGGGGAAGGTAGGCATTTGTTAAAATAAAACCACAGAGAGTTAGGACAAACTGGCACAGCTCTGAAGAAACAGCACAGAGCCAAGCGGGCTTCCAGCAGAGCACCTGGTCTAGCGGTCGGGGAGAGAGGGGCCAAGGGTCCTTCAAAGGATTCCCTGAGGAAAGGTTTAAGTCAGGATCTGAAGGGTGAGTAGCTGCTTCCTTGCAAATAACTCTAGATTGTCCCGGAGAGCAAAAGGCTACTTTTTGAGGGATACGGTGGGGCCCTGACGTTATGTTCTAATACGTCTGCTTTTCAGGCTGCTGTTGATTCTGGGGTGGCTTTGCTGTGGCCCTTCCCTTGCAGCTACAGTGGCCCATTCGGCTCTATCGAGGTGGGAGTCTTGGGTAGAATTCTCCTTTCATTTTACCACTACCTAATATAAAGCTTTTAAAAAAGATTTTATTTATTTATTTGTCAGAGAGCAAGAGAGAGAGAGAGAGAGAGAGAGAGCGCTCCTGAGCACAAGCAGGGGGAGTGGGAGGCAGAGGGAGAAGCAGGCTCCCTGCAGAGCAAGTAGTCCAAAGTCCAGAACCCTGGGCTCCTGGCCTGAGCCAAAGGCAGACGCTTAACCGACTGAGCCACCCAGGCGTCCCTATAAAACTTCTTTTTTTGACTAGTCCTGTGGCTTCCATCAGCAGTATGTTTCCTTTCCCTCATACTCAAATACTGGCTGTGTTTGCTCAATTTTGTGGCTGCTTTTGGATTTTGGTGACTATAACTCAAGATGACTTCAAATCTTGCCCTAGCTGTGCCTATGAGCTTGTAATATATGTGAAAAATCCTCAGGGTGACGTTTTTCAAGAAAAAAAAACAGGGAAGGGCATTTGCAAAGGACCTGAGACAGGCGGCAGCCTATTGCATTTAAGAAAGGTACATCAGGGGGCGCCTGGGTGGCACAGCGGTTAAGCGTCTGCCTTCACGCTCAGGGCGTGATCCCAGCGTTCTGGGATCGAGCCCCACATCAGGCTCCTCTGCTGTGAGCCTGCTTCTTCCTCTCCCACTACCCCTGCTTGTGTATCTCTATCGAATAAATAAATAAAATCTTTAAAAAAAAAAAAANAAAAAAAAAAAAAAAAGAAAGGTCCATCGGGGGGGCGCCTGGGTGGCACAGCGGTTAAGCGTCTGCCTTCGGCTCAGGGCATGGTCCCGGCGTTATGGGATCGAGCCCCACATCAGGCTCCTCTGCTATGCCTGCTTCTTCCTCTCCCACTCCCCCTGCTTGTGTTCCCTCTCTCGCTGGCTGTCTCTATCTCTGTTGAATAAATAAATAAAATCTTTAAAAAAAAAAAAAAAAGAAAGGTCCATCAGGGCGCCTGGGTGGCTCAGTCGTTGGGCGTCTGCCTTCGGTTCAAGGGCGTGATCAAGGAGTCCTGGGATCGAGCCCCACATCAGGCTCCTCCTCTGGGAGCCTGCTTCTTCCTCTCCCACTCCCCCTGCTTATGTTCCCTCTCTCTCTGGCTGGCTCTCTCTCTGTCAAATAAATAAATAAAATCTTAAAAGAAAAAAAGAAAGGTCCACTGTACTTGAAACTCAACACGTGGAAAATCCAACTCCTGCTTTTCTCCCTTAAAGCCTATTTTTCTATATTTCTTGTCTCTGTACATTATGGCCCAAGTCAGAAAACCCTGGTATCACTCTAGAAACTTGTGATGTGTCAATTTAGCTAGGCCAAACAACCCCCCCATCCCCCCTCTGGTACGCTGGTGTGCTTCCAGTTAAGTGGGCCAGGAGGGAGAAGCAGCTGTTCGTAGTACACACACCTCCCGGTTACTCCATCAAACACGAATTTAGGCGCATGGTGAAGGGATTTTGCAGATGTAATTAAAGTCCTAATTGGTTAGCTTTGAGTTAATCTAAGGGGAGATTATCCTGGGTGGCCTGAGTTAATCAGATGGAATCCCTTTAAAATAGGGCTAGGCATCCCCTCCAGCCATGCTCTCCTTCCCTACCCAGGATCCTTCCTCGCTAACTGCCTGCCCGGCTGGCTTCAGGCTTGCTTAGCCAACTCCTACAATTACGGAAGCGAGTTTGCTAATTCCTTGTACTAAATCCATTCTTATATATTTATCAGTATTATGCAAATATATATAAAGGATATATATATATATCCTATTGATTCTGCGTCTGTGCTTGAACCCTGACTAGCAGAGTATTCTTCCTATAACCAGTCACTTAGTAAATCCCGACATTCTGCTGCTTTTAAAGTTTCTGTCCTTTTGGTCCCTCCTCTCTGTTCCTGCGCGTCTGGGTTCACATGGGCCCCCCCTCTTCTCGCCTGGGTTGCTGAAGTTCCCGCCCAGCTGATCTCTCTGCAGCCTCTGAGGTCCTACCACACCGAGTTTATTTTCATGTCATTCCCTAGAGTTTTCTTTCTAAACCACACATCTGATCTTGTCACTCTACTTAAACTCTTTTCTTGAAATTCTTAGGCAAAAATTCAAAACCCTTAGCTTTTTTTAAGAAAATTTAATTTTTTATTTTTTTTAAAGATTTACTTATTTATTTGAAAGAGAGAGTGTGTGCATGCGGGGGACGGGCAGGAGAGGGAGCCGAGGGAGAGAGAGAATCTCAAGCAGACTCCGTGCTGAGCATGGAGCTTGACGTGGGGCTCAGTCCCACGACCCCAAGATCATGGCCTGAGTTGAAACCAAGAGTCAGATGCTTCAGCGACTGAGCCACCCAGGTACCCCTTAAAGATTTTATTTTTAAGTAATCTCTACACCCAACGTGGGTCTTGAACTCATGACCCCAAGAGCAAGAGTCACATGCTCCCCCAACTGAGCCAGCCAGATGCCCCAAAAGCCTTAGCTTTTTTATGACTCCATTTTCTCTCCTCTCCTAGCATATCATTTATACTTCCTCTGGAAATTTTTTGGTGGTTTCCTAGAGCTTGCAATATATATTTACAGCTAATCCAAGTCCACTTTCAAATGACACTGGAGCACGTCTCTGGTAGTGCAGGTAACCTGGGCGGGCCTTCCCAGCTCCTCCCTCCCATGTTAGAGCACTGCTGTCACTCGTGTCACCTGTCCATAGCTGTGATCATCACACACGTTGCTGCTGCCGTTATTTGGAACAAACTGTGATCTGTTTTACTGTTAACAATTGGAATAAGAAAAATAAAGATTTTATTTTCCCTTCATTTGTTGCTTCTGACACTCTTTCTTTATGTAGATCTGAGTTTATGACCTACATCACTTTCTTGCTCTCTGAAGAACTTCTAACATCTTGCAAGTCAGGTCTCTTGGTGATAAATTCCTTCAATTGTGTTTGTCTGGGAAAGCCTGTATTTCTCCTTCACTGTAAGGGATAATTTTGCTGGTGTAGAAGTCTAGGTTGGTGTTGCTTATATCTTTCAGTACTGTAAATATTTCACTCTCTGCTCTGCTTGCTTGCCTGGTGTCTGGGGAGAAAGCCAATGAAGTTCGTATCTTTGTTTGTCTATAGATAAGGTGTTTTCTTTTCCTTCCCTCAGATTTCTTCCTTGATTTTCTTTTTTTTTTTTTTTAAGATTTTATTTATTTATTTGAGGGAGAGAGAGAGCAAGTGAGGGGAGGGGCAGAGGGAGAAGGAGAAGCAGGTCCCCTGCCGAGCAGGGAGCCTGACTCCCAGGACTCTGGAATCATGACCTGAGCTGAAGGCAGATGCTTTAACTGACTGAGCCACCCAGTCACCCCTTGCCTTGATTTTCTTTGTCTTGATTTTCTGCAGTTTGAAATATAATATAAGATGACTAGGTGTAGATTAAAAAAAATTTTAATTCCAGTATAGTTAGCATATGGTGTTATATTAGTTTCAGGTGTGAAATATAGTGATTGAACAGTTCTGTACATTTCTCAGTGCTCATAATGGTAAATGTACTCTTAATCCCCTTTACCTGTTTTACCCATCCCCCTGCCCACCACCCCTCTGGTAACCATCAATTTGTTCTCCATAATTGAGTCTGTTTTTTTCCTTTATTCTCTCTCTCTCTCTCTTTTTTTTTTAAAGATTTTGTTTATTTGAGAGAGAGAGAGAGAGAGAGAGTGCGCACATGTGTGCACACAAGCAGGGGGAGGGGCAGAGGGAGAGAAAGAAGCAGACTCACTGCTGACCAGAGAGCCAGACACGGGGCTTAATTTCAGGACCCTGGGATCATGACCTGAGCCAAAGGCAGATGCTTAACTGACTGAGCCACCCAGGTGCCCTGAGTCTGGTTTTTTGTTTGTTATCTTTTTTCCTTTGTTCATTTGTTTTGTTTCTTAAATTCCACGTATGAGTGGACTCATTTGGTATTTGTCTTTCTCTGACTGACTTGGTTCACTTAGCATTATACTCTCTAGATCCATCTAGGTTGTTGCAAATGGCAAGATTTCATTGTACATATATGGGCATCCTTTTTATCCATTCATCTATCCATGGACACTTGGGCTGCTTCCATATTTTGGCTATTGTAAATAACGCTGCAGTAAACATAGGGGTGCATATATCTTCTTGAATTAGTGTTTTCATATTCTTTGGGTAAATAGCCAGTAGTGGACTTACTGGATCATATGGTAATTCTATTTTTAATTTTTTGAGAAACCTCCATACTGTTTTCCACAGTGACTGTACTAGTTTGCATTCCCAGCTAGGTGTATGTTTTTTGGTACTTCTTGGTGTTCTCTGAGCCTTCTGGACTTGTGGTTTGGTGTCTGTCATTAGTTTTTGGAAAATTCTTGGTCATCATTGCTTTAAATATTTCTTCTGTTCCCTTCCCTCTTCTTCTGGTATTCCCATTACATGCACGTTACACCTATGGGTAATTGCCCCAAGGTTCTTGGATTTTCTCTTCTGGTTTTTTTCATTCTTTTTCTTTACTTTTCAGTCTGGGAATCTTCTGTTGACACATATTCAAGCTCACAGAATTTTTTCCCAGGCCATGTCTAGTCTATTGATGAGCCCATCAAAGGCATTCTTCATTTTTGTTACAGAAATTGTTTTTGAGACTATCTATTTTTTATTTGAGAGAGAGAGAATGAGCATGAGCAGGGGGAGGGGCAGAGGGAGAGGCACAAACAGACTGTCTGCCAAGCACAGAGCCCAACACAGGGCTTGATCCCAGGAACCCGAGATCATTACCCGAGCCAAAGTCAGATGCTTAACTGACAGCCACCCAGATGCCCCCAGAATTTTTTTTTTTTAATTTCCAACATTTCCTTTTGATTCTTTTTTACAGATTCCATCTCTCTGCTTACATTACCCATCTGTTCTTGCATGTTGTCCACTTTCCCATTGGAGTCCTTAGCAAATTGATCATAGTTATTTAAATTTCTGTTCTGATAATTCCAAAATCTCTGCCATCTGGTTCTGACACTTGCTCTCTCTTCAAACTATGTTTTTGCCATTTAGTATGCCTTGTAATCTTTTGTTGAAAGCCAGATGTCTGTGCAGTTTTACCTTTATCTGGCGAGATGTTAGGTTGTATTTACTGTTTGCTGAAGCTGTAGGTGTCAGAGGTTACCATTTTCTCTGGGGTTCTTGTTTTTGTCTCTCCTGTTGTCTTTGGGTTTCTAGAGACTTCTTAAGTAAGGTCTGAAACTTGCAGTTCTTTCTGGTGTTGTTCAGTTCTCCCTGTTATCACATAGGAGCATTGTACCACCTGCAGTGGTCAAGTGTGAGGGAAGAGAGCGTATTCTGTAGTCCTGTGATTAGTTCTAAGTCTTTGAGTGAGCCTGTGCTCCTGGACCTTCAAAAGTGTTTCTCAGGCTCTTCTCACCCCCTTTAAATGAGATAGGAAGGTTAGAAAGGGCTGGAGTTAGAAAAGGCTTGAGTTACATTTTTCCAAGTCAGTTAGATTCTAGTAAATCCTGAAATGGTTAGGCTCTAGTAAAACAGGCTCTTTTGAGGGCAGGCCTTGTTGGGAAGAACAGAGGGCTCTGGGTATACTTCAAGATGACTACTTTTCCCATTTCCCTGTCAGAAGTAGTAGGGGATTTTTCTCTGATCTTCACCCTGAGAGCCTGGTGGACTCTTGAAGGTAAACTCAAAAGTGTGCCCCCATATTCAAGGTTGAATCCCCTTGGAATTTTTAATTTGCAAGCTTGTTCACATGGAGCTTCCAGCAATTTGTCAATTAAAGTTTAAGTTTTCCAATGGTACTTGCCCAGCGGAGGGCTTCTGTTCCCAGTAAGCTGTCATTCTCCGTAGTTGCCTGTCTCTCTGGGGTTGGGGGCAGTGGTTTGCCCTGTGACCTCAGTTCACTGATGGGTCTGGGTCTAAAAAAGTTGTTGATTTTTTAATTTGTTCAGCTTTTTTTCTTGTTACAAAGACAGGAGTGACAGTTTTCAAGTTTACATGTCAGACCTGCCTTAGTTTTTCAAGACATGGATTCCAGAACCCAGTTAGAGGAAAAAGTAAAAGGCAAAGTAAATTAGGCGGAATTAAAATCCTGGCTTTGTCACTGGCTAATGTTTGCATGACTTGGTTTAAAGTTACTTATCTGTGCCTTGGTTTTCTCATCCATAAAATGGGGTTAGATTAAAGGGTATTTATTTTATAGCATTGTTGTGAAATGAATTCAGAAAATGCATGTCAGGCCCCAAGCAAAATGCCTAGCCTAGAGTCAGAGCTCAGCATTAGCTGTGATCATCATTATCTGGTCCCCACTCACCCTGTTTGCAGTCAACCCTGGCTTCTTTCTTTTTTCTTTCTTTCTTTTTTTTTTTTGTGCCTGGGACACCTCTCCTTTATCTATCTAACATCTACCCATCCTTCAAAACCTTGTTTATTTCTTGTTTTCACAAAGCATGTTCAGAATCACTCATCCATTTTAGATAAGGGGACCATGTGATTTATCATCCAAATCAGGACACTTTTGAGAGTGGGAGGGGGTGCTATTAATAATTACCCCAGGACAGCAGTCCCAGGAAAACTGGGAGATCTGATCGTCTCACGTTTGGATGCCTCTTCTCTGTTTTTCCACTGCCCCCAGTGTCTGTCCCCATCATTGTTCACACCGCTGTCCTTGTTGGTGTACTTGTCTTTTACCCCGCCTTCTGTAAGTCCTTGAGGGTGGGTGTGGTGCCTCACTCACACCCATGGCCTGGGATCTCTCACAGGGCCGCATGCGCTGTGCACACGTATGCACACACACACATACACACACTGAAATGATGAGAGTGATCGTGCCATGTTCATTTCCACCCTTCTCTGTAATTGTTTCTACCTTGAATGAGATCCATGCCTTCTGCCTCCTTCAGATAAATCTGTTCTGTCTTCTACTACTCACATTCCCTCTCTTCTGGGAAGCCCCCTATTCCTACTGACTGGGCTCCGCCATCTCTGCTTTCTCTCATCTCCTGTACTTACGGCTGCTGTATATATTATCTTCTGTTCCATGGGTGGGCTCTTCTTCCCCAGTTACGCTCAGCCCCCCAAGGACAGGCCCTGTGTTGTCCCTTTTTCCAGAGTCTCCCACAGCATGATCAAGCACAGGGCTGGCTGCCAGCAGGCGCTCAGGAGACCCATGTCGGTGTCTGGTTGCTCAGTCTGGTGCCCATTCACTGGGGCCCTCCCAAGCCTGGTCAGATGATGCCAGTGGCTGGTGAAAGCAGGCATTCTAGGAGAGGTGCTCAGGGCCTCAGGGGCAGATTTTGGTTTGGGGGACACTCCTCATTTTCCTTCTGTTCCTTAAGTCCACAGTTTTGTGTGTGAGCGAAATGGAGGCTGATCTGTCTGGCTTTAACATCGATGCCCCCCGTTGGGACCAGTGCACTTTCCGGGGACGGGTGAAACACTTCTTCAATATCACAGACCCGCGCACTGTCCTGGTACCAGAGCGGGAGCTGGACTGGGCCAAGGTGATGGTGGAGAAGAGCAGGTGAGCGGTGAGGGGAAAGGACTGGAGGCACTGGGGCAACACAGGTGGATTCCCCTGGGGAGGAGGTGGAAATTGAATATGAGGGAATAGACAGAGCTCTCAGGCAGGAGGGAGCAGGGTGACTCGGGGTGAGGGGCCCGGGAGGAAACTCTGTCTATTGGTCTTGGGTGGCAGAACGGGCGTCGTGCCCCCAGGCACCCAAGTGGAGCAGCTGCTATATGCCAAGAAGCTGTATGACTCAGCCTTCCACCCTGACACCGGGGAGAAGATGAACGTCATCGGGCGGATGTCCTTCCAGGTCCCCGGCGGCATGATCATCACGGGCTTCATGCTCCAGTTCTACAGGTAGAAGAGCCTGGGAGCAAGATAGCACGCAGTGT
Source organism: Ailuropoda melanoleuca (assembly GCF_002007445.2). Lineage (NCBI taxonomy): Eukaryota > Metazoa > Chordata > Mammalia > Carnivora > Ursidae > Ailuropoda > Ailuropoda melanoleuca. The sequence goes on from NC_048223.1 coordinate 103,825,670, forward strand.
GGCCACTTGGATCTGCCAGGCAGGGAGCCCTATGGTGATGATAGTATGGAAGGGTGTGTGTGTGTGTGTGTGTGTGTGTGTGTGTGTGTGTAGATATTCCAGGCAGAGGGCCCAGCCTGTGCAAAAGCCCCGGTGCATGAAACAGCATGGGGACAGTTTGGGGAACAACAGGCAGTCTGGTTTGACTGGTGTAAACCAAGACCTCCATTCCATCGGACTCTTCTCTGCCTCTCTGGGCCTCCCTTGTGGTAGGACGATGCCGGCAGTGATCTTCTGGCAGTGGGTGAACCAGTCCTTCAATGCCTTAGTCAACTATACCAACAGGAATGCAGCTTCCCCCACGTCCGTCAGGTAGGAGACTTGAACCCCAGGCTGTCCACTTGGGTCTGGAGCAGGTAGCTGTTGTCTTGCCTCCAGGGGAACAGCCCTTCTAAAGGGTTCTCGGGCTGTCTTCTTTGGGTGAGGCTTGTACTGGGCTGGTGACCAAGTGCCCCTTTTCAGGGTTTGCAAGTATTTTCTGAGGCTGACTAGGAGAGTATCTTCCTAGACTAATTCAAAGTTTATTCATTTATTCATTCTCCAATATTTTTTTTTAAGATTTTATTTGAGAGGAAAAAAATGAGAGAGAGAGCTCACAAGTGGGGTGGGGAGGCAGAGGGAGAGGGAGAACAGGCTCCCGCTGAGCAGAGACCCTGATGCGGCTTGATCCCAGGACCCTGAGATCATGACCTGAGCTGAAGGCAGAAGCGTAACTGACTGAGCCGCCCAGGCGCCCCTCAGCTATTTCTTGAGTAGGTATTAAGTGCCAGGCATGGTTCTAGGGCCCTTGTTCTTGTGGAATTTAAGGTCTGTAAAGCAGACGAGCACAGTAATCTTAGGTTGTACTGCTGCCTTTAAGGAAACAAACAGGTGACAAGATAGCGAACAGCAGAGGGGCGTCTGTGTGGATGGGCTGTTTGGGGAAGTCTTTTCTGTGGAGCCCACATTTCGGCTGATTTCTGGAGGATAAGGATTTAGCCTATGGAAGAATTTCCCAGTTAGGGAGCAGCAGCAGGCGAAGGTTCTGGAGCAGAAGAGAGTTTGAAGGGTTTAAAGTACTGAAAGGAGGCCGGGGAGGGCGGGGAGTGTTGTGTGTGTGTTCAGGAGGGGGAATGTCCCAAGATGAGACAGGTAAAGTTTCAGGCATGAAGCTTCATTTCCAGACTTTCTCAGTCAAGCCATGGTCTTGCCCTCAGCCGGCAGGGCCCCCCACTCCCAAGCGTGTCTCTCCTCCACTAGGCAGATGGCCCTTTCCTACATCACAGCCACAACCACTGCGGTGGCCACTGCTGTGGGCATGAACATGTTGACGAAGGTACTGTCTGGGGCTGCTGTGGGCTTGGTGGCCACTAGGGGGCAGCAAAGTCCAAGGGAAAACTCCCCCAGGCCTGGCGTTGCCCTTGTCTGGGTGAGTTGGGTATGGCCAGAGCCCAGCCAACTAGGGGGAAATGTAGCAGAACTAGCTCCAGGTTAGTCTTCTTGGGTCTTTGAGGGAATTTGGGCTCCTAGACCAAGTGTCTGGATATGTGGCAGTAGCGAGATCTAATCTTATTTTGTAGTCCTTAAGCCCCCTCCCCACATCTTCCAGTGAGCCCTGTTGTTCCCTTCCCCCAACAGAGAGCTCCTCCCCTGGTGGGCCGCTGGGTGCCCTTTGCCGCTGTAGCTGCTGCTAACTGTGTCAACATCCCAATGATGCGACAGCAGTGAGTATGGGGATCCCTCTTCCTCCCTACAAACCACCAGGTTAGGTGGGCAAGGGCAGGAAACCAAGGCAGTGGGTGGCTTTTGGGCATTGGGGACTGAGGTGGGTGTGGGGAGGGCTGCTGGGCTACACCTCAGAAGGGTCCCAAAGGATAGGCTGCTCCGAGGGTGATGGCCACAGGAGTGGCAGGTGACTTAAGTTTAATCTGTGATGAGTGTTGTGGGAGTCATTGTTTGGATGGTGAGGGATGGCGGGGAGTAGGGCGGATCTGTGGGGGTTTTTATGAGATCACGTCCTTTCAACGGCAATTGTATTTAAGTTGTGAACTCTGCCTACTTCCAAAGCCCGGGGGATGGCTTACAGAATGAAATGTAGCAGAGCGAGGTGTCCAAAGATAGAACAGAGCCAAGAAGCTTTGAAAGAAGCCAGAGGAGTAGATAGATGTTTTCCAGGCACCCGGCTCTAAGCTTCGCGGCAGGAAAGGTAAAAGGAGAAACCCGTGTGTCTTGCAGTTCTTGTTTTTTTGGCTAGAGAAAGCATAGATGTTCCTCTGTTGTCAAACCTAATGATGTAGTCTACCTCAAGCACCCCGATAGCGCCTGGGAGGTACCACGTGCTGCCTAAGCGTTCGCTGTCATTGCTGCTGGCATCATCATCGCCTTCCTCACCGTCACCAGTATATACAAGCCACGTTTTCTTGGGATGGCTAGCAAATGGGAACTTGTCACAACAGCCCTTGCATAAAGAGCACACTACCAGAATAGTCATGCATGCACATTGTTCCTCTCTTCTTTCCCTCCCCCATCCAGGGGCTCCTTCCCGACAAATGAAGGAGCCCTAGCCACCTACCTGGTCTGGGCTTGAGTGCTGTCAGGAACTGGCCTGAGAATAAGTCAGGGCAGCTAGTGTTTGTGGAGCCGTCACTCTGTCAGGTGCTGGACTAAGCACTTTGCAGGCACTGTCCCCTTTAATCCTCACCAATCCTATCAAGTGGGTGCCATGATTAGCCCCATTTTGCAGGTGAGGATAACTGAGTCTTTGGAAGGAGCAGGGAACTTGCTCAAGTTCAGAAACTTATTCTGCCATTTCAGGATTCAACCTAGGCAGTCTGAGCCCAGGCCTAGCTCTCTTAGCCACCGTCCCAGATCACTTCTGAGATACCACTCACTGGAATGCACTAGGAAGATCAAAGGGCCAGGGTGCAGGAGCTGGCTTCGTAGAGCTTGAGTGTGCTGGCCTTGGTCCCCTGGTGTGTCACATCGCTGGTGGGCTTCTAGCACCCCTTTCCCAAGTCCAGCAATTCCTGTCTTTGTTTAGGGAACTCATCCAGGGCATCTGCGTGAAGGACAGGAATCACAATGAGATCGGTCATTCCCAGGTGAGCAGAGGCAACCCTTTGGGGTGGGAGGAGGGAATTCTCTCTTATACCCGGTCCTGTTCTTAGTAGTCAGAGCAGGCCCAGGTTCTGTTATAGGATCCCCCGGATTCCATTCTCATTCCCCTTGATTTCCCTGCATTTCTTGTTCAGAACAGGTTTGTCTTATCTTTTCTCCATCATTTCTGGTCCTGAAGCCATAAAAGTCTAACTAGGTGAAAGAAGGTTGGGTGAGGACACAGCCCCTAGTCGATCTGTCCCTTCCCCTTTACCTGCTCAGACTTGACCCTGACTCTTGACCCTGCCCTCTGGTACAGCCCATGGATACTGGATAAGGTCATTCCTGACAACTTACTCTTTTCTGCCCTCAGAGAGCTGCGGCCGTAGGCATCACCCAAGTGGTTATTTCTCGGATCACCATGGCAGCCCCTGGCATGAGTAAGCTAGAGAAGCCCTCCCATCCTGGGGGACCCTGGAACACATGATGGAGGCCTCAGCCACATTTGGCTTTCTTTTGGTGGGGGGGGGCAGCCTCTACAGCCATGCTTCTCAAACTGGCTTTTCCCACCGCAATAAAAAAATGATAATTCTGTGGTGTGGTAGAGATTGTAGCTAACACTACAGCGGCAATCATGCTACAACGGATAAGTGTATCAGTTCCACACGTTGTACGTCTTACATCTACATAGTGCTGAATGCAGAAACCCGTGAGAGAACCACACTGTAGTTCTTGGGACATCAGTTAATGAGAGATCTGGGGAAGAAAATTCTTTTCATTCCACAAATATTCCTTAAGTACTTTTAATATGTTGGACACAGGGCGGGGTGCCAGGAAGACAGTGGTAAAGAAAATAAATCCGCTGCCCTGGTTTTGCTCCTAGCAGGGGTATGTTACAGAGTAGGATATGAGATTTGTTTGCATGAGCCTTCAAAGATTTGAATTTTGAGGAGGATGCTTTGGGCCTGCGGTACATGTCCTATTGCAGGTGTGCAGGTGGAAATGTTTGGGAAGCACCCTTCTGCTAGGACTTGGGGGACAGGTTGGGGGTGGCCATGCCTACACAGTCTTCCCTCCAAAAGTATTTTCTGGAGCTTCAGGGGAGGTGGGAGGAATCACCTGGTCCCTGATCTGATTTTGGAGAGGGGTCTTAGGAAGAGTCTTACAGCCCTCCCCCAGTCTCTTCTCCCTGGTCTCTTCTAGTTTTGTTGCCAGTCATCATGGAAAGGCTGGAGAAGCTGCATTTCATGAAGGTGAGTGGGGTCTGCTTTTGTATCTTCCTTGCCTGGAGTCCCCCAGGCATACCTACACTTCAGAGTTTCTGATCCTCATCCTTCCCTCTAGCTACTGGCCTTCGTCTCACTCAGGTAGGGCCCATGCCAGTCCCCGCCGGCTGCCTGCTTTAGATGCCGTGGCTGCTTGCTTGACCTCGTCTGCAGAGAGCAAGAGGAGCCCCCTTCTCCTCTCCTTCACGGCTAGGAGTTTTGTGTCTGTGGGTTTCTAGCTGGCTGATCAGGGGTAGGGCAGGCATGGGGTTCGCGTTAAGATCTCTAAGTCTCATGTGGGTCTTTCCTTCAATTTTGTGCAGAAAGTCAAGGTCCTGCACGCCCCATTGCAAGTTCTGCTGTCTGGCTGCTTGTGAGTAACATGTTTTCTGGGTTTGGGTTCTGTGGTAGCTGGGGCACCTAAGACCTGTCTTCTGGCATTGCCCATGTTGGAGAACATGTATTCCTTTCCCTGACTTCCATAGTGCCTGAGCTCAGAACACCCATGGGCCGTCTGGAGAGTTCTTGCCCCATCTTTGTTGAGGGCCTCAGGCTGATAGGTGCTATGCACACATTTGCATGGAGAGCGGAGTGCTTGGGTGCCCTCCTGTCCTGGCCTTCAGACTGGAGAAGAGGCGAAAACCACAATACAGTCCCACCACAAAAAAAGAAATGATAATTCTAGGGGCACCTGGCTGGCTCAGTCGGTAGGGCAGGCCCTTGATCTTAGGGTTGTGAGTTCGAGCCCCACATTGGGTGAAGAGATTACTTAAAAATAACAAATAAAAAAATAATACCAACAAAGAAAGAAATGATAATTCTGTGGCAGTGACAGATGTGTTAGCCGATGCCCCAGTAGTCACATCGCATGTGTCACTCTATCAAATCAGCATGCTATACACCTTACCTGTACACGACGCCATGCGTCCACTATATCTCAATATAAATAAACTAAGTAAATAAATAAATATGCTGAGATGTCAAAAAATGAGGGGACAGCCTGGGGCTGTCAAGTGTCCCAACCTCACACGAAAGGAAAACACCACAAGTCACAGCAGCATGCTTCAGTGCCCGTCAGTGACTGGCCACGTCCTAGCATCAGTCATAACTCTGCAAGGCCACGGGGCTAATGACAACAACAGTAACAGCCAACACATGTGGAGTGTGTCCTTTGTGTCCCCACTGTGCGTGTGCTCCACGTCTGTCATTTCACTTAATCCCCTCAGCCCTGGAGGGCTAGGTCCTGTCATCCTCTCCTTTTACAAAGAACCCGAGGCGTAGTGAGATGAGGAGACTTGCCCAAGGCTCTGTAGCTCATAATTGCTGGCGTTCGGGTCAGGTCCCCCGCGGCCTCACACGCCACGCTACCTTTTGCTGACTGAGTCGCCACTGCGTGAGTGTTCCCCTGGGTTGAGCGCCATCCCCGGGTCATTCCCTTTGAGCCTCATGGCAGCCCTGCAGGGCTCACTTGGCCAGGATCACACAGCCAGTGAGTACCCAGCTGGGATCCGAACCCTGGTCTGTCAGATTCCCAAGTGCTATACGACAGGGCCCTGGCCCCGAAGCGTCCGAGGACCTTAGAAGGACTCTCAGGGCCTTCCCCAGGCCTCCTGCATCAGCGTCGCTTTTTAACGAGCTCCTTGAGTTACTAGTGTTTGCAGTGAGGTTGGAGAAGCTGCCCTGTTCTGTTGTCTACCAGCCCAGGGTTCGTGGCCGCGGGCACTGGACCTTGGCTTTCATACCTCTTACTGCTCAGGGCCTGTGGTCTTTAGGGCTGCTACTCACACTCCCAGTGCCTTCGTTATCATCACCTGCTTGAAGGACGGTGGATGGGGGGGTGAGGGATGGGAGGGGGAGGGGGGCCAGTTTCATGCCATGCCAGAATGATTATCCTGCGCTGAGAGACCAGGAGGAGAGTTGCAGGGAGGGGAGCCGTGGGGCAGCGGGGAAGGCAGGGTACTGAAGGGAAATCTCCCTGCTTCCTTTGGGGGGCTCAGGGACGGGGTGCAAGTGTGAGGTAGGGCAGGCCCTACACTTCGTTTCTCCTGTCTTCCAGCCTCATCTTCATGGTGCCAGTGGCGTGTGGGCTCTTCCCACAGAAATGGTAAGAGTTCTTTGTTCCTCACTTTACCGTGTGCCCTGTCCCTGCCCTCCCTGACCTGCCTGCTGTCCTGAAGGAGACAAGGAGGGGCAGGAAGGGCAGCATTTGTCCAAGGACAAGTGCCTGTCAACCTAAACTCTGGGCCTCTTCACTCTGGGTGAATGGTAAACCAAAATGGATCTCTAAGGGGCAGAAGGATGAGTTGCTCCCTCTCAGTGGAGTAAGGACTACCCCGGGGAGAAGTGGGGGAGCAACAAGAGCCTTTCTGTCCCTGCTGGTTAGGTTATTAGATCCATCCTCCCTGTCTGGATCTGGTCCTTGAAATTGGACAGAGGGACGGGTACTTATTCTGGCTTGTGTTTGCTTGGGGGTGGATGACTTGGACCTCTCTACTTCCCTTGTACGCCCTGGCAGGGAAGGGGTGTGCGAAGCATGATGGAAAAGGGAAACAAAGCATCAGACTGGGGGAGGGGAGAGGACGAGCTCCAGGAGACTAGATGTAGCTTGGACGTACCCCGAGAAGATGCAAGGTTCCCCTGCCTGCATACTCATGATTCAGTGTCAATGCTGTGTTCCAAGCACTGTGCTTATAATCTTACAGAGAAGATGGAGGTTTAGCACCAGGGAGAATGAAGTCAGGCCTGAGTAGAAGTAAAAGCAACATATTATGTTGTACAAAGGCCATTCGTTCTGATGGAAAAATCAGGAAGGGCTTCTTAGAGGTAGCATTTGAGTTGAATTTTATCTGATGGTAATTTGCTGCTTGTCCAGTTGGCAGGCTCATAATCCCCTTCTTTTCTCTTCTCAGTGAATTGTCAGTTTCTTATCTGGAACCAGAACTCCAAGACACCATCAAGGCCAAATATGGAGAACTTGTGCCTTATGTCTACTTCAATAAGGGTCTCTAAATGCCCCATCCCAGCAAGGACCAGTCTATGCCCATATTCACCAGCCCTTAGCTGCCTTGTATACCTGTGCCCTCATTCCTCTCCCAACAGGGCCTGAAGGCCAGGGTGGATTTGGGGGGTGGGGAGCCTCATGTTTTCACTCAGGCACCTGGGTTATTGGACTCCAGGGGATAAAAGTGAACAAGGGGAGCAAAGACCAAGTCTTCTATCTGCTCCTCCCACCCCGCCCCCCAACCAACATCCCCTGGAGACCAGGAGCTGAGACTCCCTGATGGAAAAGTTGCTGGAACCTGGGGGACATACACAAGCAAACCATTTGGAAAAATTAGGAAACCTTTGGGATTCTAGTTCCAGCCAGGACTGCAGAAGAGCCCCTGAGACAAAGGGAAGCTCCTACCCCTGTTTCTTCTTCCCTTCCTCCTCATCTTGTCTCACGCTATAGAACGTTTTGCCCCTGCAATTCTATTTAACTCAGGAAGGGAGAGGGAAGAAGTCTGTTGTCACCTTGGGGCTCTTCTCCATTCTTCCCCATTCTCCTCCCCAGTGCTCCCTTGTCAGAAAGCGTCTTTGGGAGCGCTGCTAAACTTGGGTTGATCAAGCACCCAGGAGTTCAAAGTGATGAAAAAGTCCACTGCATGAGGCAGCAATGTTTCATGGTGCTCTAAGCCCCATGACACTGACTTTGTTCTCCTGTGCTAAAATCATGTCTGATTTTACATCTCTGTGTTTAAAAGATAAATCCACTAACTGTGAGTAAAAATTATGTATGTAGGTGTTAACAACACATTTTAATGGGTATATTTTCCTAGCTGCCTCCCTTCCTCAGCCCATTGGGTTAAACACTGGTGTGTACTGAATAGGAAAGGGGAGTTTTATTTGGATACCTCTGAGAAATAATCAGTCAGGACCAAAGAGCCTTAAAGGACAACCAGTGAAGTGTAGCCATTTGCCCTTCCCATCTTGGCTGCTCTAGGTGATTTTTCAAGCTCGGGGTGGGGTGGGCGTGGAAGGAGACCATTGTGGCTTCCCTGGGATCAATGTCTGTATTGAGTTCTATCTAGTAGAATTGACTGACTAGTCAAAGAATATCATTGAATCAAATAAATTTCTTGAAAGAGGACAATGAACTGTCTGCAGACTGAGTTAATAAAGCCTGGATGAAAAGCAGGTCTGGTCTTGCTTTGGCCTTGGTATGAAAGAGGTTACCACAACGATAAGGGGAACCTGTCTGATGCCTGGAGGCCATTGTTGATTTCCCTTACTACAGAGGAAAAATCCACCTGTCTTTGCTGGATGCTCCAGAATGGGCACTGTGTTGTTTCAGAGCAGGAGTTGATAAACCACATGGGACCTATTTTTGTGTGGCTGGGAACTAAGAATGTTTTGTATTCTTAAAGGATAAAAAAGAAAAAAGAAACCAAAACAAGTAAGAATATGTGACAGAGACTCCCATGTATGTGGCATGCAAAACATAAAATATTTGCTCTCTGGCCCTTACCACAAAAAGTTTCCCCTACTCTGGAGCAGTGGTTTTTAGAACATGTGTCAGAGTCACATGGATGGGTTGTTAAAACACAGATTGTGGGTCTAGCTATGTCTCCTGAGGCAAGGGAAACAAAAGGAAAAATAAACTATTCGTACTACATCAAAATAAAAAGCTTCTGCACAGCCAAAGAAACAACAAAGCTAAGAAACGAGCTACTCAATGAGAGAAGATATTTGCAAATGACATCTGATAAAGGGTTAGTATCTGAAATACATAAAGAACTTATTACAACTCAACACACAAAAAAGCAAATAATCCAATTTAAAAATGATTAGAAAAGGGGCACTGGCGGTTTTGTTGGTAGAGCGTGAGAATCTTTGTCTTGGGGTCATAAGTTTGAGCCCCACATTGGGTGTGGAGATTAACAAAAAATAAAATTTTTAAAAAATGGGCAGAAGACATGAACAGACGTTTCTCCAAAGAAGACATACAGATGGTCAACAGACACATGAAGAGATGCCCAACATCATTTATCATCAGGGAAATGCAAATCAAAACCACAATGAGATAATACCTCAAACCTGTTAGAATGGCTAAAATCAGGGGCGCCTGGGTGGCGCAGTCGTTAAAGCGACCGCCTTCAGCTCAGGGCGTGATCCCGGCGTTCCCGGATCGAGTCCCACATCAGGCTCCTCGGCTAGGAGCCTGCTTCTTCCTCTCCCTCTCCCCTGCTGTGTTCCCTCTCTCGCTGGCTGTCTCTCTGTCACATAAGTAAAAATAAAAAATCTTTAAAAAAAAAAAAAAGAATGGCTAAAATCAAAAACACGAGAAAAAAGTGTTGGTGAGGATGTGGAGAAAAAGGAATAGGAACCAACATTCCCTGTTGTCGGGGATGCAGTCAGAGAAAGAGAAATACTGTATGATTTCACTCATATGTGGAATTGAAGAACCAAAATCAATGAACAACAAAAAAAGACAAACCAAACACACACACACACCAGATTCTTAACTATAGAAAACAAACTGATGGTTACCAGAGGGGAGGGGGTGGGGGGGATGGGTGACACAGGTGAAGGGGATTAAGAGTACACTTACCATGATGAGCACTGAGTAATGTATAGAATTGTTGAATCACTATGTTGTATATCTGAAACATATAACACTATGTTAACTACACTGGAATTAAAATGAAAAAAAAAAAAAAAAACTAAACTAAACCAGATTGTGGGGCCCTATCCCCAGAATTTCTTATTATGTAGGTCTGGGGTGGGGCCTGAGAATGTACACTTCTTTTTTTTTTTTTTTTTAAAGATTTTATTTATTTATTCGACAGAGATAGAGACAGCCAGCGAGAGAGGGAACACAAGCAGGGGGAGTGGGAGAGGAAGAAGCAGGCTCATAGCAGAAGAGCCTGATGTGGGGCTCGATCCCATAACGCCGGGATCACGCCCTGAGCCGAAGGCAGGCGCTTAACCGCTGTGCCACCCAGGCGCCCCGAGAATGTACACTTCTAATAATTGTCCAGTGGTGCAGTTTCTGTTGGTCTGGGGAGCACACTTCAGGGACCACTGCTCTAAAGAAAAAGGGCCACTTCCCTGAGGCCAAGGTACTGGCTGCAATTTAATTTTTCCCCCTTTTTTTTCAAAATTAAAATAGAGTTCATATAACATAAATTCATCTTTTTTAAAGTCTTACAATTCAGGAGTGCCTGGGTGGCTCAGTCGGTTAAGCGTCTGCCTTCAGCTCCAGTTGTAATCCCAGGGTGCTGGGACCAGGCTCCCTGCTCAGTGGGGAGCCTGCTTCTCTCTCTCACTCTGCCTGCCGCTCCCCCTGCTTGTGCTCTCTCTGTCAAATGAATAAATAAAATCTTTTTAAAAAATGAAGTGTACAATTCAGTGTATTTTAGTATACTCACCAAGTTGTAATCATCATCACTAGTTCCAGAGTATTTTTATTTATTTTTTTACTTTTTAAAGATTTTATTTATTTATTTGTCAGAGAGAGAGACAGAGCACAAGCAGGGGAAGTGGCAGGCAGAGGGAGAAGCAGGCTGTCCGTTGAGGAGGGAGCCCTATGTGGAACTCAATCCCAGGACCCCAGGATCATGACCTGAGCCGAAGGCAGGCACTTAACCAACTGAGCCACCCCAATGTGCCATCCAGAATATTTTTATTGCTTCCAAAAGAAACTCTGTACCCTTTGGCAGTCTCTCTCCATTCCCTTCATCCTCCCCCCAAACCCCAAGTCTACTTTCTGCCTCTATAGAGTGGCCTATTCTGGACTTTTCATATAAATGAAATCACACAGTGTGTAGCCTTCTGTGTCTAGCTTCTTTCATTTAGCATAATATTTTCAAAGTTTATCCATGCCGTAACATGTGCAATTTGCTTTTAGCTGATTTCTGAGCAGAAAACTTTATGTCTTTGAGCTAGCTTTCCTAGGATAGGAGATCTGGCTTCAGCTTTACCTGTTTCCAAGGACAAATAGGAGAAACATTACCAGAGTTAGCCAGAGCTTGGAAGCAATTCCACACTGGTGTCCTTTCAAGAATTGACAATCTTCTCCTTTCCTTCCCAGCTCCTTAAACTTCCTGGCATTCCTCCTCCCTGTATAGACAATGGCTCTTTTGGAAAAGTCTGAAGTATGTGGTGGCTACAGTTTAGAGGCACTTTAAAAAGCATTCATTCAAACTGCATCTCAGCTCCATTTTGTAAGACCTCTCTGCTTTCTCTGAGTTGGCATCTGTGGGATGTGGAAGGCGAGGTGGTTAGGTGACTCAAATGCCTTCGTGTGGGAAGTGCTAATCCAGACTGGGCAGGGTTTAGTGTTTGTCCCATCCAGCAGCTCAGTTTGAGCTCTCTGGTAAAGAAAGGAAGGGAAATTAGGATAAAATCTCCTGTGTTTGCTGAATTGAAATTATTGGGGTTTCCTGATGATGATGATACCTGGCTTTTATAAAGGAGGACTTACAAAACCTTGAGGCCAGGACTGAGGCCCTGTGCTATGAAAATAATTTGGCCCTTGCCAAATACCGAATCTTTATTTCTTCCCTAGGGAGCTTGTGGTATGGATGAGTTTCCAAGACATTTGAGATTGGCAAAAATACTTGTCACCTTTTATAACAGTTGGGAAAGCAGGATCAAGAAGAGGCAGAGCTATGGGCATTCCTTTTTTTTTTTTTAAAGATTTTATTTATTTATTTGACAGACAGAGACAGCCAGAGAGAGAAGGAACACAAGCCGGGGAGTGGGAGAGGAAGAAGCAGGCTCCTAGCAGAGAAGCCCGATGTGTGGCTCGATCCCAGAACGCCGGGATCACGCCCTAAGCTGAAGGCAGACGCTTAATGACTGAGCCACCCAGGTGCCCCAGAGCTATGGACATTCTTAAGCTGAGGGCAGAACCAATTTCCTCATTCTTACCAGTTTCCCACTTTGCCACCATTTAAGCCAAGAACAAACTCCCTCTGGGCTCAGCTATGGGCTGGACTAGGCCAACCTGCAAAATGCTTTGGCAGGATTTTGAGAGGAGATTGGCAGCTACAGGCATCTGCCTTCTCTGGCATGCGTCTTCATTTGTTTATTTATTTTACCAACATTGTTGGGCTCATGGTTGGGCCTTGTACAGGTTGTTGTAGGGATTTCTTAAAAAAAGAGAGAGAGAGGGAGAGAGAGAGTAAAACAGTGTGCTATACAAAAAACTGCAAATTTAGTGGGAGGGGTCAGCCAGGCAGATATAGATCAGACACAGGGAGTGTTCCTGTTATGAGAATCCAGAAGAAGAAACAAGGGAGGGGATGGGAACTGGGAGTTTATAAACAGAACTGTATGTGCAGTGTGTACTAAAGCACAGCACACTGGAGATCTCTTAAGTGTTTGGTGTAAGTGGAATGTGTGGGGAAAATGTAGTGGCAGAAGAGGAGATAAAAGAAGTAGGCAGGGATCAGGACACAAGAGAAAACCATATTGAGTAGTTCGGACTATATATTGCGTAGGTAGTTTAAGTATTTTAAGAGGGAAAGCCTTAAAACAATGATGTTTGGTTTTATGTCGTAGAGCACCCTTGCTGTGGAGTGTGGCAGTAATTGAGAGGGAAGAATTGGCAACTAGGGCCAGCAGAGAGACCATGTCTATTTAGCAAGAAGATGAGAATATGGATGGAAACAATGGGAGTGGATTTCAGAGCTGTTTCTGAGGTAGAGTCAATAGAATTATGTTGCTGGAACTTGGGGCGACACCGCCACAGCACCGTGCCTCAGGTAAATGTGCTATTTCAGAGAATTTAAATTGACGTGAGCTACCACTTTGAGACAAGGAGAGGGACCCGGGTACAGGGCTGCGCTTCAGAACAAAAGACGTCGAAGATTTTTACTTTGTAGTTATTTTCTTCTGAAGGAGCGCCCGGTTACCTTCTAAAACACAACTTCTTTTCCAATACTCTTTAGAATCACCATAGCCCTTCTTTTCTTTGCTAGAGTGTAGAAATCTAGTACTTCCGCCACGCTCAAGATGGCTACACCCGAATTAGACTTTTCAATGCTGGTACCAAATGGCTCCGCCCCCCGATCTGAGCTACTTCCGCCACTCTCTTTGGCTTGGGACGCATTTACACCCATGCCGCACTCAAGATGGCCCGGCTTCCTCCCACTTTTCATTGGCTGGATTCCTTCGGTCTTCCGTCTTCATGGGGGGCGGGACTTCTATTTGATCGACAGCTATTTTGGTCAATGGACGAAGGACAGGGGCCCACGAAGCGCTGGAATTGGAGAGCCTGCCCAGTGTGTGGGAGGGTGTTTGGGCTGGGGCGGGGTGGAGCGGAGCCGGAAGCGGGAGGGGAGAGTGAAACAGGAAAAGAAGGGAAGAAGGAAGAGGGAAGAGGAGGAGAGGGAGGAGGAGGAGGAGGGAGGTGGCGGCGCCGTGGCGGAGGAGCAGGAGCAGGAGGGGGATGGAGAGGAGAAGGCTCCTGGGTGGCATGGCGCTCCTGCTCCTCCAGGCGCTGCCCAGCCCCCTGTCAGCCAGGGCTGAACCCCCGCAGGTAAGGGGGAGGGGGCGTCCGGGCCAGCCTGGGGGCCTGGGGGTCGTCGAGGCCTGGCTGGAGGGGGCTGAAGACGGCGGCGCTGCCTGGCTGGAGGGGCTGAAGGAGTGGTGTTGCCAAGAGTTGAGAGGTCCCGAGAGGGGCTCCCATGCCTGGAGTGGACAGGATCTAAGGGGGCGTCGGTGTTTAGCTGAGGGACACCTGTTTTGGTGTCAGGGAAGTGTCAGAGGCACGGTGCCCAGCGAGTGAGAGGGCAGTTAGGTCAGGTGGGCTGGGATGATTGTGACTGGATAGTGGTGCAAAGCTGAGGCATGGGGGGCGCATTCGTGTCCCCCCGTGAAGCAGGTTTCCGAGGCAGTGATGCAGTGTGTACGTGTGTGCGGGTAGGGGTACGTGGGTTATTGAGCTGGCCTGAGAGGGAGGAGGGGCTGAAGAGATATTTATTTCAAGCTGGACAGGGAAAAGTTCCGACGGCATCTTGGCTCCATTTTTAATGTGTTGGAGGCAAGAGGTTGGAGACCAGACTCTTGGAAGGCCTGTGGGATGAAGTAGATCGGGACCCCTCAGGAGGAGGGCACACTTGAGCTATAACAAGCTCTTGCTGTTAGGCTGGCTGGCCTGGGAGAGCCAGCCACTGATGCTGATCCAGGCCAGTTCAGGGCTTTTGAGCAAAGGGTGGTGCTGATGCCAATATGGGCAGCAAATGGAGCACCCCAGCTTTTCTTGCTGGGTGGCTTGCTTTTTATCCAGGCAGAGAAGCTTGCTTGTGCTGATTCCAGCTCCGGCTGGCATTTCGAAACCCTAATGGGAGCGTTACTCCTGGTGCCAAGTTGGGTGGGGTGCAGTAGGGGGAATCACCCCTCCTTCCCTTGCATTTGGCAAGGCTTTACCATTCTATTTTCTTCACTTTCTGTTCTCTTCCCTGTCTTTTCAGAAGGGAATAGACACACACACACTCACTTTCACACACGGCATGATGGCAGAGTCTATACAGCTTAGCACTTGAACTTTGCGTTGTGATCAAGAGTAGAAGCAGAGTGCTAGCAAAAATACTTATCTTTTCCTTAGGAGTTTATGGGCTGCCTTTTCATGTATGCATCTTGTTTTGCCCCCCGAGTATCCCTTATTTTAAAAATTAATTCGTTTTTTAAATGGGATGAAATTCGTAGAACAGAAACCATTTAAAACCCTTTCACCATGTTAAAGTGAACAATTTAGTGGTGTTTAGTACCTTCACAATGTTGTGCAACCACTACATCTAGTTCCAGAACATTTTTGTTACTTCAAAAGAAACCCCCGTACCCGTTAAGCAGTTCCTCCCTGATTTCCCTTTCCCCCAGCTCCTGGCAGCCACCAGTCTGTTTTCTGTCTCTATGGATTTGCTTATTCAGGATATTGCATATAAATGGAATCCTATAATTTGTGGTATTTTGTGTCTGTCTTCTTTCCCTTAACGTAGTGTGTTTGAGATTCACGCACATGGTAGAACGTACCAGTACTTTGTTTCTTTTTTTGTGGCTGAATAATATTCCACTGTATGGCTATACCACAATTTGTTATTATCTCTCTCCCCGCAATCTATTTATGTATATTTGAAATAACATGTGAAAGGAATAGAGCTCATTTTCTGGCCCAGTATAGTCCCTTTTGTAGGGCTGAGACCCTTCCATTTTAGGGCTTGTTGGGGTTCTTTCTTTTCCTAGTTAAAATCATAAACAGACAGGAGAAATAGATTTTATTTATTGGAAAAGTCAGAACCCTCAGGACTGATAAAGTTAAGTATAGATGTTGGAGCACGTGGGTGGCTCAGTCGGTTGAGCGTCTGGCTCCTGATTTCAGCTGGAGTGGTGGGATTGAGTCCCGCATCTGGCTCCCCACTCCATGGTGAGTCTGCTGGAGATTCTCTCTCTCCCTCTGTCCCTCCCCCCACAGGCTCATTCTTACTGTCTCTTTAAAATAAAGAAATAACTCTTAAAAAAAAAAAAGAGCATAGGTGTTGACAGAACAAAATATAGGATAAACTGTTGCTTCACCTTCTACATTTAAGTAAAGAAAGGTCGTTCTCAAGATCCAGTAAATTACACAGCTAGTGGGTTGACTTAAGAACATTGGAGCCTTAGGACATCAGTGCCCCGGTCCAGTGGATGCTTCACCCTGATGGAAGAGCAGTGGTGGGCCTCTGAGTTGACGGTGGGAACCAGATCCAGTTCTTTGGCAGCGGAAGGATGGAAAGTGGAGGTTGCCGCCAGGTCACGGAAGCCTGGGAGTTGGCGAGGAGATGTGGGAGGGGATCTTCAACGTCATGCCCTAATTGCAGTTTATCGATCACAGGCTGCTTTCTTATCATTTCTCTGGCACTTCCAATACTTATTTTGGGGACAGGGTGGCTTTTGTACCTTGTTCCATTTGGATGGATGCTAGCTAGCACTGACCAGCAGTTATGTGGCTACGGTTCATGCAGAGAAGAGAAAAGTTCGGTAATGAGTGGGCTCCTTCTTCCTGACCATCCCCCTCACCCAGTACTCCTGTTCCCACCTCATACCCCTGTCTCTTTCTGTCCAGGAGTACTAGATATCGATAGTGAGATTTGTGTTTTGAATTTTAACCTTTGGCATGCAAGTTAGTATATAATTATTAACTCTGAATCCAGCGCTGTTTAGTCAATTTGGTTTTTGTTTTGTTTGGGTTTTTGTTGATTTTTGGCTTGTAGAAGTCAGTGAAGACAAAAAATTGAGAGACCGTTTTGACATAGGATGCACTTCAGGTACTCACTGTCTTTATTTCAACAAGGGGCTTCCAGCTAACTGAAATGAGGGGGACCTGCTGTACTCATTCCATATTGGACATGGTGTTGGTGATTTACTGTGTTTTTTCCCCTTGAAATGCCTCTGTGAAATACAGTCTTTTTATATAAAAGCATCTAATATCTGAAATGTATCATGTTATATATTTATATAATACAGAGCAGCCTGCTTTCCCTGTTACCAGCTCTCCCCTGAAACTGTCATTTCTTCCCATACTGGCCTAGGAAAGTTATCAGCCTAGTTCACTTCTGAGATTGGGAACTTGGACTTAACTCTCCTATAGGTTACTGCGACTCACATGTCATTCCTTAAATCCATAAGGAATAAAAAAGTAGTGGAGTTGCCAGTGAGGCCTTGACATTTGTCTCTTCTAGTTAAATAATGATGAGATACATAGAGTTTCTTTCTTTCTATTGTTGCTTAGATTCAACTAGAATAACCTGACCATGTTATTTAAAATAAAATTTTAGTGGAAATGTCTTTTTCCGTAAAGCCACCCAGCTTAATCTTTAGAGACACCGTCCTTACCTTTCCTCTGCCATGCTTAAAACTTTGAGTCGGATGGGGGTCCTAATTCCTGATATTTTTTCTTACCTCACTCCTCAATAGTATATACCCTGTGCCCCCTCCCCTTACTCACCAGCGGTGCCCCAGTCTTTAGTCCAGAAGCTCTATTCCACTCTTCTTTCTTAAAAACAGCATTTCAGTGTGATCACCATCATTTCTTCCCACAGAGTAGCGGGAGATGGAATGTCCAGACTCTTAATTCCCTTTCCCTCATTTTCTTAGTCTGTTTTATATACCAAAGTGAACAATCGTCTCAAAGCCACACCTTGAGTTTCCGTAAATCCTTCCAGTAGAATTCAGCGAGCATTTACTGAAATGTCTTCTCTGCCGCAGGCTGCTATGCAGGTGGGCACTGGGGACCCTCAGAGGAGTAACTGAATCCCTGTCCTCAAGGGGTGGCTTATCTGGTGGGAAAGCCAGATCTCACACGCAATGATTTCTAACTCGGAGGCACAGGTGTGCAAACAAAGGACATTGGGAGCAATTGATTCTGCTCTGGCCAGGGAAAGGTGGGATGTAGGAAAAGCTTCACAGAATAGGCATTTGGACAAGGCTTTAAAGGTTTGGAAGGGAAACGAGTCTATTCCAGCCTGGAAAAGTGAAAATGGAGGCTGTGTTTGGAGGCGGCACATAGCCTGTGGGAAGCTTCCTATGTGGGTGTGTAGAGGAGGGTGGAAGTAGAAGACGCTTGAAAGGTGCCCTGGGCTTAGACGGTAGGAGGCCTTTTATCCATTCGTCCAAGCAGTGCAGCCCAGTAGAACTTCCGGTGACAGTAGAAGTGATCTATATCTGCGCTGTCTGTTTTGGTGGCCACATAGCCACATGTGACTCTTGACACTTGGCATGTGACTAGGATAGATGAGCGACTGAATTTTTAATGACATTTAGTTTTTTATAACAACTGTATTGAGACATAATTAACATGCCAATAGATTCACCCTTTTAAAGTGTACGTAAAATGGCTTTTTAGTAAGTCACAGAATTGTGTACCATCTACTATCTATTTTTGTTTTTGTTTGCTTTGTCTTTTTAAGGTTTAATGAATTTATTTATTTGAGAAAGAGAGCAAGTTGGGGGGGGATTGGAGGAAGGAGCAAAGGGAGAGGGACTCGATCCCATGACCCCGAGATTGT
This sequence comes from Ailuropoda melanoleuca, assembly GCF_002007445.2. Taxonomy (NCBI): domain Eukaryota; kingdom Metazoa; phylum Chordata; class Mammalia; order Carnivora; family Ursidae; genus Ailuropoda; species Ailuropoda melanoleuca. The sequence goes on from NC_048223.1 coordinate 103,844,079, forward strand.
GACCTAAGTGGAAATCAAGAGTCAGACGTCTAACCGACTGAGCCACCCAGGCGCCCCTACTATCTAATTTTAGGACGTTTTCATTACCCCAGATAGAAGCCCCGTAGCCATTAGCAGTCCCTCCCCATTTCATCCCCGCCTCCCGCAGCCCCTGGCAGCCACTAATCTATTTTCTGTCTCTGTGGATTTGCATATTCTGGATATTCCTTATAAATGGAATCATACACGAGGTGGCCCTCTGTGACTCGCTTCTTTCACTTAGCGTAATATTTCTGGGATTTGTCCCTGTTTTATATCAGTATATCACGGCAGGTATCAGCATTTCATTCCTTTCTGTAGCCAGTTAACATTCAGTGCTGTGAATGTACCACATTTAATTTATCCATTCACCAAATGATGGACTTTTGGGCTCTTTCCACTTTGGGGCTACTTTGAATAATGTGGCTATGAACAGGCATGTACATGTTTTTTGTGTAGACATAAGTTTTCATGTCTCCTGGGTGTATACCAAACAGTAGAATTGCTGGGTCATATAGTAACTTTGGAACTGCCAGACTGTTTTCCAAGACTGGTATGATATTTAATTTTAATTAATTTAAATTAAATAGCTGCATGTGGCTACTAACTCCTCGATAGTGCAGATCTCAGAGTTCTCCAGTGTAGGAATAGTGGGGTGTAGTCCAACACAGTGGTGAGGTCGTGGGCTTTGGGGGCAGACCACCTGAGATCCAAACCTGACTTCTTACTATCCTGGAGCAAGTTGTTAACCTCTTTGTGCCTTCGTGTCCTCATCTATAAAATGGGGTCAATAATAGTACATACTTTATGGGTTTGCTTTGAGGTGAAAAGACGTCCTGTGTGTAAAGCTCTTGGAATATATTTAATGGCTATTAAGTATAATAATAATTATCCCTCTGTTACTATTTGTGGTCCTCAGAGAACATTTGGTTGTTGGCAAGTTAGTATCAGCTCTCAAAGTAAGTTCAGAAGCTGAGATTTGGGGAGTTTAAAAGTCAGTTCCTTGATCCTGTCCTATATCTGAGTTTAATTTTGTCCCTGTAGGAAATGTTCTTGGTGAATCTATATGTTTAGAGTTGTGGTTCTCAATTGGGGATAATTCTGCCCCTTCCAGAGGACATTTGTCAGTGTCTGGGAACATTTTTGGTTGCCACAACTTGGGGCCAGGGATGCTGCTAAACCTCCCATAACAAAGGATAGCCTCCCACAACAAAGAATTGTCTGGTCCAAAATGTGAGTGGTGCCGAGGTGGACAGACGCTGGTTTAGCGTGCCTGCTACTCCCGTATCAGCTCATGCTGATTATCGCAAGGTTTGAGGGCAGCCTTCCTGTGAGGAGAGAACGTAGCATTGTGAAGTGTATGAAGCAACCTCTCTGACAACAAATTTTAGGTGGGACAGTGGAAAGCTTTAATATCCTATGAATCTTGATTACTCTCCGATTTGTTAACATGTTGTCAGTCAGCCTGGCTTTGTCAGCCAACATCAAACATTGTGGGGAAAAAAGACATTTTTTTTAGTTTGTGGTTCAGTAAGCAGGTCAGCCTCCCTTATTCACCCAGTCTCAAACTTTCTCTCCTCTTGCTTTGGTTCGCCCTTGTGGTTTCATTTTAAGAACATGTTTGTTTTCACCCCAGTGAAAGCCTGATGGCCAGTTACTTTTCTTTTCTCAGTGTCTTCCTTGGCCCCATTACCTATCTGAACAGAGTCATGTTCTTAGAATTTTTTCCTTTCCCCATTCCAAGTCTTGGTTCTACTCTGATTTTGGCCCCATGAACATTGGTTTGTTTCACACACTCAGCCTACAGAAACCGTAAGGTGTTCTCAGGGTCGCCATGGGCTGACTGTCCCAGACCTCAGGGTGGCTGTGTGACCTCAGGAGAAGCCTTCCCTTTCAAGCCTCCAGGATGCAGCACATCTGTGGATTTGGGGCACTAGCTGGCAACTCTTTAAGCATACTGTGGGTACCTCAGATGACTTCGAATTAACAATTCCAAATGCCTTTTGAATGCCTGGCCATCCGTTCACCTGAGAGCATCTCTTGCTTTCCTGTTGGACTAACGCTATTGGAACCATCAGGATCCAGGTGGTGCAATGATGTGGTTTCATTCTTTGCCCTATAACCCACCACTGGGGCCACCAATCCCATCATAACTGCACAGACAAAAGAACAGCCACTGAGTAACAGGGAGCAGTGACAGTGGGTCTTTGTAATCTGTCTTGGTGGCATAGAACAGACAAGTTGAGGTCTGCTTCTGGGCACCTCCCTTTTGGACCATCCTTTGTATTTCCACTAGGTGGAGCAAAGTCTGGCCAAAAAACTACATGTAATGTGGAAACTACAAACAAAGAAATATCAATAAATCCAGAACATTGCAACCTGGGAAGTAAGGAAAGGGAAAACAAATCTCATCCTATTGAATTCCGTGGCTTGTTGATACAATTCTGGGCTTTCCCAGTGTGGGAATTAAAGTAGGTCATGGTCTCAGACTTGGAGATCGCCAGTCCTGCATGGTCTGGGTTTTTGGGATACTCTCGCTTACTCAGCTACATTCCCATAGCTTGGATTTATTTACTTTTGGCTTTCTTCTTTCCATACTTTCTTCTGTGGGAAAATAGATGAGCGATGGATTGTCCGTTCCTGGTGCCGTCATTACCCTCAGAGTGCCTTGGCTGGGTTTTTGATTCATGATCTTAGGTGTTTTAAAGAATTTAATTTAAACTTGTTTTGGAAGAGGTAAAAGTGATTTTGAGACATTGCAAGAATATTTGTGGCTTGGAAGGGTGGATCCTAGAGTAAAGCTATAAAAACATGTCTGTTTTGATTTTTAAATATCAAGCAAGACAGATCTTATGTTGTAACACTGTGTTATTACACATTCTTGCAGGTCAGAAGCATGCGTTCTTGGAGAAAAATATTCACGTTTTTCAAAATCCTACATGCTATTTTTTTGTTCATCATTTCCGGAATTATCTTCCTCATCTAAAATTCTGCCTGGTGGTCACTCCAGTTATATTAAAATCCAACCAAACACAGAAACAGCAGAAAAACCACAACTTAGTTGATTGATCACATCTAAGTTATTTTTCCCTCTTTGTGGTTTATTTGGGAGAGAAGGTTAATACTTGGCTTTTGATACGGAGATGGTGGAGCATTGTAGCTCTTTGGGATTTGAATATAGAGTTGAATAGTGTGAGAAGTTCATCTTGTGTATTTCTTTCTTTTTACTTGAGTCCTTTGTTTTTAAATATGCAAATACCCTTGCTCTGTCTGCAGAGAGTTGGGGGAAAGCAGAAAACCTGTACCGGTCTGATTTGGCACAAGGTCCACTAGGCTTTCTTTCCCTTTTCCTTCCTTAGACCTGACTGCTGCTTTTCTTTGAGCTTTAAGGTGCCTTTTACCTTTTCAAGTCAGTTTTTAGTTACACAAAAGTAACACATGCCTGTAACAATGATACGTAATACAGACAGAAATGCTTAGAGTAAAAAGTGAAAGTTTGTGGTTTGGTGTGTGTTTTTGGTGGGTTTTCTGCTTATGCTGAATATAGATATAGTAATAGTTCATATATATATGTATATGGGACTCCTGTATATAAACATAAAATTGTTGGTATGGAGAAAAGTTCTTTATTTTCTTGTTATTTTTTTAAAAAATAAAATTGGGATAATTTATATGTAGTACTTTACAACATCCATTATTTCATCCTTCATAGACTTCTTTCCGTATCACACATATACCTTAATTTTGGAAAGAATGCCTGCATGTTGGGGCACCTGGGTGGCTCAGTCAGTTAAGCGTCTGACTCTTGATCGATCTTGGCTCAGGTCTTGATCTCAGGGTTGTGAATTCAAGCCCCGCATGGGGCTCCACTCTGGGCATGGAGCCTACTTAAAAAAAAAGAAAAGAAAAGAAAAAGAATAACATTAATCAAAACCCAAAAAGCTTGGAAATGAGATTATTAAACAGTAAGAGAATAATAAGGAGAGTTGACCAAGTTTAGGAAAGCCTCAAGAAGAGGAAACAAAAGGAGAGGAATGGCATTCAGAATTGAGTATAGAATTGCAAAAACAAACAAAAACCAAACCAAACCAAACCCCCCCCCAAAAAACCCCACCTGTGTGTTATTGCTTTAGACCGTGATTTATTTAACTGCTGCTCCACAGATGAACGTATGTTGTATCCAAGTTCTTACCAGTTCACACTGTTTTATAGTGAACCTTGTTCTATGGATTTCTTTCTGCAATTGTGCTAGATTCCTAGAAGTGGAATCAGGGATTGTGGGGTTGTAGGGTATGTACATTTGAAATTTGGGGTAGATGGTGCCAAATTGCTCTCCCAAAGCAGTTCTTTCAGTGGACATCCCCATCAATAGGGTATCCGAGGGCTCAGTTCCCCACCCATTGTGTGAGCAACATTTCTTCGTCTCTGCCCTCAGCTTATCCTTGAAGATGTGCCTTCTGACTCAACACAGGCACGTGGGGAACATTTCAGTTTTCTTTCTTGAAAGCCTGTGTATGTCTCTGATTCTCCTCCCTGTCTGCGGACTGGTTGCTCCCTTTGCTGTGGGAGCAGGATTCATGCGCAGTGTGCCTGGAGCTAGGGAAGCGTAGCTGTGCCTGCTCGGGTGCTGAAGGAGGTGGTTTGTAGGCTCCCGGAAGACATCAGGCAGGTGGCTTGAACTGTTGGCCAGGTGCTGTGTGGCACAGAAGTCTAACCAACCACCCTTCTGTGGTGGGCATCCCAGAAGAAGGAGTCCTTGGAAGTATCGTCACTGAGAGTGCAGACTCTGGAGCCAGACTGCCTCCAGATAGCCTTAGGCTAGTTAATTGACTCAGTTTCCTTTTCTGTAAAATGGGATAATAGCACCTAGCTTATAGGGTTATTGTGCGGGTTAATTGACTTATTATAAGGATTAATTGAGTTAGTATTTACAAAGCACTTAGAACAGTGCCTGCCACATAGTAATTACTTGGTTAATGTTAGCCTGTGTGATTATCTTTTTTTTTTTTTTTTTAAAGCTTTGGGGAAGCCTTGAGGCTTCCTTGTTGCTTGACTGACCCAAGATCTGTTTCCAGTGGAAGAATTTAAGAGTAAATTTTAGTGAGCTCCTAGTCCAGAAGGCATGTGACTCACTTTCCATATCACCAGCCTTGGCAGTTTGATGAGGGGTGTTTTTGCAGCTATTGTTTTCTAATAATAAAGTATGAAATTGTTTATTCTCAGAGTTAGAATATACACTATTATCCTGATCTGTACATCACTGTGTCCTCTTGAGTGAGGAAGAGTGGGGTTACCACCAGCAAATAAGTGTGCCTTGTCTTGGGTGTGGGAGTTGCGGTTGGACATCCATTCTGACCACGGGGCTAGACCACACGCAGGTCTCTCTGCTCTCGGCACACAGCATCCTGTGCTGAGGTGTGCTGTACTTCCTGTTCTGAGGGGAGGATGGTTTCTGAGGCTTTTTAAAAAAATAATAACAGCTTTATTGAAATACAATTCACACACCATAAAATTCACCCTTGTAGAGCGTACAGTTCACTGGTTTTTAGCATGTTCACAAGATTGGGCCACTGTCAACCCCTGTCTATTTCAGAACATTTTCATCACCCCAGAAAGAAACCTTATATCAATTAGTAGTTCCCTTCCTGAGCCCCCCGCACCCCATTCCCTGGCAACCGCTAATCTGCTTTCTGCTACTATGGATTTTCCTGTTCTGTACAATTCATGTAAATAGAATCATAACACTTTGTGGTGTTTTGTGATTGGCTTCTTTCACTTAGCGTAATGTTTTCAGGAGGTGTCAGTACTTTTTTCCTTTCCATTCATATTCTGTTGTATGGTTATAACACATTTTATCCATCGATTGGTCAACTCATAGACATTTGGGCTGTTACCACTTTGGGACTGTTAGGAATAATGCTATGAATGCTGATAGGCAAGTTTTTGTGTGGACATGTGTTTTCATTTTTCGTAGGCTATACCTAGAAGTAGAATTGCTGTTAATGTGGTAACTCTATGTCTACTTTTTTCAGGAATTGCCAGACTGTTTTCCAAAGTGGCTGTACCATGTCGTGTTCTCCACCGGCACTTATGAGGGTTCCAATTTCTCTACATCCTCTCTAACACCTGTTATTGTCTGTCTTTTTTATCGTAACCATCCTAATGGTTGTGAAGTAGGATCTCATTGTAGTTTTGGTTCGTATTTCCTTAGTGACTAGTGATGTTGAACATATGTTCTTAGCTGCCATTTGTGTATCTTCTTTGGAGAAATGTCTGTTCAATTCTTTGCCCATTTTAAAGTCCCTTATCCAACTAAAGGGACAGAAGTCTTCTCATGGAATCCCAGTGAGTGACTGCCCAGAGGATTTTCCCCTTTAAACTAGAGTCTGCTGGGGCTCTGGCATTCTCCTGTGTTACCATCTGTTCTCATGACCTGGGAACCAGTTGCTTAACTTCTCTGTATTGGCTGGTCCCTTCTATCAGCATCACCCAGAGATGGCTTTGACGCAGCCATTTCTGTGATAAGAGGCCCATGTGGTCAAAGAAAGTTGCCGTCTGTCTTGGAGATGTACGATGCGTGTGCTTTACAGGGAAGCCTCTGAGGAGTCTCACGTTAAGCCTTTATGAGTCCTTTATCAGATAAATGATTAGCAAATATTTTTCCCTTCTGGTGGCTTTTGTTTTGTTTTGTCTTTCACTTTCTCGATGGTGTCCTTTGAAGCATAATTGTTTTTCATTTGGGGGAAGTCCAGTTTATCTATTTTTTTCTTTTGTCACTTGAGGTTTTGGTATTCCTTAGTTCCTTCAGGGGCTCTGTAAAGCTTACTTTTACTTTGGACATTATTTAGAATAGAATCCTTTAAATATCTTTATTCTGGAAAGTCTTCAACGTATATAAAAATAAAGAAAATGGCATAATGAGCCCCCAAGTCCCCATTGCCCAACTCCAGCAATTTATTGTCATGGCTGTCTTCTTTTTTCTATACCCACTTTCACTTCCATTCATGCCCAGTGATGTTATTTTGAAGAAGACTGCATTTCAACCATGAATAGTTCCATTTGAATCTCTCAAAGATAAAAGGATTTTGTTCCTCAGTATAACCACCATACCATATCACATCCTAAAAATGAACAATAATTGCTTAATGTTATAGGATCTTGCATGTGAGAACTTAAGTTAGATCCAGAGGTAAAAATACCATTAGAAAATTCAGCTCATGTATAACAGTTCTTCAGCTTTCTTAAGTAACCCTCCTTAAGTGTGCCACTACTTTAAAAAAAGTTGCTCCCCAAGAACACCCCTCAGTCCCGTGAGTATCAGAGGCGCGCTTCCAACTACAGCTTTCTCTTTCTTTCACTTGACAACATCTAGTGGTAGAGTTTCAGTCACGGCAACCCCCCCCCCACCAAACTTTCTTTGTCATCTTGTCACAATGGATATACCTTTCCAACCTCTCCCCAGTGTGTAAGGTGAAAGATTAACTTAGGACTTTTGCCCTCAATTTCTAGCATAGGGAGAATTTGGGGGAAAAATCCTACTCTTATCTGAGATTGCACAAATGTTCAGAGAAACCCAGGAAAATGAGAAGACCTGTCAGCGTATTTTGTCCTCTTTCACCTCTCCAGGGGCGTCAGCCGCGTGTCCCCATCCTGTGCCTGGCTGACTATGCCTGCTCTGAAGGTACAGTACTGGGGGGTTCACAGCAGATGAGCAGAGCTGCTGAGGGAGAAATGGAACCTAGAATTTGGAGGCTGACAGAACCATAGAGATAATGATGCCACGAACAGATGTTCAGTAAGAAAGAAGGACTGTGCTGTTTGAAATGTAGGAGATTTTGGGTTGAACAGACTTCTTAACTGTGAGACTCCTCGGAGGCTTCCCTGTAAAGCACATGCATTGTGAATCTCCAAGAGAGACGGCAGCCTTTTTCAACCACATGGGCCTCTTATCGCAGAAATGGCTGCCTCAGAGTCATCTCTGGGCGATGCTGATAGAAGGAACCAACCAACTCAGAGAAGTTAAGCAATTGGTGTAGGGTCCTGAAGCTAGGTGGTAGCACAGAAGAATGCCAGCGCCCCAGTAGAGTCTAGTTTGTGTCACCCACTGGGGTTCCATGGGAAGACGTCTGTCCCTTCAGTCAGAAACCCTAAGTCTGGTCCTAGACCACTGCACATTTTCAGACATTCACTATATTGTCTGGCAAGTGGGGATGGTAAAAACTTCTAGCCCTGTCACTAGCTGATAGAGGGAGCAACTAAAATGGATGTAAAAGTAGTTTATAAACCTTGAGTTCTGGAAGGATGATGATTTATTGTCTCTCTGGCTGCTTAGCTCCACCTGTTCTGCAACATTGAGCACACGTTGCCCAGAATGTACATCTTGAATCAAGTGGAAGGTTTGGAACAATGGATATAAGTGTAAAGATACAAGTACCTGCTAATTTTTTTCAGGGAGGGCCAGTGGCTTGCACTGACTTCCCTTCTTGCCATGACGGGGGATGCTTTCTCAAAGGCACTTTCGGCTTTTCTCTCCCTAAGCGTTAGGCCTGTATCGTAGCATATCTCTGCCTGCCTCTTCTGCTTTGCTCTAGTGCTTCAGGATTTGGGCCCTGGGTCAAAGTGGTTTTGAAGTAAGGTTTGCTTATTGCTGTCATCTGTGTTGCCCCACTCTCTGTGGCCTTGGGGGTATGGGGTTCAGGTGTGACCCGCGGTTGGGCGTTATATGACGAAAGGAGCAGAGGATTCCATCTGCTGTGATGCCCTCTCCAATTTCACCACCCTTCGTCATCTTTTTACTTGGGGGTGTGGATGTGTGTGTTCCAGAAGCTTTCCCACCCCCTATAACTTGTGGGAGGGATAAATTGTCTTAATGTTTCCTTCTGGTGCTTTTGACCATGAACTCTTAGAGCCGGAGTAGATTGGTTATCGAATAGCCTAAGGAGGGAGAAGGGAATATTTGATTTACATAAGATCCAGGAAATGAGGAAAGATATGGTGCCAGGAGCTGTGTTTTTTCAGCTAGACCTTATTAAGTTTCACAATCCTTTATGCAAAAAAAGAAAAACAGGCAACTTCTAGGTGTTGCTTAATGCAGTTAGTTGGTGACTGGTGACAAAACCAGGAGCAGCTTAATCCCAGTCCCCATAATCGAAAAACTAATGGGATTAGATCACGTCCCAAGTTCTACCTTGAGTAAGGGAATTTTACTTTTGAGATGGCTTAAATGCTTTAAACTCCTCAGCAGAGAAATTATAGCTATAGAGATAATGGGGACACACAGAGGGTTTCCCAGTAATATCCATGTGCTCACCCAATCTCTTAGCTGTTTATTGGGTTCCTGTGGCCACGAAACTGTCACCTGCACTACTGTCTGGGGATTCAGCTGTATTAGCTTCCTTTTTACAGTCATACGTCTCTTTATCCTTTTCTGAGGGCCTACTTTGTGCAAGGCATTGCTTGGTAAGGGGAGGGACACAGAAGTGAAAGGACATCTTGCCCTTAAGTTGCTTCTACTTTAGAAGAGTTAGGCCTGAGAAGAAATCAGTTTGCTGAGCTCATGAGCACATAAAGAGTGGGTGGATTTTCCTATAAAAGCACAACCAAGATGGTCTCTCTCTGGACAGTGTGAATAATCGCTCTTACAGCTTTGCAGCCAGAGGGCCTAGAGCTGCTTCCAGGGACTCAGAGTTGAGGTCATTTAATAAAATGACCTTCCTGTTAGCCCTTACTGCGGGCCTGCTGCCAGTGTACCCGTGTTCCCACCTGAAGTGCATCACGTCTCTCCTTGTCTTGCTCCAAGTTGAAATAGAAGGGAGAGATGAAATCAGATTTAGTGGAGACCTTGAAGACTCATTTTCCTAATGATGCTCTTTCCTGGTTACATCCCCGTGGGTGTCAGGTACTGGGTGTGACCCACGTCTCTCCTTTTGATCTTATTCCAATCTTCAGTTTAGAGAGCAGCTTGGGAGCAGACGGGAAAAGTGTCAGGGGACAGCCCTGAGCCGAGCTTGCTGATTGTCATGTAATTCTTGGCTACTTGCTCGTTTGGTGGGGGGCTGAACTGTTTTCAGGGCAGGAAAAACCGAACCTGGCATTTCCGTACAAAAACAAACAAGGCTGCAGTTGTACTTGATAACGCTGGAGTTGCAGATCAGCAGTGGCCCATTAACTCAGGGACAGCCCACTGTCCACGCTGAGTTTCAGAGACCCCTGGGCTGTCTGGAGCAGGCAGTAAATGTCCGTCCCGGAAGGTAATAAATATTTGCAGAGTGATTGTCAGCACAGAAGGATTTTCTTGTTAGGGGGCAGGAAAGCTAGGAACCTCGGGGAGCTGTCCTTTAACTGGTTTCAGCTTCTGCTATGTGTGGGTGTGTGTGTGTGTTTTCTTATTTTCTCAGACAAGACATTGGGGTCAGGACCTGACTACGTAAAAGGAATTTTCTTGAGATTTCATCATCACGTTCTGCTACATTTATTTCTCTCTCTCTATTTAAAAGACCTTTGAAATAGGTATCTTCCCTCAACCTTCCCCACCCCCCAGAGTGGAACAAGAGCAACTCCAAGATGTAAACAAGCAAAAAGAGAGCCTAAGACACTAAGTAAACTAGAAATTCCTGTCCTTGCTATTCATGGTGCTCCCCTAGTTATCAGAAAGAACAAATGTGCTCGTTAGAGGTACTCAGTTTGTGGGGGTTCTGCCTTCTCTCTCCAGCTCATCTGTGCCCCATCTTGTGTCTTTCTCAGATGCCCCACGTGTCCTTGTCTCCATGCTTTGGGCTCTACTTGGCTCTGCCTACCACGCTCATCTTCCTACCGCTAGCGTCCATGTTACTTTAGTACCTGTCCTTTGATACAGCTTTCTTTGGCCATTCTGTCCCTGACTCGCCTCCCTTCTTTGAGCTCTTCTTGCAGTTACTGTCTCTACTCCTCCCCCCACATTTATGATAGAGTGCCTGTGTTTGTTTCTCTACCTGCTGTCTTTTCTCCCTAACTGGGCAATTAAATCAATAAATCCTCCAGGGCAAGACTGGTTCATCCAATAGTGTATCCTCCTCATCTTCATGCTACAGCCTGGGTGCCTGGATGTGACTGTGACTTTCTGGGTCACAAATGAAGGGAAAGAGACAATTACAATATCAGAGTACCATCTCCATGCATGTTCGAGCCATTTCGGCCTAACTGAAGTGCTGGCCCCACTGCTTACTAGGTGTGTGCCCTTGAATGAGTTACCTAACTTCACTGAAGCTCCCGTTTTTCACCTGTAAGGACTGAGATATCAACATACGTTAGAGTACTCCCTCTCTGAAATACATTGTTTGATGTTTAGCAAATGATTACATACTACAGTTAAGGGCTGTTTGCCCAGCCATCTTTCCTGGAAGACTCAATAGTAGGAAAGCAGCCATAGGTTTTTTTGGTTTTTGTTTTTAAGTAATCTCTATACCCAGTGTGGGGCTCGGACTCAAGACCCTGGGATCAAGAGTCGCATGCTTTACCGACTGAGCCAGCCAGGCACCCCTGTATCCACAGACACCCTACCAGGCACCCCTACAAGCCCTGTGTGACTTGTAGAGCTCCTTGTCCTATTCAGAAACCAGGAAAGGTGTGTTTCTGTTTCTTGTCTCGGCAGGCTTGCTACACGTCTGCCTTTGTCCAACCCGAGGACACAGATAAGCTAACACTCTTGGTTTCTGGCACCAAACAGTCCTTAGCATTTCTACTTGGCAAAGTTCTGCAAATCTTTGTCCTGGGTTTGGACTCCTTCCCATGGCATTCCCCAAAATAATTATTCCAGGATCCTTTTATTGATGCCCAGCCTCACATTCATGACATGAGGATGCCTCAGTTTGACTTTTGTGGCACTCACTTTGGTTTGGGGTTTGGAGTTCGGAGTTCACCTATACTTCTAGGTTTTTGTTTTTGCTTTTTTTTAAGATTTTATTTATTTATTTGACAGAGAGAGAGACAGCCAGTGAGAGAGGGAACACAAGCAGGGGGAGTGGGAGAGGAAGAAGCAGGCTCCCAGCGGAGGAGCCTGACATGAGGCTCGATCCCAGAATGCCGGGATCACGCCCTGAGCTGAAGGCAGACGCTTAACGACTGCGCCACCCAGGCGCCCCCACTTCTAGGTTTTTGTTTTTGTTTGGTTTGGTTTAGGGTTTTTTGAGTCCAAACTGGAAGGCATTTAAATGTGCCTGTACCCAACCTGAGAAACTTAAAAGATCTCTCATCTTAGAGATGTTCTGTGTCAGCCTAGCAGCCTCTGCTCCAAAGCTCCTGTTAGTAAAAACGGCCTTGGATCTGGAGATTGTCTCCTGTCCCAGAAGCCTGACAGTTGTTGTCCTATTCTGACAAAACCCTTTCTTCACATTCCCTGCTTATGAAATTAGAAACCCCCAGCCCTCAGCCCTAGTCTCCTTCAAGCCTCACCTCGCCGTGACACGGTGTGGGAACAATTCACCAGTTACCTGAGATCCAAGGCATGGAAGATCTTCTGTTCCAGCTGGCTCCTTGCGTGGAGACCGTTCGTGTGCTGAGAACGGATGAGAACTTTAGGGCTTTCCCAGTCATTTATCTCATAGAACCCAGGCTCCAAAGTGGGTCAGAATTGGCATCCTGGGGCCTAAGGGCCTGTCCTCTGTGCTCTGGAATATAGCAGTCAGAGCCAGGGTAAGTGGCAGACTTCTAAAACAGGGTTCTGGGGCACTGACCAGGGATGTGCATGTCTGCTCAACGTTCAGCTGAACCCTCAATCTGGTGTTTGCCTCGGTAACTTTTGGTCTAATATCGCAACACCTGTATTACTGTCAGGGAAAAATTCTTTGGAGCTAGAGGCTTTATTCATATCCTTGCTCTCCCACTGCTAGCTGTGTGACCTGGGGCAAGGTATCCTATGTGCTTCAGTTTCTACAACTGAACAGGGGTAATACCTACATCATGAGTTTGTTGTGGTGTTAAGTGCAATGTGGATTAAAGGGAGTTCTTAGCACAGAGTCTGGCTCATTGTCAGTACTGGAAAAAAATAACTCCCCGCCTCCATCCCTGAATTTAAAGATTGTAAATGTATGGGGTGCCTAGAAAGATATTGCCAAAAGATTCTTACATCAACTACAGTGAAAGGATGAATTCTGTTAGCCATGAACATACACAGTGTTATAGTGTGTCTTGTTAAATAATAAATTATTCAGAATCCAAAGGGTTTCAGCATTCCTATCTTTGGGGATTTTCTAAACTGGGAAGGAAGGGGCTGGGTCAGTGGAAGGGTGGCTCAGGCATTGCCTGAGCCCATAGACAGTTGTTAAACTGCAACATTTTGACAACATGATCCTGCTTAATTCTGGTATAGTGTGACTTCCTTTTTTTTTTTTTTTTTTTTTAAGTTGGTGAGTTCAGCATTGAATTAAATTCTGCATTGTTAGGAGGATGACCAAAATTGTTTGTAGAGGATTTGCCTTACCTTTAGTCTGTCATACATGAGCCAGGGTCACTTACATAAAAGGACCCTTGTTTTTTTCAGTCGAGTACAAATTGCTAATGATCATCTTGCCTCTGAAACCCCAAAGCGGACTACTTTGTCACTGGGTTGTGGTCACATGGCAAAAAGTGAACTTGCCTTCCTAGGGGTGCCCACATTTGCCAGTTCCTTCTCTTTTTCTCCTGACTTCCTCCAAATCTCAGTGCTCAATGAGGGTTAGTCAGTAAGAGGCAGGTGGGAGGGTCAAGGAGAAGATGAGTGAGAAAGAAGCCATTGTCAACCATCACTTTGTTCGAGTATGTGATATTGTGTGTGCTAGGTATAATGCATTGAGTTTAACGCTGCCTTGTACACAGGACTTTATAATCTTATAAGAAGATAAAAGTAGACAGCTGCTGATTAGAAACACTGCTTTGAGTTGCATCCGTATAAGGATGATGAATCATTAGGGGAAAATCGGGAAGCCTATGATGCAATTTTGATAATTTAGATTGAACTTTTACAAAATTATTTTTGGATTTCTAGTAATTTTGCTGCAATTCCACTTATTCAGAGATCACTGCCGATGATTGTTATTTAGAAATGTGGAATGCTTCCACAGCCCATCATAGCAAGAGTCCTTGAGCGTTTTGGCTCATGGCAGTGTCCCCAGCACCTAGAACAGTGTCTGGCACACTGTGGGCATTCAGTAGGTGTGCAATGAGTGAATAAGTACGCTTACACCATGTGACTCTCTCCAGAGAATTGCAGGTGCCATTGTGTCTTATTAGGTAAGTTCGGACTAGAGTTGCCCAGGAAGGGCTGTGGATGCCCTTTCCTCCAGTTTGGCTGACGAAAGTCATAATGCTGCATGCGTTTTGTGGTGGTCAGCGATTGCTAGGGGACTGAGGAAATGAAAGGAGGGTGTTGAAAGCTCTGCCTTGATACCTGGGCCTGCCTGTCTCCTGTCCTTCTGTCTGCTGATTTGGCTTGTGTGTGAGAGTGGTAGCAAGGCATGGGATCGACTCTGTGGCCATGTCTTGAGAATACGTATTTGCTGAAGAATGGCCCCCTAGCCGCAAAACACCTGCAGCAGCAGAAGCTACTGCTCTCTGCACATCCCATCTCCTCTCTGTCCCTGGCAGTGAGGCTGCGGTTCAGGCTCATTCTTTTCATGAGCCTCGAGGAAATGGCTCAGCTGGCTTGGCTCCTTCATTTCCTTGTCAGGAAAGTCAGTGTGACCTTGACCATCAGTGGGAGACCTGCAGCAAGCACATTGTGTGTCTGGCTGGATTCACTAATGATTGAAAAGTACTGTTGGCAACTCACCAGGCTGTAAGTGTTACGTGCTGCTAATTTCTTGTCCGAGGTGGGGGCGAGAGATATTAATTTGCAAGAGTCGTTTCTGATTTACCTGGGTTGTGCCTGGTAACCTGCCACTCCCATGGAGGCCTTCGATGAATATCACTGGAAGAAAATTGTTGCAGAAAATAAAAAGAAAGAGGAGCTATATTTGCTTCCGAGTGGTGGAAACACAGAATCAATTTGCCGCCCAAGAAGTTATTAGAAAGTAACTCTGAATTTATAAAGCCCTCCAAAAGGTGTCATTTCTGCAAGTACAAATCCAAACATGAACCTTTTGTTCTTTGTAGTGTTGTCTTTCATGGAGGATTCAGGGTGGGGGACAGCGACTGGGACCTGCTGCTTAGGGAAGGGTGGCCAGAGGAGAGCTGGCCTACACCAGAAGCCAGACCCAGGGCCTTTGCTTTCTGTGCAAAGCTTGCTGTTAGTCATTTTCTCTAGAGTGAGCTTAGAGAAGAAAGCAGACAAACCTGGGGTGGTGAACTTTTCAGAAGCAAGAGTTGGTTTAAATATAGATGATCTGCTTTACTGGCAACTTGGAGGCTGCCGTGGGACTTGTTGTACCTTTGTAAGGCAAGTGAGGAAAGATGTTGGCACCTGTACATGCGCAGTTTGTTTATGAAATATAAACTCTCCTGTAGAAGCAAGGGCTCCAGAGGTCAGCGTCTGAGGTAGCATGTCCTACCTTAGCTGGGGGAAAGGTGCCTCCAAGCCCTCCCTGCTAATTGACTCAAATCTCTAGAGAAGGTTGGGACAGCCAGGCTTCATACAACTGTTTTATTTATGGAGCACCGACTCTGGCGGGAGTGGGGGTGGAAAAGTTTCTGTGAAACTGACAAATCACCGGGCTGGATTTTCTTTCCCAAGGAGGAGAAACAATAGCTTGGGAGCTCTAGCGTCCCCGTCCTTGTTCAGAGAAATGTAGCTCTTTTCAGCTTGAGGGATTTGATTTCTATGCCCCCGAGCCAGCTCAGAGCAGAGGGGAGCTGATCTCAGGCCCCCCTGCTCGGTGGGTCCAGGGCTGGCTGTCATGGGTTTGCAGCACATCCTCCTCCGTATTCCACAGCAGCTGTCTGGAGTTTTTTCTGCTGTGCCTGAACTGATGTCATTTCCCCCTTGGCAGACAGCTTGGGCTTTGCTGCGTCTGAGATATGTCACGAGAAGGTGGGGGTGGGTCGGAGCCAGGCGGGGGGAGTAGTGAGGACAGCAGGAGGGAGAGCGCCTGCCTGGTCCCAGGACTCTGTTTACTTTCTCTTCTTTGCTAAGGAAGGCCGGTTAACTGGGACCTCGGAGCACGCAGGCCCACCTGGGGAAATTCTCATTCCAAGACCTTAACTTTTAAAAGCCCTTTGTTCCAAACGTTAGTGTGGACGATGCTCTTGCAGGATGCCTTTCCTTTTGGGTCTTAGACAGGTAATTGAACTGGCTATCCGTGGGTTGGGTTTGGGCAGGGAAGAAGGGTGGGAGCTTGTTTGTTGTACTACAGCTTTGGGTGGAGGTAACCTTTGAGAAAAATGTCGCACAGCTAGAGCAGGCCAGCTCCCATGCAGAAATTTCCAGTCTTCTCTCCTTGTGTGCTGGTTGCTCCTTACTTCCAGAGCCACCATGTTCTTAACCTCCTACATCCCTGAGGTCTCTGGGGCCGTCCATTCCGATTTTCCATCAGATACCATAAAGCTGTTTCCAGAGCCTTACAGAGGAAACAGCCGAGGGGAGAGACTGGGGAGGAGGAGAGGCAGAGTAGATTCTTGATCCAAACTGCTTGTATTCCTTCTCCATTTTGATTTGGTTAGTTAGCAGAGATTTCTTAACAGTTCTCTCCTTCTAAAGAGATTCTGAGTAGGGGGAGGGGGATCTTCTAGAGGGAAGGGCTCCCAGAGGCTTTCTCCTTGCAGGCATGTGGTCAGGGCTGTGTGGCTCAGGGACGTCCTGGAGATCTCAGAAGGATGGGGGTGGGCTTGACCACATTTTGGCGTTCCTGACAGATTTTTCAGAGCCAACAGACCCCTGTGGCAGAGTCTTGATTGCTTTGCGAACTGCTCTTTGAAGTAGGGGCACTAAATTATAGCCCGTAACCCGGTGTGGAATGAGAAAACAGTAGCAAGAGACCAACTGCGGTCTGCTGAGAACACAGTTGTTGCCAACTATTTGTTCCAGGGCTTCTGAGAGTTGGCCACCCCCACCCCCCTTTGGTCTGAGAGGCATGTCTGTATTGGAATGTGTAACTGTAACCAGCGGCTGTAAGAGGGGGTGGGGACAGACACACACCCTCTGCTGCCTGTTCCTGGGTGAGGAAAAGCCACAGATGAGATCAAACCAGAAGCCTTAACGAGGCGCTGCTAGGGACTGCTGGGTTTGTCTCACTGTTAGGAAAGTGCTGGGTGAGCAGATCTCCCTTGGGTTGCCCCAAATTCTTTAAAAGTCAGTGTCTCTGAAAAGCTTACTTCATACATGCCGTGGGTTCTCTTGTTAATCTGCAGTGTTCCTTTGGTGCAGCTGATAGGCCAGGGGTGGGGGGCATTTGAGCATCTCCTCTGTCCCCCAAGAAAGGCTGTCCTTTTAACCTATGGGCAGAGTGAGCCCTGGTGAGGACTTTGAGCAGCACTGGAAATGGGCTGGTTGAAGCATCTCATGCATGTATGTCAGATGTCAGGGGGAGAGAGGTGGAGATTAGGCGGTAGGGTAGAAGGAGCAGGGCGGGGGAGCCAGAAAGGCCTGTGTCCAAATCCTGGCTCCCCCAGGGTCTTGGGCAGGCTGCTTAACTGCTCTGAACCTCATCTTTGAAACGAAAATAATAAAACCTACTGGAAGAATTATTGAGGGTTTTTCACAAGCGAATGTATTTAAAACACAAGCACCTTGGCTGGCTGCGAGTAGGCATTTAATAGAAATGTAACCATTATTTCTATGTACTCATCCCTAAGGGATGTGAAACCACATAGGACCACAGGGGTATGGGAAACTAGAAGCCTGAGGACCAGAGGTGAAGGGTGGAGGGGACAGGCCTACCAGCATGAGTTGACTGGGGGTTGGGAGACTGTCGCTTATTATACCAATATGCTAGTCATCTTGTATATTGAGGAGACAAGAAGGGGAGGGTCCATGTCCAGTCACCTCCTCTCAGCTGAGAGGATGCAGTTGATCCAGTGAAGGGCTGGGTTGGTGGTCCTGGGGAGCATCTCAGAGGATCAACAGCAGGTGGATCTTAAGCTCTTGTTTCTTTTTTTTTCTTTTAAGCTTTATTTATTTGAGAGAGAGAGAAAGCGCGCGTGCATGCAGGGGTGGGGGGTGATGGTGTGTGGAAGGGCAGAGGGAGAATCTTAAGCAGACTCCAGGTTGAGCGCAGAGCCTGAGGCGGGGCTCGATCTCAGGATCCTGAGATTATGACCTGAGCTGAAACCAAGAGTTGGATGCTTAACCATCTGAGCCACCCAGGCGCCCCTTAAGCTCTTGTTTCTTTTTTCTTTTCTTTTTTTTTTTTTAAAAAGATTTATTTATTTGACAGAGATAGAGACAGCCAGTGAGAGAGGGAACACAAGCAGGGGGAGTGGGAGAGGAAGAAGCAGGCCTCATAGCAGAGGAGCCTGATGTGGGGCTCGATCCCATAACACCGGGATCACGCCCTGAGCCAAAGGCAGACGCTTAACGACTGCGCCACCCAGGCGCCCCAAGCTCTTGTTTCTGAACAGATCCCTGGTGGAAGGTTGAACTAGAAGACCTCTTGAAGACCCTTTCTGCCCTTCTGTGATTCAAACCTTGCCTATAAAAACTTTGACTGTTTTTGGTTACATAATTTTGTGTATTTCTAGCATTTCTGTGTCTGACAGTGTAATTACGTTCTTTACTGGAGCTGTGGTAAAGCTAGCTTTCTAAAGAATACTTGGTGATAATTCTGTTTTTTTTAAAAATGACAAAAATATATATGCTGTTGGTCTTTATCATACATCATACGTGTGTACTTTCATACATTTTTTTCTCTCTTAATCCACATAACAGCCCTGTCTTAACTGGTAGTGCGGTTCTGTTTCTACAGAAGTGCTTGCTGAGGCTTATGGGAGGTAAGCCGTTTGCCCAGAGTTGCTCAGCTAGCTAGGAAAATAGTAATAGAAGTTTTGTTTTTTCTTCTCTCTCTTTTTTTTTAAGATTTTATTTATTTTAGAGAGAGCTCGTACATGAGCAGGGGAGGGGCAGAGGCAGCGGGAGAGGGCTATGATCTCCAGCACACTCTGAGATGAGCGTGGAGCCCAATGTGGAGCTCGATCCCACGACCCTGAGATCATGACCTGAGCTGAAACCAGAAGTCAGATGCTCAACCAGCTGAGCCATCTAGGCGCCTCTTGTTTCTTTTTAAACCCTGGTCTTTTAATTCTAAAGCCTGGAGTTTCTCTCACTACCTAGACTGTTCTGCCCAGTGCCTGTGTGAGAAGAGCATTGTTTTAGTTGGGGCATATTCTCCATAGGTTGTTTCTAGGTGGCCCAGGCTCCAGCTAAAACACCGCTTGTCTCTTTGTGCCCATTTGCATTTACTTTGTGAAACAGTCTCATGCATGCCGCATCTACTGAATTATGCCTCTGCAAGGAGATTTGAACACTTAATGAATGTGGACCTAACACAAAGGATGCAAAGATAAATAAAGCATGACCCTTAACTTCCTAGGAGCTAAGACTCCAATGCAGTGGTTCTTAAAATGCATAAAAATCACCTGGGAGTGGGGCTAATGACAATGTAGATTTTGTAGGTCTGGGGCCAGAGCCCAGGAACATGCATTTCTATAAAGTCCCCCAGGTGGTTCTGACCGAGCTAGTTTCTGGCAATTCTGAGAGCACCCCCTGCACCACTAGGTTTAGTAGCATGAAAGTAGTTAACACGATAATTGCCTGTAACAGGAATGCCCGGGACCTAGGACAGCAGAGGGTGGGAAAGCATCTCAGTCAGGTGCGGGGGCTGTGGTGGGGGGTATTGGGGGTTGGTAGTGGGGGTGGAGAGTGGTATGCATGAAAGGCTTTCTTGAGAAGGTGATATCTGATTTGAGTCTTGAAGGATGAGTAGGAGTTTACCAGACATATGATCTGGGGAAAGAGCATTCCAGACAGACCAGGTTGGGAGTATTGTTTTTGTTTTCTTCTGTAGATGAGAAGGGAAACTATCATCTATGAGTCTTAGTACTAGGTATGCCTGAGGCAAGACAGGGACTTTGGCTCACCCACCATTTGGCATCCTTTATGACACAGAGAAGAAGGAAAGCATTAGGGCCCTTCGGTCTGATAATGAGAGTGGCATGAATTCAGTGTGTGTAAAGGAGAGTTAAGCTTTAGGCTGTATTAGTTCTTCCACGCAAGGAACAGTTAAGACAGCTCACTGGAAGCTAGTGTTCACTAAAGAGCAGTCTTTTTGTGCTTAGAAAAGCTAAACTTCAGAAGAGAGTCACTTCCCGACCTTTTTGGGCATGGTACCATGTACCAGAGTTTAGATATACCACAGTTGAGCATCTTATCCCTTTATTAACTGGTGAGATCAAGAAAATGAGTTTTCCAGTTAAGGAGAATCCATCCTGTAAACCTAACAGCTGGATTACTGACTTTCAGAGAATAAGATTGCAACAGAACATTCTTAGTCTGCTGATTTGAATGAATTCTCTTTCATGTTTGATTCAGAAGGCATTGATTTCGTAATGCGGGGGGATTCTTAGGACTAACAGGCTATATCTAAAACGTATTGTGTGTATTCCATTCAAAGCATGTTGTAGATACAAAGAGATATAAACTCTATCCCTGCCCTCCAGGGGTTTATGGTCAGGTAGGGGAAGTAAGTGCTTAGGATAATTGGAACGTTCGGCAGGTGATGGTGAGTGCCACTAGAGAGGGACAGGGTGCTGTGAGTTCACAGATGTGGGGAGGGGACTTTCTGCAGGTGGCCCTGTCCACAGTCCAGTACTCTCACGGGTTGCCCCACAGGTGTATGGAAGGACCAGTTGATGGCAACTGCTGGCCCATGGAGTCCAGGCTGTATATAGATCCATCAAGACAGTAATTTGTATCTTGCACCTCAGAATGCTGCCTTTCTCTGTGGGAGGGGCCCACTCTCCCCCAAATTGTCCTCACCGAAGTGAGATGATCCTTGATACTGGAAATGAGTAGTCTCCAGGAAAACTGGGGTGCTCCTGCCCGTGTTGGAATATGTCATGGACAGACGCTCCTGGCCCAAGGGGTGGTTTGTAGTCTAGACAGTAGGAGCTGATATTACAGGCCCTTGATTGGCCGGATGCTGAATGTAACAGGGCAACCAGAATGTTGAACCCCAGTTACTCCCTGGGCCTGATAAGAAGTCTTAGGGCCTCACAAGGACAACACTGGAAATGCCACGGTGTAAGCCAGCCTAAAGTGCAGGATGGGAGCCATCACTAGGGAAAGGGAAGAGGGAATTTTCCAACTTCTCATATAACCCCTAACCTGCTGAATGTTAGCCAATGTCACGTGATAATTCTGTTTGTCATTTGTTATTTCATCATGATAGCCACCATGAGAGAGGAGGCCTTACCTCCTGTCTGTTGTGAGGAAACCAAAACTTAGGAGGTTTATCTCTCTTTGGTATCGCACAGCTGAAGTGTGGCTGTGGTGGCACTGGAGGCCAGGGCCGAGAGGCTCGCGTTGTTCTCCTCTTGCCTATTGCTCTGGTATGGTGCCTGCACCCAGATCTGCCAGACCTTCCCCCTGTGTGCCCCGCACTCTGCCAGCGACAAGTATCGAGCCCCAGTCGACAGCACCTACCCTTGTGTGTGCTTAGCCTCTCTCTACAAGGTTTGGGACAAATTAAGCAAGACCCTGCTTGGAAGGGAGCTGTCTGTATATAATGCAGCAAACACCAAGGTGACACTTGTTTGTACTACCAGAGGTTGGAGCCAAAATCCTCATTGCCGCTGATTTGTAAAAATCTTGTTTAAGTGACAGCTCCGTAGAGCACCTCAGTTCCCTACGGTCACCTAAAGATAGGAGGGGGTGATTTTTATCTTGGCCCTTTCAGATGGATTTTTAAAAAAAGATTTTATTTATTATTTATTTATTTTAGAGCGAGAGAGACAGAGCCCGAGGCGGGGGAGGGGCAGAGGGAGAAAGAATCCCAGGTAGGATTCACACTCAGCGCAGAGCCTGATGCAGGGCTCGATCCCACGACCCTGAGATCATGACCCGAGCTGAAAGCAGGAGTTGGATGCTCAACCAGCTGAGCCACCCAGGCACCCCTCAGATGGATTTTTAAACCCCCAACCATCTCTGTTGCAAGAAGCTGCTTTTGTAGAGGAATGTGGTTTGTTTTTCATCACACTTCTGTTATCAAAGCAAAGAGAAACCAGTGAATTGGACAGTAACTTAGTGGAAAAGAAGACTGTCTCTGCTGATTTTGAAACTTTTATCCAGGGTGGAGCCAAAGAAAACATTTACTTCCTCCAGTGATATCCCACGACTCGGATCCACCCCCTCCCACCCCTTTTCCTTGAAGAGGTAAATTTTAGTCCAGGGGAACGATAATTTAGGGCTACTTTAAAAACTGCTAGAAAATTTCTTTTTCTGCCCCAATTCCCTAGCAGCCAAATACTAGTTTCTTAACTCTCCTTCCCTCCTCTTTTTGACTCTGTTGCTACAAATTTGTAGCAACAGTGAGTTGAAAGGGGCTCCTCAGGTCAACCTGCTTTAGCCATTTCTGAGTGCCTCTCAGCCTCTGTAGCCATTGCTTCTCTGGGCAGGGGTCACCTAGACTTGAATCCTGGACCTTGTAAGAGGCATTGGTTGCTAGTTGCTGGAAATAGTGATTCAGTCCTGGGAGGTGACTTGCTTGACCTATCCCACTCTTTTCCTCAGGGAGGAAGGGGAGTAGGGGAAAGCTGTATGCATTTCAGGAGAGAGGGAGACATGTCTTGAGGATGGCTGGAGTGTAACACAGTGAGTTCTTTTGCTGAAAGTGCCGTAGGGCTTGCTGGGTCTCTGTTGCACATAAGACATCGGTTTCCTTAGGCATTGCATCAAGGAGGCCAGGAAATTTTTATTGTTTGGTTCTCTTGCTTAACACACAACCTTCTCAAATTCTTCCACTGAACTGTGACACATGGTCTCATTCTTGGTTTCACATACTGCACATCTGATCCTGTGGTTTTCATCAGGGGTTTGGAAATCTCTGGTTATGCGCAGGCAGTGGTGTGAATACCTGTGACCTCCCACTCCTCTGGGTGTGGCTCTGGAGGGCGGTGGGGAGGCCCAGGATAGGCCAGGGCAGGCTGCCAACAAAAATAGAACGTGCTATCACTTCCGCGTCTCCGGGTGAGGTTCTGGATTTATGGGCCTGGCTCTGATTGTGCTGGGTGACGGTAAACCTATCACCGCCAGAGAGAGCCAATGGGCAGGTCTCTCAGCGGTCATGCAAAATCACATCACCACAGCCTTGGTCTTACCCTTGGAGGCTCCCTTCATGCCGCTGCCTGTTCCATGGTATCTGAGCGGCACAGGCAGCACAGGCGAGGACTAGCCTCTCAGGTGCCTTGACCATCAGTCGGCAGGATCAGTGCTTTTCTGAAGATTTTTGCACGTCTGATCCTTTGCTAGGGCAGGTACACTTGTAAGATTGACATCAGTCTTGCTCCTGGGGAATTTACAGAATGGTTGGGGGGCCCATGAGGCAATCGAGCAACAAGACGAGATAGAGCACGATTCTGCACTAAGTCGCGTGGCGCAGTTTGGCTGGAGCAGTGGTTCTCAACTACAGGCAGTTTTCCCCTTCTGCTTGGGGGACATTTAGCAATGTTTGGATGTTGTTGATTGTCAGAACCTGGGGGGTGGGGTGTTGCTACGAGCACCTAGTGAGTAAGAGGCCAAGGATGGTGCTAAACATCCTACACAAAGAATTATCTGGCTCCAAGTGTGAGTAGTGCCAAGGCAGAGAAACTCACGGCTAGACATGACTGATGCATGGTGTGTCCGGTCTGCGTAGGGAGCAGTCACAGAAGCCACAAGCCTCAGGGAAAGAGGACCGAGATGTTTGAATACAGGGAAAATAGGTGTACTTCTCCCTGCTGCTTTCCAAGCAATATGTATTAACTACCAGCCCAGAGATTTAGAATCTTAACATCTTGGTTACCCCTATTGGGCAGGTATGGGGAGTTAATTTTTTATGGCCAGTAGCTAAGATCAGGCCCTTCTGGAGCTGGTATTTTATCTCTTACCCTGGATAGTAATAATCTGTATAACCACTTCAGAAGGATGGGATCTTAGTAGTGCCCAAATAACTTCATATAGTTTAAAGAACAGTTAGGCTACAGTTATTTCAATAACAGGCCATATTTCAAGTCAAGTGCCTATTGCTAGGACTTGGGTCTATTGTACTCTACCTCTGATAAAATAGTAAATTCTCCTTTTTCTAAGTCATTGGGTATCTCCTTTAATCTTTATTGTTTTTTTTAAGATTTATTTGAGAGACAGCATGAGAGAGAGAGAGGGCACGAGTGGGGTGGGGGTGGTGGTAGAGGGGCAGAGAGAGAGGGAGAACCAGACTCCCCACTGAGTGTGGAGCCTGATACGGGATCCCAGGACCCTGAGATCAAGACCTGAGCCAAAGTCAGATGCTTAACTCACTGAGCCACCCAGGCGCCCCTCCTTTAATCTTTAAGGCTAAGGTCTTAGAGTTCAGAAAGTTCTTTAAAGTTATTCAGAGACCTTTGGAGACATAGCCTCTGGATTCTGAAGTTTTGTTTTTTTTTTTTAATCTTGTATCTGTTACCAGGGAAACCGATCTTTCTTTCTTTCTTTCAGAGAGGGCGGGAGCCTGGGGTGGGGGGATGGAAGATGGAGGTGGGGGAGGGGCAGAGGGCAAGGGAGACGCAGATTCCCTGCTGAGCAAGGGAGCCCAAGGCTTGATTCTGGGACCCTGGGATCATGACCTGAGCCAAAGGCAGATGCTTAACCGACTGAGCCCCCCAGGCACCCCCAGTATTTAGCAATATTCAATCAATTTGTGATAAGCTTAGTAATTTTCCTAACTTTATAGGCTGGCTATTGACAGTAAATATATGTATCCCAATGCAAGACAGATGGAAAACACTACTCTTAATATTAAGGGAATTATCTTTGATATGTAATTCCATTTCTAGTATATTTTTGCTTAATGCCATGCTAATAAGTTTCTGTGGTATAGATATTGGAGTTTGTTGTTGTCTACAAAATATGTTTTTTTTTAAATTTATTTAAATTCAATTAGCATATAGTGTATTATTAGTTTCAGAGGTAGAGTTCAGTGATTCATCGGTCTTATATAACACCCAATGCTCATTACATCACATGCCCAGGGAGACCATTTTTAATGTGACACTTTGTCCCAGGTAGAAGTAAATAGTTTCCTTGAACAGTGTCAAACTTTTTACTGGAAATAAATTTCTAGAACTGGCCTCTAGACAGACAGCAGACGAGACAAGTCCCATTATTATTTCTTGTGCTCCCAACAAAAGCCCGTCGCAGTGGGATGGAACTGCTGAGAAAAAAATGGGGTTCAATTTAGAATTTTGCTTCAAGTAAGGAAGATCTCTGAGATCATGCATGTGTTCTTCTCTGTCAAATGAAACTGTGGTGAATCTCTTTTAAAGCACATCAGTGGTGAGTCTACTGGTACCTTCCGTGTTTCAGATACCTTTGAAACCCATACCTCTTTCCAGGCAGAGAAGTGAGTATTTTATTTGAGCAAGAGCCATTTTCAAGATTTAGCAAAGACTTTGACGAGCTAGAACCTAGTCATAGAAAGAATACTGACCCCGAAGTCAGAGGGCCAGGGTGTCCACAGCCCGGAGTCTGTTATCCTTAGCCTTGGGCTACAGGGCAGTCCCTTATCTGTAAGATGAGGGTCAAAGCACTTGTGACCTCTTGCAGGGCTGGCTGGTGGGCTCAAATGAGAGGCTGGCTATTAAAGAATTGAAAACCTTGGGAGTCCTACGTAAACGTGGGTTTTATATATATTACTTTTTTACGTGAGTGTTGTGTGTCTATCATCATTGCTTCAAACTACGATCCTGAGGCTTTGCCACGTTGTAAGTCATTAAAACAAGAATGAATCCTGTTGATTAGATGATACTTAAGACACACCATAAAACCTGAATATTTCAGGAAGGTTTTCAGCAACAAGAACTGAAACATCAGCTTTTTTTTTTTTTTAACCTAGGTTTGGTTTTTATAAAGTTCCTCAAAGGCAAAGTCCGTAACTTATCTATCATTTTTGTGCCTGTCAGCGTCTAGCACAGAAGTTTAGGATAACCCCTAAGCATTAAATACTTTCCACTACAATTTGGGCTTTAGGTCCAGACAGCTTGTTCTAGCTGTGTGGCCACTCTGGGCCTTGCTTTCCTGGGTTCCTGTATGGAAAACAGAGCATAAGTAAAAGTGCCCAGCCGAATGCTTGATAAACAGAGTCACTGGGGAGAACTTGGTTTTCTCCAGCCTGTTGAGTGTTGTGGCGGGAGGTTTTCCTGATTCTCCAGAGATACTCCTCTTATGCAGCACAGAGGGGTGCTCCTCTTTGTCCAGGTCTCTGTTTTACACGTCGTGTTTGAGTTGTTGCTCAGGCGTCAGTGTGGAGAATTCATGTCTGCTGTTGATGTTTGGGTCTCTGCAGCATGCCTTAACCTCAAGGTGAGGGGATGAACATCTATTACTGAGCTCAAGAGCAGGAGGATATAATCAGATGCCCACAGGGGCCAGGCGGTGACAGCTTGAGTGAAGCAGATGGGCTCCATGGACAGCAGGGATTGTGGGGAGGCTGAGGCGGAACCAGAGCCCATGTACATCTGTGAGCCCGCCTAATATGCTGCTAACGGAATGTGGGCCTGGAATTTGCAAGAGAAGCTGGAAATCTGATTTCTGTAGGATTCCTTTTCATTTGAAAATGTTGACAGTTAGGGTCTTGCCTATGGTTCTGCTATAGCTTGCTTGCCTCCGTTATAATTCTCTATTTTTTTTTTAAGATTTTATTTATTTATTTGACAGAGAGAGAGGCAGTGAGAGAGGGAACACAAGCAGGGGGAGTAGGAGAGGGAGAAGCAGGCTTCCCACTGAGCAGGGAGCCCAATGTGGGGCTCGATCCCAGAACGCTGGGATCATGACCTGAGCTGAAGGCAGACACTCAACGACTGAGCTACCCAGGTGCCCCAATTCTCTGCTATTCTTGAATAAACCTGTTTTTGCTGGTTCTAAAAAAATTGACCATTAATTCCATTTTTATTTTTAAAGATTTACTTATTTATTTTGGGAGGGCGCAAGTGGAGGGGAGGGGCAGAGGGAGAGGGAGAGAGAGTCAAGCAGATGCTGCACTGAGCACAGAGCCCACATGGGGCTCCATCTCACAGTCCTGAGATCAGGACCTGACCTGAAATCAAGAGTCAATTGCTTAACCAACTGCACCACCCAGGCACCCCTGTTAATTCCATTTTTTAAAAAATTGAGAAACAGGGGGCCTGGGTGGCTCAGTAGGTTAAGCGTCCAACTCTTGATTTTGGCGCAGGTCGTGATCTCAGGGTCCTGGTATCGAGCCCCACGTTGGGCTCTGCGCTCAGCAGGGAGTCTGCATGGGATTCTCTCTCTCCTCCCTGTGCCCCCACCCCCCCCAATAAATAAATAAATATTTTAAAAATTGGAAAGCAAAGTTCCATGTGGGTATAGAACTCATTGGTGGGCCCACTGTGGTCTGAAGGCTGCCAGTTGGCAATCCCTGCTTTCAGGCAGGAGATGTAGTGATACAAGGGGGAAGGAGAAAACCTGCCCTCGTGGGACCATCTGTGAACACATGATATTCAGCTGAATCGCCTTCCTGCTCTGCCTGAATGCTGCCTGCTCTGTTGAGTGCTGATATCTTGCCCCTTGGCTCTCTGTGCCAGCCCTTGCTGAAGATGCCGTACTTCTCAGTGCATTTATTCTGTGGCAGAAGAGGCCAGTGATGAGGGATTGCTGGGGATACCTCGAAGCAGGACTGCTTTTCCTTCTAAGGGGTGAAACAATGGCACATGAACCCAATATCTGTCTGCAGCAGCAAGACCCCACAGGCCTGCATGCACTAGGACATCGACAAGTAGCCTTTAATAAAACCATGGAATATGTTGCAACTTCCAAT
Source organism: Ailuropoda melanoleuca (assembly GCF_002007445.2). Lineage (NCBI taxonomy): Eukaryota > Metazoa > Chordata > Mammalia > Carnivora > Ursidae > Ailuropoda > Ailuropoda melanoleuca. The sequence goes on from NC_048223.1 coordinate 103,872,044, forward strand.
CTGTGCTCTGGGATTTTCCTACCAGGGTCAAGTGGCTTTTTCTGAGTTTGTTATTCAGGTTCCTAATAGCAACACAGGAAATGGATTTTAATTTCTTTTTTGGCTGCTCTGTTTGGGGGCTATTTAATGAGGATCCAGTTTGCAATGCAGCAGTTCTGACGTGGATACGAGTGTACCTGACACGTTGCTTTTTAAAAAAAGGTTTATGTTTATGATCTATTGCATGTACTTTTTTATAGAGTGAGGCAGAAAGCATATGAATGATTGTATAGGCCTTGATTCTAAGTGGCTACTCTTGGGGGTAACTTTTGGGATGTGTTTGGGATTCTAGAAAAAGAATATTAGACAATTCCACTTTTAGAGGCAAGAACTATGTGTTTTGTACGTTTTATAAGTCTGGGGCGATGGTTCTCAAACCTGAATATATTTGAGCTGAACCCCCGAAAGTTCTTAACCTACATTCTTAAATATACCGAGTGATTTTTGGGCCCACGGACCACATTCAGGAAACATGTTTTGTTGCATTTATTATCAAAGTGTGTTCATTGCTACCTTGGGGCAAATTCAGTGATCGTGAGATGCCATGATTCATTCTGATTCACTGTTGCCCTTCCTTACCCCTTGGGACATGCCAGTCTTTGGGAGTCCCCAGATAGAATTGTTCCAAGAGACCCTCACAGGCGGAGGTCAATGGACCCTTGCCGCTGCTACAGCAGGGGTCCCCAGGACTCCCCTTCCACGGTATACACTGCAGCCACATCTTGAAGCAGCAGCCGCCCACGTTGGTTCTAGGCTTTTCTCCAGTGCTCCTGGCTCCAGTCTTTGGCTTTACCCTTCAAGGTACTTTGTAGCTAGAGGGTGGGAGATAGGTGCTCTTTAGCCCAGGGAACTGGAGGCTAGAGCCCTTAGGGGTTAAAACATACTATCAAATGTGAGGGATGAGGCTGAATCTTATCAGATTAGATTTATTGGCTTGTTTACGGAAACGTGCCCAGCCTATTTATTGTCCTTTAGGAAAGTTACTGAACTCAACTAAACAGCATAAAAATTCATTCCTAGTACCCTATTGCATACAAAGCAGAGTCTTGGTTAATTTCTTAGCAATGGCTTGCCCTTTATCAGAAACATGAAGTGGAGCTCTTTTAGGCAGGAAAGATTAAAGGAGTAATTGTCATGTATAGTTTATATTGTGAAGGATAAAAGTAGTAATGAGGGGCACCTGGGTGGCTCAGTCATTGGGCGTCTGCCTTTCAGCTCGGGGTGTGATCCCGGCGTTCTGGGATTGAGCCCCACATCGGGCTCCTCCACTGGTAGGCTGCTTCTTCCTCTCCCACTCCCCTTGCTTGTGTTCCCTCTCTCACTGGCTGTCTCTATCTCTGTCAAATGAATAAATAAAATCTTAAAAAAAAAAAGTAGTAATGATACTCCCTATCATTTTAAAAAAAAAAGGGAGATTAAACTAACCTGTAGGAAACATTAAGTCAGGACTCCTACTGGATCATTCCTCTGCCTGAGCACTTTCCTTCAACCCCCAACTCTTCTGTAGTCTCCTTACATCCAATTCAAAATGTGTGCCCTTGAACGACTCTGCTTATTTCCCTCAGCTCTTCAAATGGCTTGAAACTATTAGTATTAGGGAAAAACTGTATTAACTTTCTTTTTTTTTTTTTTTTTAAATTTTTTTTTTTTTTTTTTTTTTTAAATTTTTTTTTTTTTTATTGATTTATTCGACAGAGATAGAGACAGCCAGTGAGAGAGGGAACACAAGCAGGGGGAGTGGGAGAGGAAGAAGCAGGCTCATAGCAGAAGAGCCTGATGTGGGGCTCGATCCCACAACGCCGGGATCACGCCCTGAGCCGAAGGCAGACGCTCAACCGCTGTGCCACCCAGGCGCCCCTGTATTAACTTTCTTATTGTAAAAATATAGGTGTAAATCCACAAAACTTTAAAGAGTGTTTTTTATGATCACCTACAAATCTTTTTTTTTTTTTAAGGATGTGGGCCTGAAAGTGCTGCATTTTCAGAATTTGAAGATTCTAAGATAGAATAAAAATAGCTGATTCTAAGTTAAAGTTGCTTGCTATCTTTTCTCATTTAGTCATTTCAAATCTGTCTCGTTTATGAAGACCCTGTTGCCCTTTGGTTATAGAGTATTATCAAAGTTAGATAGAAGTCTGGCTTAGTAGATGTATTGTGCTAGAATTTGGTCTTCTTTCTGGAAAGCCATTCCTGGTTCAAGACTGGAAGGAAAGTTGATTTTGTTACTTCACTCTGTATTAGCAGTCACAAAGCAGGGAGACAAAAAAAGGGTAGGGGGGAGTCCCAAGTTGAAAGGTAATCATAAGAGTTGCAGAAATATTTTGATATTATTCATATATCCAGCAACATTATAGCCAGCAATGAATTTATAAGCTAAGGTATTTTAACTGTTAAGCAAGGCATATGAGGCGTGGCCTCTTCCCAAATTCTCAGTGATTCTTTTCACGCTGCTCTCCCTGAGACTCACTGTAGTCAGCCACACTAGGCTTCTTTCTTTCCCTTGAGCATACCAAGCTCCTTCCTGCGTCGGTGTCTTTGCAGGCACTTGACATTCCCTCTGCCTGGAGCTTTGTTCCCACAGGTCTCCGTAATTTGGCCCCTTCTCATCATTCGGGGCTCAACTCCAATGTCACTTTCCCAGGGAGGCCTTTCCTGAGTGCCCCCATCTAGAACCGTTTGTCCTATTATCCTGTTTTATATCCTCATGGAGCTTATTACTATTTTAAATGGTAATTTCAGGTTAATGTTCGGTCTTCCCCACTTGAACATGTTTAGGATCTTTCTGTCGTCGTCGTTCTGTAGTTTCAAACAGTGTACCCCGTATGAGTTTATTATTGTTTGAGAATTCCATATCTTTAATCAACTCTGGGAATTTTTCAGTTATCTCTTTAAATATCACATCTCTTCTATATTATTCTTCTCAAACCTTTTATTCTCATTTTCCATTTCTGTGGTGTCTTTAATTGGTGGTCTTTTAATTGCTGGGTAGTTTTCTCAGATCTGTCTCCCAGTTCTCTAATTCTCTCTTTAACTTGGTTTGAGCTCTGTGTAACCAATCTGTTGAGTTTCTAAATTTCAATAATGATTTTTCTATGCATTTTGTTTTCCACCCCAATCTGCTCGGTCACTGTCTGTTTTCTTCAGTATGTTTGTTTCTCATGTTTTTCATTCTTTCTTTTTGGTTTCAATAATTTGAAACATGCTTATATATTATACCTTACCTGATCGTTTTATTAAGTTTTTTCCTGAGAGTTTTATCCTGCTATTTGTTGAATTTCCCAAGTCTTGTTTGTGATGGCTTATTTCTGCATAAGTTTTTGTATTTTCTTTTGTGAGCTCATCTTCAACAGAGCTTTATTTGTGGGAATCACGCCCTGATTGAGGGTAGGTCTCTTCAGAGTTTTGTATTTCTTTTGCCAGATGTCACAAGATTATTGCAAGCCTGAAACCACTTTATGTGTTTAATTTTTGCCTTGGGGATTTTCAGACCATGTAGTAGTACAATTCAAATCTCAAATTAGCTTATGGAAAGACCTATGGTTACAGATTATTAAAGCAGATGCTTTTTTCCTCTCAGTTCAGAGCTTTCTTTTTTGTCACTGTGTGCCAACAGGCTAATTTTTTCCTAGTCCGCTCTGTCTTTTTGAGGGTCCTCACTGTATATTGGGGGTCGTTTTCAATTTCCTGTTTTCAGATAGGCCGAAGAACAATAAACAGCCTCATTTTCCAGGGCAGCTGAAAAGGCCTGACCTCATTTACCACTGTACTTTCTAGTTCCCCCAACATTTTTGACCCCTGAGGATCTTCCTTTACTTTCTTGCTAGCTCAACTATGTAGTTAAAAGGATATCATTATATAGCCACTATTTCTAGAAGTTTTGGCAAAGAAGAATTTATATTTTTATATATATTTATTTATTTAAGTAATTTATTTATTTGAGAGAGCTAGGGAGAACACATGGGAGAGCACAGGCAGGGGGAGGGGCAGGCAGAGGGAGAGGGAGTGAGCAGGGAGCCTGATGTGGGGCTTGATCGCAGGACTCTGGGATCCTGACCTGAGCTAAAGGCAGCCTCTTAACCGACTGAGCCATCCAGGCACCCCAGCAAAGAAGGATTTTTAAAGTTAACAACCTAACTGTCTTGCCACGGAAGCGGGATCTCTTCCACCAGAATCCCTTGCTCCTTGCTGTAGCTATAGCATCCACCACAGTGTCTGGCATGTGGGGAGGGATGTCAATACATATTTGTTCTTTGATTTGTGGAATTGGACATTTCGATGAGAAACTGTTCCCTCTCGGGGCTCCTGGGTGGCTCAGTTGGTTAGGTGTCTGCCTTTGGCTCAGGTCATGATCCCAGGGTCTTTGGATCTGAGCCCCACATTGGGCTCCCTGCTCAGTGGGGAGTCTGCTTCTCCCTCTGCCCCTCCCCCACTTGTGCATGAGCGCTTTCTCTATCTCACTCACTTTCTCTCAAGTAAATAAAATCTTAAAAACAAAAAAGAAAGAGGGGCGCCTGGGTGGCACAGCGGTTGGGCGTCTGCCTTCGGCTCAGGGCGTGGTCCCGGCGTTGTGGGATCGAGCCCCACATCAGGCTCCTCCACTGTGGGCCTGCTTCTTCCTCTCCCACTCCCCCTGCTTCTGTTCCCTCTCTCGCTGGCTGTCTCTATCTCTGTTGAATAAATAAAATCTTTAAAAAAAAAANNAAAAAAAAAAAAAAAAAAAAAGAAAGAAAGAAAGAAAGAAACTGTTCCTTCTCTCTGTAGGGAAAGCCAGAAGTGGTGCTCCAGATTCATTCATATCCGGCAGCCAAGATAGTGTCCTATGCTTTAACACTTGTGAACAATTTCAATTTTCCTATTTTTTTACTTTTAAACTTTAAAACTTCGGTGCTTTCCTAGGGACGTGAAGATGCTGTTGCCAATTACTAGCAGGGTTTTCCAACCCCATAAATTGGCAAATTAAAACCATCCTTGGGGAACCATTACTGCCCAGTGTCTCTCTTTATGCTGGCGCTTGGAAAGTTCTTATGCTAATTAATTGACCTTTACAGTGGCTTAGCTGAGAACAGCAACTATAAGATGGAAACTGTTGAGGAAAGTGTTGTTAGTCCCACAGTTTATGCTGCCACCAAAGAGATGAGATGATTTTTTGCTTATGTGCAAAAGGTATACTATTCATCCTTTTCCGTTGTAAAAATGTTCTTTCCAGTTCAGGGTTGGTCTTGCTTGGTTCTTCTTTGTGCCTGTGCTTTTTGTTCGAGGACCATGTGTGCCCTGTATCTCGGAGCCAGTCCCTGGGAGATCTGGCCTGAAGACACATACCTGTAACAAACGAGGATGCTGACGGTCGTCGCCGCAGTCATTCCTGAGATGAGAGACCTCAGCATGAGAGCACGTGTTATTCACTTAGTTTCTTTATGACGAGTTCTACATGTCTAGCAGTTTTTTGGCTATGCAGTTTTGTGCAAATGAAAAAAAATGGCAGGAAAGGAGCTATCTTTAAAATGCAGATCTGATCTCAGCACCTCCCTGCACAGTCTGGTTCCTCACTTACCTAACTTCCCTACCTACTTCTTCAACCGTCTCCTTTTAGTCAAAGGGCTTTGCTTGTACCATTCTCCTTTGCCTAGAATGTTCTCCCCATCCCTCTTCCCTGGTTACTAATTTTCTAACCACCTTGGCCATCTCCAGTCAAGCTTACCTTTGTCACAGAAGCTGTCTGGACCTTCATGACTAACTCCTAGGTCTTATCTCTTGTAAGCTCTTACCAAATCATATATTTTTCTCTTTCTAGTTGTAGTTTTGTCTGCGTGATTATCATCTTTCAGTAGACTGCAAGCTCCACGAGGACAGAGATCATGACCGTTTTGGCCATTTGCCTGTTGTGTTCTCCATCTGTTTCACTGCTGGTGCAGGGCAGGTACTCAATAAATGAAGGATTGAAGGTCCTGCATTCCACACTGGGATGAAACACCATTTTGCTTTTCAGAAAATCAGTATACAAAAAAAAAAGCCCTTCAGGCAAAAAAGGTAGGAGCCCTGAGCATGTTGGCCCTCCTTGCTGCCACGTAGAAGATGAAGGATCCTCTTCCCAAAGTCAAAGAGCTCCACAAGGGCAGGGTCCTTATCTTTTCCTTCAAAGACAGAATGTTGATTTTGTTTGGTTTGGGGCTTCAGTGGATTTATTTAAGCAGCTGAAGTGTAAGAAGCAACTGAAGAAGTGTAACCTTAACCAAGGCAGCTAAAGCTTACTAGTAAAAGCTCAGGCTCTGGGGCCAAATGAAAGAGACTGAACTGCTCTCTAGCTGTGTGACCGTAGGCAAGTTACTCAGCCTCTCTTGGCCTCAATTCCCTGATACTACCCACTTCATAAGTCGCTTTCAAGTTAAGGTTAAGGAATATGTGTAAGGCATTTAGAACAGTGCCTGGCACACAGCAGGTGCTCAGTACACATTAGCTATATTATTCACCCAGGGTTGAATAGCCAGTGTTTGTTCAGCAAACCGTCACACATCAAGCCCTATGCTCATATGGGGAATGGGGGAGGTAGGTGAGGAGACAGAGCCCCTGCCCATAGGGAGAGCGCAGTTCATTCTTTGGTTCACTCTCTGGAGAGAGGGAGTGGGAGGGATATTTACTGCCCACTCTTCAGGACTTGGCCTGAACAACATAATATGTGTAAAGTGCTTGAAGATGCTTGGAAGCAAGGCAGAGAATAATCATCATCATAAAAGGTGCTGAGAATTTTTCACATTTAAACTTTATCCATTGCATTTTCTCCGGTTGCTTTTTCTGTTCTTCGTGCGTCTGGAGCGACCCACGTTGCTGGTGAACTTCACTCTTCCGAAATAGTTCTACGTGAACGAGAGTGCCATTTAGATGGTCTTTCATGCCCAGCAGTAATGGTTCAGAGTAACATTGATATGAAGAGCTCAGAGAGGTTAAGTAACTTACCCAAGGTCACATAGTTAATTAACAAGGCCAGTATAAGAGCTGCACTGTAGGCTCAGCTCAGATCTGCTTGACTCTTAATCGTATCTTCCTCACAGAGGATCTCGAGCTACCTGGAGGTCTTTGAGCGTCCTCCAGGGAATCCGTGATTACGCTCCTTGTACAGGGAGGGCTGGAAGAGCACCAGGCAGCATTTGTACACCGCTGTTAGCATGCTGTCTCTTTGAACGAGAGGAGACAGATTTCAGGAGCCCTTGTGTTGACTCAAGGCTGCTGTGGGAGGGGGTGGGAGGGGGGTAGGCCAATAAAGACTTAGGGTTGAAGGAGACACAAGAGAGCATCTTTAACTCCTCCTTAACTCCTCCTAGGGCCCCTGTGCCCAGGTCCTGGTCCTCTGTAGTGAAAACTAAACCCAGGAGAGCCAGGGCCAAACCCTAGGCTCTGGGATTTTCCTTTCCTACCAGCAGATTTCTGGAGGAACTTATCTTGGGACTCATGTCTCACTTACCCTTCTGCTTCTCTGTTTCTTCCTTGCTAAAAGGTGCATGAGCCCACTTGTCTTCCTTAACCGCCCACCCGCTTTCCTTCCTCCTGTGGCAGAGAACGACAGTTCCCATCACCAAGACCATCCCAGACAGCCTGTGAACTCTGTCAGGGAGCAGGGGAAGGAGAACAGGGGTCGCGATTTACTGGGCAGAAAGCATTTGAGGAACACTGGATTAAATGATGCTTCTAGAGTTCAGCTCTCCCTAGGAAAGTGGAGGCAGAGCAGGGAAAAAGAGCGGGGTCCTGTTTAAACCAGGCTTCCTGTGCCAGGGGATGGAAAAGCCAAGAGAAAAGCTGACACCAGTAGGTCATGAGGATACCACTTGTTTAGATTTCATACACGTTCCGTTCCGCGCCTCGCTTAGGACCAGTTGGCTGCCCTGTGTTCAGAGCCTGGACCTCATCTGGCAAATTTTCCTGAGGCAGAAGTGTCACTGGATTCTTTCATGTGTTGGAGTGTAGGCAGCATAGCCCCTGTTAGAAACTATGTGGACACTTTGAACTGTGCTCTTGCGAGCCAGTGCCAGAAGAATGGCATTTCAGGACCTGGTAAACTTGGGAGAAACTTTTTGATGTCCTTATGAAAGCAGAGTTTTGCTCTGAAGTCAGGGAGGGTGTGTACTAGCAAAAGAAGCGAGCCTNCCCCCCGCCGTTAGGTCTTCCATCGTGCTTACAGTGGACGATTGAAGGCAGACATGGGAAGAACTCTGTTGGCAGTGTTGTGAAACCCTCACTGTCAGAGCTTTCAGATGCCTTTCCCGTGTTTCCTTCTTCCCAAACCCGTTTACACGAGGCGTACGCCTCTGAAGACCAGGACACCGCCTGAGCCTGTGGTGGCGGAGACCTGCCCTGAGCCCGGGATCTGGTCTTTAGCTGTCCCCTCTCCCTTGTGACGTCAGGTGCCTGAACGGTCTCTGCCCAGCCTTCACCCTGTAGCCGGTTGCTGGACTGCCTTGTTTATACCCTCAGCCAAGTAGACAGTGTGCTGTAAAGCAAGGCCCGGAGAGGAGGAACTGACCGTGTGACTTAAGTTTCCACTGGCAGGCATCCGCCCGGATGTACGCTGTGGGCAGGGTCAGCCTGAGTAGCAGCAAATACAATACTGTGGTTCTAGTTTCTTTGCTGAGCAGGGTGTTTTTGTTTCTGGCTTTTTATTCCCCCCTTCTTAGCCCCGAGCTTCTTGAGGATGGGGACAATGTCTTATTCGTCTTTGTATCTCACGTACCCACATGGTGCTTGGCACAAAGACAGCATGTCCAGTAAATGGATGTGTTACTTGTTTAGAATAAACGTGGAAAGCCAGGTGGAGCGCCTGAGTTAAAGGTCTCAGCCTATGTGGTGGGGGCCGCAGCACGTGGGAGGCTGAAGTTCAGGTTGGCTGGTGGGGTATCTCATATCTTAAATGTGAAATGTCAAAAAACGTCTTCACCTCCATCCCCATCCACCAGGGCTGTGAATAGAATTTGGCACACCGCGGGGTGGTTACTCAGCAGTGCCCCTTCTGGAACTGTCCCTGACAAGGCACAGTGTGAATCCTTCTGTCCAGTCAAGATCATTAAGAGATCATTTGATAAAGCAAAGAATTATCTAGCAAATTGAAATTAGATGAGGTCACCTGGGCAGGTCACCCCTTTTCTTAAGAATGAAGAATTTTAGTGGCAAGTTATCGTGGCCCTCTTTGGAATCACGCTGTAATTAACCTTGAACAGTGTGTGTTTTGAAGGACAGAATGACTGACTTGATGCTAATCCTAGAATACGTACTGCCTTAATTTGTTCCAGGAACTTTCACAGAAAAGCTGGTTTTATTTAAAACGTCCCGCTAATTACACGAGAACTATCATCTTTTTACCGGCAGACTGTAACACCGGAACACGAAGTGTTTCTGCTTGGACATAAAGAAAGTGAGGCATCCGTTTCCTGTCTGAGGAGAACTTTGCTCTTTACCAGTCAGCTTTGTGTGTCAAATCCTCTTCCCCCTTTAATAAACCTTTGGTTTTTTTCTTCAATCTGCTGTTATTGTGGGTTCTAATTTTTTTTCTTCACGGAGTGAACATTGGTATAGACCGTCTTGGTGGAAGATGGGCAGACAACCAGGAAAAGGGGATGAGAAAAAGAGTGGCATTTAAAAGCTATTATTTCATATGCTAATTTTTTTTTTTTTTTTTTAGGATAAGGAAACCTGTGTGGGTACCAACAATCAAAGCTACATTTGTGACACAGGACACTGCTGTGGACAGTCTCAGTGCTGCAACTACTACTATGAACTCTGGTGTAAGTCCTTGCCCCCCAGGGGTCGCTGGCACCCCAGGGTCCTCCTGTTACTGACTCTGCTCATTGGGAAGCGGTGGGCTGGGCACCTTTTCTCATTGTCCCTGGGGCAGTGTTGTGACTGGAATCTCTTGCTGGGTTCTGGAAGCGAGTCCTCTGTAGAGGAGGAGTGCTCATGGGCTAAAGACTAGAGAATCTGGTCTGAGCCTTCTGAAGAGGCCGTGGTTACCAGGTCTGCTGGGGAAGCTCCTGCCTGGGTTTCTCTCTTGACGCCCCCTCTAGTGTGTGCTGAACAGTGACAACAACTCCCATCTGTTCATGGGCCAGCCCGGACACCCAGGTTTTGCCGTCTTTGCACAGAGAGGTGACAGCAGCCAAGCCGCTGCGAATGCCAGGCTAGGCTTTGTGGATAGCTCTAATGCCATTTTCTTGTAAGAACCTTAAGGGCTTCCAGAATTCCCCATAGGGCATCGAGGAGCTGCCTCTGTTTCTGGTCCCTGTTAAAGGGATCGCCTTCCCCTAGGTCCCTGCTCACAGGGCACTCTCGGAGCGAGGGAGTCTGGAGGTTTAGCCGCCTCTGTTTCTTTCCCAGTTCTCAAGCTGAAATGTCTGGAGGCTTGCTTCTCTGGTGTATCTCCCCTGTTACACTAAGCAAATTGCTGTGTGGAAACAGTCCTCATCTCGCCACTGGTTTGGTTGAGGCCATGAACTTGCATCTTCAGACTTGCACAAGGGTGATGACATCAGCACAATCTTCAGGGAGCCAGCCAGGTTCAAAGAGTTCACTAACTCGCTTTGTACTTCAATCTTCTCGAAGCTCGGATGAGACACTACAGGATGCTGGACAAAGAATGGGAGGGCTGGAGAGTCCTTAGGGCAGAGAGTCCCCAGGTGACCAGCAGCATGCTGATTCTCACAACTCTCTATAGAGAGGAGAAATGGTAGCCTGTGTCCCCAAATAGTTCTAAGCCCCCATCACTCCCTCCATTTGGAAACAAACTGGCTGGTTTGTCAAAGTGTGCCTTTCCTGCCTCCGTCACCCTTGCTCTTTCTCCCCTTCCTTCTGATCTCCTCACTCTCCCACATTGGTGATGTGGTCAGAAGGCAGCTAGAAGGGCTATTGTTTGGTATGGGAAGGATATTAGACTCTTGGCTGGGCAGTCTCTCCCTCTAAATGTAAATGTATCTTGTAGCCAGTGGGAGTGGTTCCTCCAAGCAGGACCTCTCCTCACCCTTATCCTTCCCTTTCAAGGACTGAGGATTGGCTTGCCTGCCTTTCTGAGGAATCCCAGGGGCAGTCAAGTGCACAGTCCCTTCGCAAGGAGAGGACAGGGCTCGGGGTATCTGCGCCAGTCCTCTGCGAATATAAGCAGCAACAAAGGAGGACCCAGAATTGTTGCTATTTTAGAAGGGGTGGGGCGGAGGGACTTACTAGAGGACACAAAGTGCCAAGCAGGTGAACAGACTGTGTTTAAATGTTTTAAAATGCAGATAACCGCAGGGCTCCAATTCTCCCTCCCACCCCTTGTTAAAACAAAAGTCGAAGCTGGGCTGCCAAAAAGCCACAGAGCTGCAGTTTGTTTTTCCGGGGCCTGGCCCAGGCAGCATCGGTTGCGGAGAGACCTGGGGTTGCAGATGGCCTCGTCTCAGATTGACAGAGCCTCCTGGTGGGGGGTGGGGCGGCGGGGACAGGGAGACCCAGATGTCAGGGAGGTGGCCTGGGAACCAGGCACTCTACCCCAAGGGCTTAAAGAAGGCCAGAGGAGGAGCTGCTGAGTGGCTAAATATCTCTCCAGTTATGGTCAGTGGTGGAAAGGAGGAGACCAGAGACCAGAGTCAAGATGGGGAGGAAAGACTCGCCATTCTGTGAGTTGGCCCATGCTTTCCAAGTTCTGGAGGGATGGAGATTGTCAAAGCAAAACTGTCCTCATTGGTGCCTGGAAATGGCTTCTTGGTCAGGAGATACCCAGCCAGTGTTCCGCCCCTCTCAGAATTCTTTGGTTTTCCTCCTCTTCAGGGTCCTGGCCTCTGCCTGATGTACGGATAGGAGGGAAAATGAGTGTTGGGATGAGCCCCTTCCGTTCTTACTTTGAACCCTGATCCCTCTAATTGTCTCTAAACTTTAGCCTGACATGTGAAAATAATGGGCTTTGCGTTATTCTTTTTGTCTCTTTCCTTTGGAAGGAAAAAGTTTCAGCCAGGAAATCCTTGGCAGAGTTTCTGTCAGACAGAGTATCTCTTTAACCACAGTTGCCTACGGAGAAGGCCTCAGGGGAAAAAAGCAAAAATGCAAAAAAAGCAAAAATGCCATTTCCACCAAGCCTTTCACATCTATGGAGCTGAGTCTTCCTGTGGGGTGAAGACTGTTTCTCTCTCACACACACACACACACACACACACACACACACACACACACAAACCACTTACACAGACTCCCTTTCTCTATGTCACTTTAGTCATAAAAAGTAGTCATTACTGGGCCTGCGTCAGATGGGAAGCAAAGGTCCTGTTTTACCGCTGAGGCTGTCAGAGCTGGTCATCATCATTACTATTACCCCATGCATTTTTATGGCACTTATACTTTATTATTCAATCATTTATTCATTCTGTAAACCCTTATTCCAGTGGTTCTCAGAATTTGGCAAGCCTCCAAATTTCCTGGAAGGCTTATTAAAACACAGATCTCTGGGCCTTCCTCCTAGTTTTTTATTCAGTAGGTCTGAGGTGGACCTGAGAATTTGCAGTTCTGACAAACTCCTACTTGAGGCTGTGACCTCTTCTGTGTTAGTAACTGTAGGGAGACCTAATCCTTGCCATCAACAGGGAATCTCCTAGCAGAGAGAGGAGGTGAGACAAGATGCCCTACTGATGAGACAAAGTAGAGGGTGGAATGTATGTGCCAGAACTTTGGCTAGGCAGGGTTCAGGCAGGCTGCATGGAAGAGGTGGCATTTAAAGTGGGCCCTAAAGGGTAGATAGGATTTAAACACAGGAAGAAGGGTAGAATAGTTTCTCAGGCGGGGGAATGCCATAGGCCAGCGCCCCATGGAAACTGAGTATGCATGACATTGTTGACCTTTCCCCTGGGGCCGTGGGGCTTGTCTGGGAAGGCATGGGAGGTGAGGGTGCTAATGTGCTTGGAACTCTGCTACATGCGAGACACCGAGTAAGGTCTTCGTGCGCATCGTCTCCTTTCACCCCAAGAATAAACCGAGGTACGCATATTGCCCCCATGTGTCAGGACCGGGGGCGTGAAGGAACTGTTCAGCTGGATGCCGCTGACTCGTAGGCTCAGTGTGCCTCACTCCAAAGCAAGCCCCTCCAGACCTCTATGTGCTGGACTGGAGGGGTGATGGGCCCAGGTCATGGAGGGTCTTGACTGGTGTTGTTTAATTTCAATCTGAGGATGCCCTTCAAGGAACAGGTAGACCAAAGGAGAAAACCAAGATCGAGAGAGGCCACCAACATGCTCAAGGCTAAAGATCCTGAACCTGCATCTCCCGATTCTCATCCCAGGACTCTTTCCACTCACCACGCTACATTGTCCAGGGAGAGGTCGGAGCTGGGAATTTCTGCTCCTGACATAATTTGAGGGACCTTCACTCGGGCATTAGTTTTCCCTTGTTTGGGCCTTAGCTGGGGAGAAGGGAGTGTTTCTGGGCAGTGGAATTCCTCAGAGGTGACATGAAACAGATTATGAACAAATTCATTTAAGACTGCCCAGCTTGTTTTTCACCTGCTTTTTCTTTTTAGTTTATCTTAAGCTGTCCATTATTGACCTGCTTATAGCAAAAGCCCAGAGCATTTGCCACCCTTAGCAGAGTGGAGAGTGGAAAGCTGGGGCCTTCTTCTAAACCGCGATTGGACCCCTGCTCCTGCAGGTCCAGGCTTCTGGACAAAGACAGGTTGATCAGTAGCACTCGGGCTGGTTTTCCAATGAATGTAGCCAAGAACAGAACCTAGAAACAGACTTTGGACTTGTTCCTCACCCTTTCTTTTTTATGGAGTACTTTTGGACTTTTGGGGGGAATTAAAGGAGAAATGGAAAGAAAACCCTTCCCATCTGTGGTCACACTTGTAACACAATCTAGAGAAGTTACTATATGCCAAGCATGGTTCTGAGTATTAACTCGTTTAGTCCTCACAGTGACTAGTATGGTAGAAATCATTATTCTCCCCATTTTTCAGATGAGGGAGGTAAAAACAGAATGACCAAGATCACAAAGCTAGGCAGTGGTTTTGTGAGCTGTGATTTGAACCCAGGTCACTGCCTCTTCTCCTTTGTAACTGCAGTCGTGCTTCTGTGAAACTTGTCCAATCTTTGAAATGAATTTGTAAGTCTTCTGAGGTCTTCTTTTCCCAAATTCAGGCCTTTTCCATAGTGGCAATGGTAGGAGCTCCTGCTGAGAGCTACAGGGGCCCAGGGAGGTCACCCGCCATCCTGTGGGGTAGAAGGAGAGCTAATTTACAGTGTGCTTTGGCTTCCTAATGAGGAATTTCCTGCCCATTTGGGGAGTGGTGTTTTCCCAAGCTTATAGTGAACTCAGGGCACATGACTCAGTTCCTACATTGGACCGTGATTGTTTTTCAAAACATGTTTTCTATTTTGCTTAACATGACAAATGCTCCCCACCATGAGGTCACAACTTTCAAAGTTGTCATTGGGGAATGTAATCTCTGGGTAGGTGTGTGTTTGGGGAGGGGGGCGTGCTTTTGTGTGTCTCTTTCATTTGGTTTTTCTTTTTTAAACTTAGTTCCTTGTTTGTGAAATCTAGTGAAAAGATCAAAAGTTTGTACAATTCCATAGGGACTAGTCTGGTTATTCTCTCTTTTTAAACTTGGTGGGACATTACTTTGACTAAAATGGCTCCCAAGAGAGTCCATTTTGTGAGGGCCAGACAAGGATGCTTTCTGCCTTCCCACATTAACTCCATCAAGGGGGACCAGCTCATTAAGGGTCTTTTCTGGGCCTGTGCTAACACTCCATCTTGCCACTAGACCCATTCTGCTTCCAAGTTAGTTTTCCCTCAGTTTTGATTCACACAAATTATCTTTTGTCGTAGTGTATTAGAAATGAAGAAATTATGGGGTGCCTGGGTGGCTTAGTCAGTTAAGTGTTTGCCTTCAGCTCAGGTCATGATCCCAGAGTCCTAAGATCAAGTCCTGCATCAGGCTTCTTGCTCAGCAGGGAGCCTGCTTCTCCCTCTGCCTGCTGTTCCCCCTGCGTGTGCCCCCTTTCTCTCTCTGACAAATAAATAAAATCTTAAAAAAAAAATGAAGAAATTAGGGGCTCCTGACTGGCTCAGTTGGAAGAGCATGTGACCCTTAATTGCAGGGTCGTGAGTTTGAGCCCCACATTGGATGTAGAGGTTAGATAATGTAAATAAATAAATAAGTAAATAAATAAATAAAAACTTAAAAAAGAAATGAAGAAATTAGAACTCAGTTTGAGACTTAGATAAATACAACATCATACAACTGGTACATAGTAGGGAGAGTTTTCTACCCATAATCCTACGTTAAAAGAAGTAGGATGGACTCTGGAAAACAGTGTGGAGGTCTCTTAAAAAGTTAAAAATTGAGCTACCCTATGATCCAGCCATTGCACTACTGGGTATTTACCCCAAAGATACAAACGTAGTGAAGAGAAGGGCCATATGCACCCCAATGTTCATAGCAGCTCTGTCCACAATAGCTAAATCGTGGAAGGAGCCTAGATGCCCTTCAACAGATAACTGGATTAAGAAGATGTGGTCCATATATACAATGGAATATTATTCAGCTATCAAAAAGAACGATTCCTCAACATTTGCTGCAACGTGGACGTCACTGGAGGAGATAATGCTAAGTGAAATAAGTCAAGCAGAGAAAGACAATTATCATATGGTTTCTCTCATCTATGGAACATAAGAACTAGGAAGATTGGTAGGAGAAAAAAGGGATAAAGAAAGGGGGGGTAATCAGAAGGGGAATGAAGCATGAGAGACTATGGACTCTGAGAAACAAACTGTGGGCTTCAGAGGGGAGGGGGGTGGGGGAATGGGATAGGCTGGTGTTGGATAGTAAGGAGGGCACGTATTGCATGGTGCACTGGGTGTTATACGCAACTAATGAATCATCGAACTTTACATCAAAAACCAGGGATGTACTGTATGGTGACTAACATAATATAATAAAAAAATATTAAAAAAAAAAAAGAAGTAGGATGGTAGAATTTCGATGAACATATGAGTTGTCTGGTGTTCTCTTAGATATGACTAAGGCAGTTTTGCCATGGGTGTGTGTTCCAGCTGTCTCATTTCTTCCCCCAGTCTTCTGCCCTGCCTAATTTTTCCTTTAAAATTAAAAAAACAAAAACCTCTCTTTTTCTATTATACTTCTAGTTCAGTGGATCTCAGCCTTTTTTCTGGATCAAGGATTCCCTTAAGAATCTGCTGAACGCTTCAGTCCTTTTCCCCAGAAAAGCCTATAAAGATGCTGCGTCAGTCAGGATAGGCTATAGGTCATGCTTAGTAACAAAAAAGTCCAACCCAGTGGCCTAAAACATCATGTTTACTTCTCACACTATATGTCCATCGCAGGTTGGGTGGGAACTTGGTTCCCACTTCATCATCCTGAGGCCAGATTGATCCTGAAGTCACTGTCTGGAATGTTGCTGACTGTCATGGCAGAAGGAAAACTAAAGGAAGGAAGGTCTTACATAAGCAAGAGATGTCCTGGTGTCTGAGTGACCCAAGTCACTTCCAACCCTTGTTCATTAGTTAGAACCAGTCCCAGAGCCTTTCCCAGTCATGAGGGGGCCACGAAGTTCAAGCCTACCCAAATGCCGAGAAGGGGAGAACCAGAAATACGTGGCCAACATGAAAACCAGTACCTGATTTTTCTTATTAGCGTGTGTTAAAAAAAATAAAGTCCTGCCTGGCTGGCTCAGTCAGGACAGTAATGCGACTCTCGATCGCGGGGTTGTGAGTTTGAGCCCCGCGCTGGGGGTGGAGTTTACTTAGAAACAAAAAGAAAAACAAACAACAACAACACATTAAAAAAGGAGAGAAGAAAATCGTGTTATAAAATGAGAAATATTGCCCCTAGATCATTTATACTGCAGCATAAAGGTTAAAAGTTGATTTACCTTTAGGTAAGAAACTACTGAAGAAATGACTTGGGAGGTAAAAACTAGTCGAGTCAGATGCAATTATCTCATGGGAGAATGTGCTGTTAGAATTAGAATACAGGGGCGCCTGGATAGCGCAGTCTTTGAGCGTCTGCCTTCGGCTCAGGGCGTGATCCTGGCATTCCGGGATCGAGTCCCACATCGGGCTCCTCCGCTGAGAGCCTGCTTCTTCCTCTCCCACTCCCCTGCTGTGTTCCCTCTCTCGCTGGCTGTGTCTCTGTCACATAAATAAATAAAATCTGTAAAAAAAAAAAAAAAAAAGAATTAGAATACAACACAGAAGTACAAAGGATTGCGAGATTATGCTGGGCAAGTGAGAGAAACGCAGTGCTATGGAAGAGTGGCTAGGCCAGAACTGCTTAGACGGGACCCTAAAATACAGAACACGGCGTGCTTATCTGTGCTGCCTGTCTCCCTCTGGCGCCGAGGATGTTGGAGGACAGCATCAGGGAACCACTTCGCTCCCAAAGCTCCTTTCTGGCCTCGGCACCACTTCTGAGGCCTCCTGTGACAGTATCTGTCTAGTCTTCAGTCAGCCAGCAGCCGCAGCAGGGGAGAAACGCAAGTGAAATTAAACGAATATCAGCAGTGAGTCTGGGAAGGACCACAAGGGAGACTACTGACTTCAACTTAGGTGTATGTTCTCTGGTCGGATATTTTTTTTTTTTTTCAAGATTTTATCTTTAAGTCACCTCTGCGTCCTCTGTGGGTCTCAAACCCACAACCCTGAGATGTAGGGTCACTGGCTTAACTGACTGAGCCAGCCAGGTACTGGGGGTTTTTCTGTCTGCTGAGGGGATAAAGGAACGAAATTCTCAGCCCATTGTCCTCCGCCTGTTCTTTTATTGCCAGGCCTCAGCAGAAGGTTCCACTGCACACTGACATGGGCTGAAAGCAGTTAAGTGCCCTACAGTGGTGTTGCCAGCCTGCCAGAGCCAGGTGGCTGTACTGCCGTCCCATCTCACTCTGTGGAGGGGGCTTTGTTTGGAGATTCAGCAGGGACACCCCTGGGGGATAGAAAGAGCCGTTGCCCGAGGCCGCACCCTAAATATCAGTGTGATCTTTTAGAATATTGTGTCCTGATACGAATAGGAAAAAAAAAATCAGAGGTTTATTCATATACAAGGCTATATGGGGAGAAGGTTGTTTTGTTTGTTTGTTTGTTTTTTAAGTAAGTTTTATACCCAGTGTGGGGCTTGAACTCACAACCCCAGATCAAGGGTCGCATGCTTCACCGACTGACCCAGCTAGGCACTTTTTTTTTTAAACAATCTTAATTCATTCTAACAAGAGACACATGAAATATTTAAATTCTAAAAACAAATTTATAATTACAAAGCAGGTAATAAAAAAATACATGTAGCATTGGTAATAGAAAAAAATTGAAGTTATTCAGGAATAGAGAACAAATGAACAATCATCTATTCTCATTTAATAACAACTCACCTTAAAATTATTCCTCAGATAAATTTTTAATTGAGAAAAAATATTCTTTTTATTTCAAAGAGGTAACATGTTCATCTTAGAAAAATTAGAAATGGGGGCACCTGGGTGGCTCAGTTGGTTAAGCATCTGCCTTCGGCTCAGGTCATGATCCCAGGGTCCCGGGATAGAGCCCTGCATCAGCCTCCCTGTCAGTGGGGAACCTGCTTCTCCCTCTCGTGCTCCTCCTGCTTATGCTTGTGCTGTCTCTCTCTCTCTTTCTGTGTCAAATAAATAAAATCCTAAAAAAAAAAAAATTAGAAATGCAGATAAGCAAAAAACAGGGGATCTAGTATGAGAAAACTACTGTTCCATCATCTAGGAATAACCTTATGATTAACTTCCTAACCATCCCTCTAGATGTTTTTATGTACTTTTTTTTTTGAGGAAAAATTAGGATTATATTTTATACTGTTTTGTAATTTGCTTTTTTCATTTAATATTAGAAACATCTTTGTATATCAGAAGTGGTATTCTGTGAATATTTTTTAATGATTCATGTCATTTCATTGTATGAGTACGTTCCCAGAGGAATTTAAAAACCTATCCAGAAATTTATTAATTTTTTAAAGTAATTTCTACTCCCAATGTGGGGCTCGAACTCATGACCTTGAAAACAAGAGCTGCATGCTCCACTGATTGAGCCACCCAGGTGCCCCTCCCTATTAATTTTTAAAATAAAAGCCAGCAAAAATTTAAAATTAGTCACAGGTATTTTAAGTTTGATTTACTTTGTTTCCAGTTTTACGATTGGAAGGCAAAACCTGAAATTTCTCATAATCCCACTATTTAAAGATAAGTCACTATTTTTGTGTTTTTTCTTTCAGTCTCTTCCCTCCCATATGTATATATATGTATTTTTTTTTTAAAGCAAAATTGCTCATTGATTGAAAAAAACCTGTTAAAGGATTTTCTCGTAACAATTGAAGATTGGAGAGGGTGTCTTATATTGGGGGCTTGTCAAGATTGTCTGAGTGTGATCCAAGAACAGAGTGGGAAATGAGAAGAAATAATCTGCCTGGAGAAGGGAGTATAGGCCTTCTGCCCTGTTCCTTTACCGACCCCTCTCTGGAGCAAGAAGGAGGAAGGGAAGGCTGCTAATGGCGCTGAGTCTAATAAAATCACAGGCCAAAGGGAGACGGGAGTGTTATTTGCAACTGTAGGAGATGGAATTGTACCAGATTATATCAGAAGTGGAGGAAGTCATTTACACTCTCTAGGGAAGAGATGGACCTGAGGCAATTAGAATTTTTCCACCTGTAACTTCAGTGGCTCTCGTATTGCACCAGTGTACATAGTAGAGAAGAGCCCGTGATCTTTTTGGTGGTATCAAGAGAACCCTAAGAATTCCTTTATCTGGGGCGCCTGGGTGGCTCAGCGGTTAAGCGTCTGCCTTCGGCTCAGGGCGTGATCCCGGCGTTCTGGGATCGAGCCCCACATCAGGCTCCTCCGCTATGAGCCTGCTTCTTCCTCTCCCGCTCCCCCTGCTTGTGTTCCCTCTCTATCTCTGTCGAATAAATAAATAAAATCTTAAAAAAAAAAAAAAAAAAAAAAAAATTCCTTTATCAGGCGGCCCCTCTGAGGGGGCCCCTTGCATTTGCTAATCTGCTGGGATTTTGAGGGGACCTTTGCTTTTCGTGAGCAGCCTGGTGTAGCAGCAGGGAGTGAGGCTGGGAACCGGCCTTAAGGTCTTGAGCAGGGCCTAGGGGTGGGGGTAGGAGATGGGTAACAAGAAAGCTGGAAGCATTTTCTCAGAGATCCCTTAAGAGAGGACGAGGACACCGTCCTAAAAGGTGAGCATAGTTAATGCCCATCAAACCGGAAACATAGGACCAGTGGTGCTGGAGAGGTGCCTCCTGCCTGTCCCATCCCGTCTTTCACTCTGGCACAAACATTTATAGAAATGGAACACACATTCCAAATGTGAATTCACCAGGTGAGGCCTGACAGTGCCAGCTTCGACCAGGTGGGCACCGTCTGGGGACCTCCCTGTGGGGAAAGCCCCCCCCACCCCGGCTGGTGTTCACCGTGCGTGTGTGCCTCTCTGCCTCGCCTCGCTGCCCCCAGGGTTCTGGCTGGTGTGGACCATCATCATCATCCTGAGCTGCTGCTGTGTGTGCCACCACCGCCGAGCCAAGCATCGCCTTCAGGCCCAGCAGCGGCAGCATGAAATCAACCTGATCGCCTACCGAGAAGCCCACAATTACTCAGCGCTGCCATTTTATTTCAGTACGTACACCCAAAGCCACCAAGCCCCACCCTCAGGAGCCCAGGACCCGGACTGTGGGCCCCTGTGGGCCCCCTTGCCCAGCATAGTGCAGAGTCTCGCAGGTATGGGAATAAGGGGGTGCTCGCCTTTAGCACAGGGGAGCAGGTGCTGTGGGTGAAGCACCCTGAAGCCACTGGGCTGTTCCCAGTCCACACTGGCTGGGTTCTGACCGGGTTTCTGATCCTCTAGCCGATGATTTTCTTAAGGCAGGTAGTCAGATGGTGTATGATGTGAGTGAATCAAGATTTAGATTTCTGTGGCCTGAAATCCTGCCATTGTGCTTAGTGCCCTGTGATATCCCTGAGCAAAGGCTGCCATGAAAGGGGCAGGTGTGTTCAGGGGGGTAACATTGGGACGTCCTGAGAACCAAGAAACTTCAGCGACTCACTGAAGGACACTCACCTATCTGACTTCCTTGCGGGTTCCAAAGCCATCCTACAGTGTGTTTTACTGAATAAAGTGCTCACAGGTATAAAATTCCACCTCTAAAAGGGTTAAATGCTCAGCACAGTGCTTGGCATATAGTAAGTGCTCAATAAATGCTAGCAGTTACTGTTGTAACCAGGCCATCTATGCCTTGAGACATTCAGCACATTCAAAAGATAACTTACTTGGCACATTGGTAATAAGCCTTGGTCAGCAGGCCCCTCACCCTTCGCTGGTAACCCACCTGCTGCCGATCTGAGTCAGGATGAGGTTCGGTTTGTCTTTCCAGACCACCTCTGGTCACACCAGAATGACGGACAACACAGATTTCTGATTTCCCAGAAAAAGGCCCTTTTCATAGCCCATACATCTGGAAGGGTGGGGGGTAAGAACAACGTGGTCAGGAAGTCTTAAATTAGGGTCTCTGACCCTGAGGCCTATGGGGCGCAGACAGAGGACACGGTCTGAGCAAGAAACAGGAGACTCCAGGGCGGGTGGAAACAGATACGCTTTGGGCAGAAACGATCTCTTGGCCATCCCCTACATTTGCCTAACCCTCTGCCTTAACTCCAGACAGGCAGAAGTCTTGCCTGTGAAGCAGTTTCAGGGGCTCTCAGATTTCAAGAAGCTAGATTAGGTCACTCCTGGTCTGTCCCTTACTCCGCAAAATTGCCGCACCCCTCTGCCCTGTCCACAGCAGGAGCTGTAGCCGGTCCTCGGTGGGTGTGCTGGGGGTGGGAAGAGGCATATGTTCAGTGCAGCCTTTGCAGTCTATCCAGTGCTGTAATTTTCTCCTCCCTGCCTCCCCGTTTTAGGGTTTTTGCCAAACTATTTACTACCTCCTTATGAGGAAGTGGTGAACCGACCTCCGACTCCTCCCCCACCGTACAGTGCCTTCCAGCTCCAGCAGCAGCAGCTGCCTGCACAGTGTGGCCCCTCCGGCGGCAGCCCCCCAGGCGCCGATCCCACCAGGGGCCCCCAGGGGGCGCAGAGCAGCCCCTTGTCCGGGCCCAGCAGAAGCAGCACGAGACCCCCGAGCATCGCTGACCCTGAGCCCTCCGACGTGCCCGCCAGCACGGCAGCCACCAAAGCCCCCGGAATGGAGCCCAGTGGCTCGGTGGCCGGCCTGGGGGAGCTGGACCCTGGGGCCTTCCTGGACAAAGATTCCGACTGTAAGGAGGAGCTGCTGAGAGATTACAGCTCCGAGCAGGGCGGCGCCCTCCCCGACAGCAAAGACAAGACGCCTGGCAGACATCGCCGCTTCACGGGTGACTCGGGCATTGAGGTGTGTGTGTGCAACCGGGGCCACCATGACGACGACCTCAAAGAGTTCAACACACTCATTGACGACGCTCTGGATGGGCCCCTGGACTTCTGTGACAGCTGCCACGTGCGGCCCCCTGGTGACGAGGAGGAAGGCCTCTGCCAGCCCCCCGAGGAGCAGGCCCAAGAGCCTGGGCACCCCCACCTGCCACGGCCCCCCGCGTGCTTGCTGCTGAACACCATCAACGAGCAGGACTCCCCGAACTCCCAGAGCAGCAGCTCCCCCAGCTAGAGCAGGCGAGGCCTGCGCCTGAGAACGTGGCCAAGCAACCAGGGTAGGGGAGCACCATGAGAGAAGCATTAAATGACTTTCAGAGAAAGTGGTATAGCCACTTCATTCTTCGCCCCCTCTCCCCCGGTCCTGCATTTTCCTGCACCTCCAGGTACAGCTTGGGGAGTGGAAGCCTCTCCGCCCACAGGAGCACAGTGTCGTGGAGGGCCGACAAGCTGTTTCGTTCTGTGACTCATTCCTCACACCCAACCCTGTCCCCTTTTTCTCTTTTCAAGTCATATCTGACTGCTTGCTCGGGTCAGAGAGATGTGTGTTTCAGAATCCCCAGGAAGCGGGCTGAGACTGTGCCCTGAGGTGACTCTCGGTGTTGGAGTAGATTTGCACTCTGATGCTTGTTTAAGAGAACTTTGCTGTGTCTCATGCGGGAGAGGTGGCAGGTCTCAGCCCTGGGTGAAGAAGGAAGCCCGTGGAGGCCCAGGGATTGTCACCCCTTGCTTCCAAGGTCTGCAGAGCCAGAACTGGGCTAGTCCTGGGGGAGCATGAGAGCTGACAGGCAGTTACAAGCTTGGTAGGAGGCTTACTGCTCCGTCAGATTCCAGGCGATGAGGTCAGTGTACCACTGTGCATCCTGGAGGGGCCCTTCCCAGCAGCTTCTGGCTGGCCGCAGCCTGGTTCACTATGGAACATTATATCACCTTCTTCTTGGTTTTTCCTTAAGCAACAACAACAGCAGCAGCAACAGCAAAAAGCAAGCTGAAAACAAGAACTCGATCAGCGGGCAGGCAAGAATTCTGTTCTGGAAAAGGGAAGTTTGTGGCTCTATCCCAAGTCGACCTTCATAGAGCCTGGCTGTCGTTGAGCTAGGAGGAGATGTGCTGCGTGCAGGCTTGGCTGGGGGCTATCTTGGAACTTGGGTGGGAGTGCAGCAGAGCCTACGCCAGGGGGGCGCACCCCGGGCAGCGTGCTGCATGCCTGCCCTCCGGGCTGTGCCCGTAGGTGACCAGGGTCCTCCTCCAGCCAGCATACAGTCTGCAGGCCTCCGTGCTTCACTGTTCCATAGGAACAAAGGAGGCTGCGGGTCCTAAGAAAGGGCAGCCCCATAGCCTGGCTTTTACACAGTATTTTCTCTTGATTCTGAATAAGTTCTTCTTTGTGTTGTTTTGTTTTTATTTTTAAACTGACCACTTGGAAAAAATGGCTTGGTTATCTGTGGCTTTCATGCCCTTCCCCTGCCCCTCTGCAGCCCCCTTTTTGAGTGGGGTGACTAATTTTTGTAGCCTCCATAAAGAGCTCAAGTGGCCCAGGTGGGAGGGCGAAGGCCTCAGGGTCCTTATTACTGTAGTTTGGCGTCAGATAACCAGTCGAGCTTTGATAGGAACAACCTGATGGAGAAAGCAAACAGCGAAAACTCACATTCCCTGTCCAGTGCTGTTCATATGAAGAGTTTGGTTCTTCCCCCACTCTTGAATGATGATATTCACATTAGGCATTGATGTTACGGTAAGAAAGGAAAAAAAATATATATATATATATATGTACAAAAATAGACAAATCCAAGGCTGTGAGGTGAACGAGTGTCTGCGTTTGGAGTCCCCAAAACCAAAATCCATGTTGAACAAAGTGAAGTCTGTGTACAATGACTTTTTGGATAACCTGTGTGTGTCTGTGTGTCATGTGTGAGCCCCCAGCCCTGTTTTCCTGTGAATATACTTTGAATGGCAGCCATTGTGCTCGCGTCCACCACACGTTTGGAGCAGATATGGCCCTCTCAAGGTAATTTATTTTACACATTTACTGTTTACTGAACAAATGTCTGACTGTGTACTCGGGTGTATCCAGCAGCATTGTCAATGGCAGCCCCCCACCCCCCACGTCTGCCAGAGATAACTGTGCTCGGAGTGGAGGCTCGCCTCTACCCAGCACTGCAATTTGCACATTGCTCCGTGGACACTCGGAGGCCTGTGTTCTGTTCCCTGTAAATGGAAACGTGCTCTGAACCTGTCTGCCTCCCTCGGCTCCTCCTGGCCCTCGATATCAGCCTCCAGGGGGTGTTCAAAACCACTCGGCACAGAAGGAGAAGGTGGAACTTCAGACAGAAGCTTGATTGGATCTTCAGTGACAAGCTTGGACTAGCTGTGGCCCAGACGTTGGCCCTGCCCAGAATTGCCAGGAGATTTTGGCCGACACCGCAGTGCCATAGGGCTTACCTCTCTCTGCCGGGGTCCGGTGCGTGCAAGCAAGCCCGTGTGTGGCAAGAGTGGGCGGGAGTGCGTCAGCAGCCCTCAGATGCCTTTCCTTCCACCTTTTTTTTTTTTTTTAAAAAAAACAAATAAATAAAATCCCAAACAACTCACTGAAGTCTCAGAGGAGATGAAGTTTTACCAAAATGAATCCTGCTTCAGTTAACTGATCAAATGGATGAATTCTGGCCCTCTCAAGTTTCCTTCCCCGGCTGGAGTGGGGCCCGGGTCCGCATGTTAACTGTTGGGTTCACTGCAGCGTCCTGCCCTGCAGGCATGAGGAGAAGCGAACACAGCCACCGGAGCCAGGCTTGATTGTGGCGGTCACACAGTCCGGCCCCTGGCAGCGGGGCTCCCCTGCCAGCAGAGAGATGGAAATGGGGAGTTGAAGGACTTGATAGGGGGCCAGGGAGATCTGACTGAATCTGGTTTTCCAAGTGAACGAGAAGAAAGGGGTTGGTCTGGCCGAGGGTTTGGTGCTACAGTCAGAAGATTTGCAAATGCTAACACATTCCTGTGTGAGGCACATCACCATTTGTCAGTTATTGTGAATATGTGTATTTTAAGCAATAAGATTCAGCTGGTCAGACTTTTCTGGGCAGTCTCGGTGACGCATTTCCTGTGCTGTGATTGTTCTGAAGACAGAGTGGCTCTAACCACTGTGAGAAGCCCAAATAAAATCGATCCCCAAAACGCGACTGTTCTTTTTTCTTGCGGCACCTTGTTTTCTCCCCTCTCCCTCAGACTTCAGGGATTGTACCCCAAGATTCCTAACCACAAGACCTCTCCCTTCTCCACACAGGCTGCGAGAAGGCCCCTCGCACTTGAGGACAGGTCCCTGGCCTGAGCAGAGACCACAGGGCCAAGGGGGAGATGGGCGATGCTCCTGCTGAGGCCACGCTTTGTCCTAAGGAGTTTTCCCCGAACCCTCTCAAGGGTAATTTCTGGTGTTGGAGGACTTTGTAAAGTCCCACAAACAGGTTCAAAATCAGATGCGAAAAAGCAGAAACAAGTTTGTTAGACCCCTGGAAGCTAAAATGGCATTTGAAAGAAAGCAAGCTCTCTGTGAGATCTTTAATTTTTATTTATTTATTTTATTTGAGAGAGAGAGTGAGGGAGAGAGAGAGCACAAGCCGGGGGAAGGCAGAGGGAGAAACAGACTCCTCGCTGAGCAAAGAGCCCGCTGCAGGACTCGATCCCAGGACCCTGGGATCATGACCTGAGCCAAAGGCAGACGCTTAACTGACTGAGCCACCCAGACACCCTCATGAGATCTTTCAGTGAGGTGATACAGGGGTGCCTGGCTGGCTCAGCGGAGCATGGGACTCTTGATCTCAGGTTTGTGAGTTCCAGCCCTGCGTTGGTTGTAGAGGTTACTTAAAAATAATAAAAATATATATTTTTTAAGATTTTATTTTTGAGAGAGTGAGAGAGAGCATAAGCCAGGAGGTGGGCGTGGTGGAGAGGCAGAGGGAGAAGCAGACTTCCCCTGAGCAGGGAGCCTGATGCGGGGCTTGCTCCTGGGATCATGACTTGAGTGAAGGCAGATGCTTAAGTGACTGACTGAACCACCCAGGTGCCCCCAAAATATTAAAAATCTTCAGGAAAACAAATGATAGAAATGTGGATGGGCCCTGGAATTTGATACACAAAACATGTATTATTGAGTGTCCCACTTTGTGCCCAACACTGTGCTGGGTCCTGAGGAGAGTGTGAAAAATAGAGAAGACAAGGCAAGGCATCTGCTTTCTGGAAGTTAAGTTACAGGCAGGAAGACAAAACACCCGCGTGAAATAGTTAACAATAGGAGGTAGATTGAGATGAAGTGAATGGTGCACATTCAGGGAATCCTGAGGAATCGCGGGGACTCGTTTGAGGCCTTGCGTACCAGACAGGGACCTGAGAACTGATTTTTAGGCCTTTGGGGAGCCACAGGTGTGCCAACCTCTGCCATTGTGGGCCAGTCATTCCTTCCTAAGACTCACGGTCCTTTTACCTCCTGCTTAAGGTCGTCTTAGAACTTTGAGTCAGCTGTAAATCCCTGCTCTAAGGGAAGGAACAGCCTTTGACCTCTGCCGAGGGAGGGGGAACACCGCCACCCAGCCCAGCTTCTCCTTGGGTGGCCTGCAGGTGGGCAAAGCAATAATGATGTGCATCTTGGAGCCTCCCAGAGGGCCTTCCTGCCTCCCAGGTGGACCGCTCACTAATGGCCCAGCAGGGGATGCTAACAGCATCATCTTCTCTGGTCCCTGGCCTTACCCAGCAGTCCTCACTATTATCTAAGAGTCCATGTAAGCCAGCCAGGCCCCCGCCCCCATCTTTGACCCTGGGCCAGAGCAATTCCGGCCCCTCAGTGACTCTAGTGGGATGGTTGCTGCCTAGTTCCTTCTAAACTGTTGAGCTCTTCTAAGTAAGCCCAGGGGAACCATATTAGAATCTAGAGACATCTGTTCTGAAACCATGGGGAGGGACGCCTGGGTGGCGAGGCAGTTAAGTGTCTGCCTTCGGCTCAGGTCATGATCTCAGGGTCCTGGGATCAAGCCTGCCTCGGACTCCCTGCTCAGCAGAAAGCCTGCTTCTTCCTCTCCCTCTGCTGCTCCCCTGCTCATTCTCTCTCTCTCTCTCTCTCTCTGTCAAATAAATAAAATCTTGAAAGTAAAATAAAACCATGGGGAAGGACTGGGGAGTACATCATTCCTGCCTTCATTAATCTAAGGTCTGAATGGCACAGAAACAAACTAGTATAATTCTTGCCAGCTGTGTGCTGCAGGCTGTGCGTGTCCCCTTGATGCCTGGTCTGTGGAGCAGACCTCACTGCACCCCACGTTCCTGGGTCACTGAGTTCCTCATTTTCTATTACCCCAAGTGACCAAGTTCAGGTGGACACAATACCAGTGCTCTGAAGCACAAAACAGGATAGCTTTGATGAACAAGAATTTCACGAAACTCCCTGTTCTCCAGTTTCCTCTGTTTTCAGCCGGGTGTGGGGGGAAGCAGGGTTTGACTCAGAATGAGGGGAAGTGGGTTTGCCTGACTGTTGGCCAAACCTGCTGGAAACTTGCATCTGCCTGAACCTGCTGGGAAGGGCAGTGGGTCCTGGGAGGTGTTTGGGATGTAGGTTCCCAGCCTGGGGTCATGTGACTGGCCTTACTCAAGCAGAGCATTTATCGGGCACCTACCATGTACTAGGCATTGGGAATACAAATATGCCTTAGACCAGGCTCCTCTTTAGAAGAGCTAATGGTCCCTAGGGGAAGAAAGGCATGAAAACAGAGTTTTAGTAGCATTGTACCCTGAAGTTGTGTGCACAGATGCTGTGGAAGAGAACGGCCTGTGGGTGCAGGGTAGCCTCTCTGGAGCAGGGACCTCTAAGCTGAGCTTGCTAGGTGAAGAAGGTGTAAAAGGAATTCTAGGTAAGTTCTGGGTAGATCTGTTTTGCAGATTATTGAGTGCCTACTATGTGCCAGGTGCTGAGAAGCCCACAAAAGCATGGGAGGCCAAAACGTCTAAAGCGGCAAGCAATTTAATCTCTGTAGATAATTGCATTCTGGGAAGTGACAGGAGATGAATCTGGAGTGGTAAGCTGGTAATAAAAATATTTTAATTTGTCTTGATCTATTTATTGAATGCACATTATTGGGTAGTGTGTAAGCATCTTACCTACAATTTTTTCATTTTAGCCTCAAAACAGCCATCTGAGGTATGGACTGCTTTATTAAGGGGTTCAGAGAAGTTGACTAACTTGTCCAAGATCACACAACTCGTAAGTGGTAGAGCCAGGATCTGAACCCTGAACACTGAAGACTCGGTGCTCACAAGCCTCGTGAAGAACTTGATTTCTTTTCAAAGGTGAGAGAGTACCAGAGCAAGGTAATCGGCGGGCAAGCAGCACAGTGAAAGGTGAGCTGGACAGTTTCCTCAGGAGCTTCTCTGTCTGCCTTGGTTCTTCCCCCTTGCCTCGTCAGAAGCCTCCAGAGGCCCCCACACTGAGCCAGGCACCCCTGCCAGAGCCCCTCAGTGCTGAACTAGCCTCACCCCTGGGATAGGTGGTGCAGATCAGTGCTCACTTCCTCAGGGAGGGTGAGCCCCCAGCAAACATGGTACAACTCTCAGAACTTTCGGGTGGCTTGGAGGGGAGAAGAGGATCTGGTTTGATCTGAAGTTTCTTCTCACTCTAAGCCCACTCCCCTCCAGTGTAACCTTCCACTGCATGTCTTTTTAACCAAGAAGTCTCCAGAAACCCAATCCCGCTGGAAAATGTTACAAAACTCCCTCTGTGTTGGAACTGTGAGAAGTTTGTCTCTGGCTTCTCCACCCACGTCCCAGCTGCCAGCATGCCCCAGCTGGGGAAAGAGGGAGGGGCAGCAGGCAGGATCGTCAGGGGCTTCTGGGTGGAGTGGGGTGGGGGTTCAGGATTCCCGGAGGTCCTTTCTGAACAACACCTGCTTCTTCGTCCTTACAGAAGGACTTATTTTGTGGATCTGGCTGTAGACAATGGCAGTAAAGCCATATTTATCAAGGCACTCAATGCATTACGTAGGTCCCTATTGGACCTTCAGCAACATTCTGAGGTTGGTGGTACTGTTTCTACCCACACCTCAGCCACCCATATTACAGTTGAGCAAACTGAGGTCTAAGAAGGCCGAGTAAGTTGCCCATGGCCACTGGGTCTGTAAATGACAACAGGGGGACAACTTGCCTGCACAGCCTGACCCCTTATCTTCTGTAGCTCCCCTGCTCGCCTGGCCCTTTCTGTTTTTTGCCCTCCCCAGAGCCTCAGATGATGGGTAGCATAAGTGGTAAAATGAGGAAATGGGTTCAAGAAGCTAGCAATGGGCCTAAGATCTAGGGCCTGGAACCTGGGGTGGGGGCCTGGGGACTAGAACCTCGATCCTCCTCATCCAGGCCTCCCTGACTCTCTCACCTGTGATTGGCTTCCTGTCCTCCAGGGGTGGGTATTGAAACCCAGGAGTGTGACTGGAGAAAGAGTGAGGTGCCAGAACAGTCACTCACTCTCATCCACCCCCACTCCACACCAAGGGCGCCAGGGAAGGGGTCCCTCCCCTCAGAATGAGGACTCGGGAGCCGCCCTTCTGAGGGACAAGGACAGCCCATTTCTCCTGGGAGGGCCAGTTGTTTTGGTTCACAAGAGCTGATTATTAAATTTACAGGAACTTGGGGGTGCCTGGCTGGCCCAGTCGGTAGAGCATGTGTCTCTGAATCTCCGGGCTGTGAGTTCAAGCCCCACGTTGGGTGTGGAGCCTACTTAAAAATTAAATAAATGAATAAATACTTTCCTAAATGTTCAGGAATTTTATGAGCTGTTTATTAAATAACCATTAAAAAAATTAAACTATATAAACCCACAATTGAATACATTATAATGAAAACAAGGGTAATAAATACTCAAAACTGATCATTTCCTAGTTATTTTACTACATTACTATTATATGTGCCCTTGAGGTTATTTACATTTATGTATGGTGGGAATAATGGTATTATTAGTAATGGTATTATATAGTAATGCTATTTATTATATAATACACTGGTAAATAGCATATAATGCTACTGAGCATGTCTTCCAGCTCTGTATTCGTTGACATCACATTGGTGGCCTGAAATTGCTCGTGGTGGGGACTGTTTACATTATGGGCAATTGGCAAACACTACAAATCCTGATTGTTCCCTACCAGCAGCACCAGAGAACTGGTTGTTTAGTTTACCATCATATTTACCATTCTTTTACCATCATATCACTGCGTAAGGGCATTCTCAGGCTCAAAATGTGACTGTGAGGTCTTCGCAAACACCTTCCAGCTTTGTCAAAGATCTGGGCTTCCTTCCATGTAAGGAGGGGGTCTATTTATCAATAGCCAAATAGCCAAGTGATTTAGAGTGTTGGATTCAGTCCTCTCTTGTGTCTAACCTACTTGCCAGGTGCTGATGTGCAGGATAAGGAACATGAGAAGATTCAGTCTTGACCTCTGGAGACATAGGGGTGGGCTGTGCCTTTGGGGGACCATTTTGAGCCCAAGCAGTTGGTCAGGTGCACGTGGAGTTCGGTACCAAGGAACAGAAGCTGAGTGCTAAAAGAGGGCAAGCATAGTGGTCTGGGGGTTGTGAGATATGCTCTAAAGCATGGCTTGCATTCTGAGACTCAGGATGGGAGGAGTTAGGTCAGTGGGAAAAGGCCTTCCAGGTAGGGGAAGGGCAGTTTGGGCAGGAGTCCGGGGTTCATGAGATCATTTTCTGAAAGGACCTTCAGTTTTGTATTCTCCCGGGCCAGACGCCCCAGAGCCCTTCTGCACGGACACTGGCTGGGTGAGAAAGCATGTCTGGCTCCTCTTCCTGCATCATGGAAATCTTGGGTTCTAGTCCCAGCCCTGATGCTTGGGAGCTGTGTGACTTAGGGCAAGTTACCTCCCCTGCCCTTGCCTCAGCTGGCCCTCAGTTTTGTCATCTTCAAAACGAAGGATTAGTCTCTCATTTCCCTGCCACTCTATGATCTGAGTCAATAGTTGGAGAGGAGACTACTTCACTCCCCTCAGCTGATCTGCTCCCCTCTGCTTTAAACTGAGGGTGGCTTGGCTGTAGACCAGCGACCAGCTGATGGGGGCAGCTTGGGAGAGGGAAGGAGCCTCCTCCAATTAAACCCTTTCCCATCGGCCCACTGTGGTGTCAGCATTTTACCAGGCTGTGTGTGACAGGAGCTGGTCAGCTGCGGCTGCCCACAAACTCTTCCTTGGGCTCTTTAGCAAGACGCTGGGGTTACTGTCCAGTAAAGGCCAGGGCTGAGTTGGGGGGACAGTAAGGAATAGTTTCTTACTACTGGATTAACAAAGCTCTTTGAAGGAAGAAGGTGTGCTGTGATGGAAAAGTTGGTCCTTCCCTCCTTGCAGGGGCTGCATTGATTTCTTCTGAAAACATGGCCAGACAGGGTCTCAGCCTCGCCCCGCTGGCCCTTCCAGAGCCCTCCTCCAGTCGGAAGAGAAGGACTGGGTTGATGAACTGACCCTGGCCCAGCTGGCGCCATGGAGCTGGCGTTGGAGCCTCTGTCTAGGCTAACGGGCAAGGGTCAATTTCTCCCCGGGGCATCTCGGGACATCTTTCGCTTGCAAACTGGCCAGTAGCCAAGGTTTGGATGCTGGTTTCAAGGTTTGAAGGAGTCTGGGAGCCATTTTCCAGTGAGGCACTTATAGACTTCCTGGGGTTGTGCCGTGGGGAGCAGGACAGAGCCCGGGTGCTGCAGAACGCTGTCCTGGCAGTGTTTACCCCAGGACAGGATGAGGGAAAGGAGACCTGCTGGTCTTCGGAGACCAAGACAGAGGGATAGGTAGTGGTGGGTTGAGTTTGTGGATTACACACACTCCCCCAAAGCCAAACCTTCCAGGTATGCGCAACGATGCCTGTTTGGATCAAACAAGATCTTCTGCTCCACTTTCAAAATATAAACAATTCCACCATTTCTCACTGTCTCCACGGCTGTGGCCAGGGGCTAAGCCACCGTGACCTCACTCTCCCGGACCAGCACAGCCACGTCCTCCCTGCCCCAGCTCTCATCCCTCTCAGACCAATCTCTACTCAGCAACCAGTGTGGTCTTAAAAATACAAACCAGGGGCTTCTGGGTGGCTCAGTTGGTTAAACGTTTGACTCTTGATTTTGACTCAGGTCATGATCTCAGGGTTGTGAGATCGAGCCCCAAGTCAGGCTCCATGCTGGGTGTGGAGCCTTCTTAAGATTTTCTCTCTCCCTCTCCCTCTGCTCCTCCACATGCATCCTCTCTCTCTCTCTTTCTTTCCTCCTCCCTCCCTCTCAAAAAAAAAAAAACAACAACAAACCAGACCTTCCCACTTACATGTTTACCCCCTCTCCCCGCCCCACCACCCAGTGACTTCCTATCATACTAGGAATAAACACCTACACCCTTCCTGCTACTTACAAAGGCTCCATGGGGCCTGGCCCCAGTCTCCAATCTGACTTCATCAGGAACTGCTCTCCCCTTTCATTTGCTCTGCTCTTGCCACACCAACATCACCCACCTTGAGAACTTCCCGCCTTCTGCTCCCTCAGCGTGGGGTGCTTTCCCCCACGTCTTTACACCTTCCCAACCACTCGCTTGCAGTGGCCCCCCTCCACTTCTGCAGTTCTCTCCTCACATCACCAACACCCAGGAAAATTGACTTCAAAGCACTTAGGAGTCTCTGCAATGTTTATTTGTCAGTCCTCACTAGAATGTAAGCTTCACGAAATCAGGGAGCTTGAGTGTCCAGGGACAGTGAGTGGCACATAGCAGGTGCTCAATAAATATTTGTTGTGAAGAATGAGTGAACAAAGGAACAAATGAGTGAACTGCTCAGAGACCAGGAAGAAGAACTGTTTGGTTTATGCATATCACTACCAGGGACGGCAGGCTGGAAAAGAAGGCAGTGTGGGCCGGGAGGAGGGGGGAAAGGCAGGGGGCCGCAGAGTTACACCTCTAATTCTGTGCTGCGGGACCACACAGGGTGGAGGCAGGGCATGCTAGGTCAGCCTCTAGGTGCTACTCTCAGCCTGGGCCTCCCTCCAGGCCTGGCGCACCTTGATCTTCACTTTGAAAGGCTTGATCAAAAAGACCATCTTGGGGTTACCCTCCAGGGAAGGCATCTGCCCGTCATCTGGGACCTCCAGGTCAAACCTCTGCAGCAACCAGGCCATGAAGAGGAAGAGCTCCTGGCGGGCCAGGATCTCACCCAGGCAAGAGCGGGGTCCTGCTCCGAAGGGCAGGTAACTTAGTGATGGAGAGATGAGCTGACTCTTCGTGGGGTCCAAGAAGCGCTCTGTGGACATGGGGGGGGTGTCAGCCAGCGCCAGGCCAGGACTAAGTAGAGGAATGGCTCTGCCCTGACTGAGGGGGAGGCGTGGCCCTGCCCGGGGAGCCCTGGTCTGAGGAGGTGGACAGCCTCACCTGGGGGAACTCTAGCCTGAGGAGAGATATAGCCCAGCTCTCGGGTAGCCCTTATTCACCCCGAAGAAATGCAATATTCAGGAAGGAGGGGAAGGAGGCAATATTGAGGACCTGACTTCATGGGAGCCATATACCTACAGGGCTTCTTAGAGGACATTTGCAGTTGGCAGAAGGAGAAAGCGAGAAACCCAGCTCTGAAGAGTTTGGGTAAATCTAGGGTAGAATGGGGCTGTCAACAGGTTCACATAGTTGGAGCCAGGAGTTTTCTAGTAGGAAGCTTAGCAGAGGGAACACGGGGCTGGAATGCTGGAGCACGGAGGCTAGGCTGGCTGTGTGGCTCGGGAGCAGGACAGAACAGGGACTCACCTGGCATGAACTGGTCAGGCCGGTGCCACTCCTTCTCATTATGATGCAGTGCCCACAAATTGATGATAACACTTGTGCCCTTGTCAATGGCAAACTCGCCAATGCTGCCCCAAAGAGGGAGAAGAAAGGGGAGTCTAAAATATTGTCCTCCCCAAACTGCTCAGCCCCACGCCTCCACAATCGCCCATCCTGAGGAAAAAGCCCTATACATCCTCATGCCCACTCCCTCATCTTTTCCTCAGCTTCTACCAGCTCAAAGTGAATCCAGCCCTTCTCCAGGCCTCTTCCTCACTAGCTCTTATGTGTCAGTACTTGTGTACATGGACACTCATGTCTGTTGGGGCATGTGGGGGTGCGTTTTGGGCGTGTGCGCACGTGTGTATGTTGTGGCTATTGGATTGGGTAGGAGCATAGAGCACTTGGTCCTCCATTCAGACCATATGTCTCCAGAGCAGCAGACAGTTTCTGAGGGAGGTCAGTTAGATCTGTGGATTAGTCAGTAGGTGTTAGTGGTGACAGATATATTGATCAGGAGGGTGACGGGTAGGATGACTGATGGTCAATGGTTGAGTATAAATTGACCAGCAAGTGGAGGGGTGGTGCGGCAGAGGAGGGACCAGGTGGGCTGGAAAGCAGTGCTGTGCTGTTGGGAGGGCAGGCGTACCTGGAATCAACGATAGCCTTGTGGGGGATGAGCGTAGGGGCCACAGGCCGGATGCGAAGCACCTCTCGGATGGTGGCCTCTAACCAGATGAGTTGGTTCCGGTCACTCATATTTGGTGTACGGCCAAAACCTACATTCTGGTCAATCTCCTCCTGGATCTTCTTCTGCAACTGAGGGCCAGAGCAGGGTAGATGTGACCAACATGCTTAAGCCCAGGAGAAGCATAGGCTTAGAAGAATCCTATTGTTACATTCAGAAGAGCTGGCTCAGACTCTTCCCAGTGATGGCTTTGCAGTCCAGGCTTTGTTTCCAAAAGATGGGGCAGCTCCACCCTAGGGCCAAAGCCAACTACTGCTTGGATTAGGAGTGGGGCAGCCCAGCTACCTTGCATGGAGGGGCAGAGGCCATTACTTCTCCCTCTTTCTGGGGCCACAGGTGGATCTGGCTGGGGTGAAGAGTGGATGGGAAGACCAGAGTAAGGAGAAGCCCACCTGAGGATTGTGTAGCAGGAAGGCCACAGTCCACTTCACCACAGACGTGGTGGTCTCTACACCGGCCCCAAAGATGTCCCCTATGGTGGTGAGAATATGTTTATCTGAAAGCAGTTTTGCATCCCGGTCTGAGGCAGCATTGTTATTGTCTGAGTTCATCCTGGCTTGGATCAGTACATCCAGCAGGCTGGTGATAGAGTCGCTGCTGAAGTTCTCCTGGTTGGGTGAGGTTGGGAGACAGCGTTAAGGAAGAGCTCCCTCTGCAATACCCTGCCATACTTCATCCCAGACTGGAGATGCAAAGGCTTCTTCCATCTGGAAGTGAGGGACTGGGCTGAGACTAGGCAGGACCTACGAGCTTGTGGAGGTAGGAGGGCTCTCTTTAAATTTTGGGAGTGGGTGGGTGGGTCCCTTCTTAGATCCTCTACAATTCCTTACTCCCTCACCCCTATTCATTAGTTAAGTCATTTTTGGTTGAACACCTACTGTGTGCCAGGAAATACTCCAGTGTGCAAAATGGACCCCAGCCCTGTTTTCATGACACTCCAACCTAACTCATGGTCTCCTCTGCTCCATCACCTACCTTATATTTTTCAAGGATTTCTTTCAGCAGTTCATCTCGCATTTTAACACAGTTCTTCAATTTTTCAACAGTTTTGTTGGGGAAAATCTGAAAAGTGGAAGTAAGTGTCAAAGTCATCCATCTTCTATTTTGTTTCTCCAGCTACCGGAATCCTACCTGGATGGAGATAGATCCTAGCTTTCGGTCTCTGGAGAGTTTCCACTCTAACCCATACCTTCAGCCAAAATGGAAGTCAAGATGGAGACACGGAATGGGATTATTAATGACAACTAGGACAACTCCAAATAAGGGGAAAGGGAGCGTCTCCACCTCCCCTTCTCCATTAAATCAAACATCAGGCACCAATGGAGGGTCGACTCTGCTGTGTGCCCAGCCCTTAGCAGTAAGATAGACTTGAGTCTGAAGCCTGGAGCAAGTTCCTTAACTTCTCTAAGCCTGTATTCTCCTCTGTCTGGGGATAATAGAACCAACCTTTAAGGGGAATAACATGATTAATGCATGTGGAGTGCTTAATAGTGGGCATATGGCAATTGGTAAATAAATAAGAGCCATTATCATGAGTATTTAAAATGCATAGTTAAAAGCTAAACCTATTTTTGTAGAGAAGTGGCAAGGTTTTAAAAAGGAGGCAGAGCTCACTGTGGCTGAGGTGGTCAGGAAATCAGTGGGTCTGGAGCTGGAAGAACTGGGGACAGGGATTGCTGGAATCTGAAGGTAGGGATTGCTGGAATCTGAAGGTGGGGCCTGCCTCATCCTCACCTTCAACCCGGGGAATATGTCTGCCATATTATCTGTTCCCAAAGAGTCCAAGATGCCTTCATTGTAATTCTTTATGATCTTCAGAGCAGGATCTTCGTTCTTGTAAGAGGAGTTGAAGCAGATCAAGCAGATTATGTTGGTCACCGCCAGGAAGAGAGGCAAGGACAAATCTATGGACTGTCCATTCTGGGTGGCCAGGAAATCACACAATAAACTGTTTTCCTGACAAACTGGGAGGAGAGAGGGGGCAAGACAGCGGGGAGTTAAGCAGCACCCTCCCTCCTTCCCAGTTCCATCTTAGCCAGGGACATAGAGCAGATGGCCACTAGATGGCAGCAGCAGCCAAGAAAGCACCAGATTGAGCCTTCCATTGTCCCTTTCCAGCCCCTTCTCCCTCCAGCAGCCCCAGGGGCTGGCCAGCACTCACTGATCTTCTCTAGCCTCTGGTCGCCATCCTTGAACAGGGCAAAGGTGGCCAGTACCAGCTTCCTATGCAGCTGCCAGTTGGCACCATGGTCTGCGAAGGCGATGCCCTTTTGGTTGTCAGACAGGATGTCCAGAGTCACCTTTGGAGAGCAGGAAAGGCTGTAAGAATCAGACATCAATGACCCACCCTTGCCCTGGGCCTCCTGTACCCTTCCTGAGGGAGAAGGCAGGTACCTACCATGCTGACACCCATGTGGGACACCCTTGCTCTACTCTGCCATGACCGTTAGGCCTTGGTAGGGCAGGGCCCGAGACCCCCCTACTCCCAATTCCATCAGAGAGACAGACTAAGGAGAAAAAAGGGACCCCAGATGAGAATGCAGGGGTTCTGGGGTTCAGTTCAATAACAGGATGACCTCTGGGCCTCTCTTACCAGTTTCTGACCAGGGGAAGGCAGCCGCGGATGGGATAAGCTCTCTGAATGGTGCCTGTCCTGGGGGCAGGAGCAGGTGGGCTTGGAGGGACAGGACTGCCCAGATGTCTGCCTTTCCCTGGGCCCTCTGGGGGGTGCTGCAGGTGTAGCAGCTGCTCCTCTTTCTGCCCTTCCATTGCAAGGCTGCGTGCCCACCATAAGGCCCCACCTGGAAAATGCAATCTGGACTTGGCCAAGCCACCTCTTCCCAGAGCGACTTCAAGGCATCAGACTTCAAAGCCTCCCCTCTTACATCCTGTGGGCTGCAAGCTCCATCTGACTAGCCTCCTCCTTCCTCTTTGCTCAGGAGGTTTGAGAGTGAGGCCGTTGGCCAGCAGACCTAGCTGACTTGTCCAAGGAAAAATGAATCAACCTTGGCCTGATCAGAGGTAAGTGACTGGGGGGGTCCTGCCTGGGGTGTTCAAGGGGGTACTCAGTAGCAAGATGCTGGGATGGGGCATTGGCAGTATTCCCAGACGTCTAGCTTCTCTCCTCCCCCAGGAGCTTTACAGAAGGCTTGGCAGGATAGATCACCAGCATCCTTGAGATGCCACCATGTGTCAGCCTTCCTGTGAGCCCGAGCAGCCGGGGACAGCTCCAGAGAAACAGCAATCCCCGCCCTCCAAAAGCCAGGGTACTTCGCTCTCACACCTTCCCATAGAAGACAGTCATTTTAGTCCCATTTGCCGTATGACGAGTAGCACTCCTAAAGGCTATTTATGGAGCACTTACAGCGGCTGGGCCATGGGCTAAGGGTTTTGCGTAGAGTACCTCAGTTAATTAGGGAAGCAAGACTCAGAGAGCACATCATCCAGTTCCAGGCGAGATGACAGCCCAGAAAATGAAATCTTCCTTTGATTCTTCCTGCCTAGTTTAGAGGCTGGGTGGGGTCCGAGGGGTCAAATCCCCACCCACGGTCCTGTTAGTCTGTTTTAGGAAGAATTACAGGAGCTAGAAGGGTCATTCCAGGCATGGTCTTGGCTGACAAACTGCAACCCCCCCGCCCCGAGCTGGTGAGAAAGGAGAGATAGTGGGTGCTGCTTACCACTTGGGGCCGCCCAGAGAATTCCTTGCCCTTCTTGACAAGCACCTCCTTGGCCAGCTGGTGGTGGCCGACCATCACTGTAGTCTTGGTACCCATACGAAGGGAATAGATGGGGCCGTATTTTTCCTGCAGCTTGAAGAAGTTCACGTGCTGATGGCCACCTCTGGGCAGGAATGGCAGGCTGCCTACCAAGGGCAGGGATGGGAGGCTCTTGGGATACTTGGCACTGATGCACTTTGGCTTGGGCCATAAGAAATAGGCAAGGGTGAACAGCAAGAAAGCAAGGAGCTCCCACATGGTGGCCGGGTGCCGGCAAGCAGGACAGACAACTATGGAGTGGAAGAACAGCAGCCAACTCTAGGGAGCAAGGAGTCCTTTTTAAGGGCTGCCCTGATCTTCACCTTGGCTCTGTGTTATCTCTTGCCTTGTGGAAATTTATCCTGGAGCACAGCCAGGCCCTCTCCTAGAATCAAGAGAGGAAGAAGGAGTGGAGCCCTCCTCAAGGGCTGGCTCAGCTCCAGGACAAACCCCTAAGGGGGGCTAGGTAAGGGGAAGACAGCTGGTCCTCCCTCCCTGGAGCTCCCCATTCATCAATGTCCACAGAGTGCGCCAGAAGCAAATGGTATCTGGGTCAGGAATCAAGGCTTGGGACTTTCCACGTTGTAAAATCAAAATCCATGAATAGATGATCTTGTTAGGAGGGTTACAACCAACAGGGACTGTCAAAGATGTTTCATCCAGTCTTATTTAACAACCAAAGAATGTGATGCCTTCAAATGTCAGTCTTGTATAAGGTCACATGAGATAGTGACAGCAAGGGGGCCCCTGAGTGGCCCAGTCAGTTAAGCGTTTCCGACTCCATCTCAGCTCAGGTCTTGATCTCAGGGTCCTAAGTTTGAGCCCCACTTTGGGCTCCACACTGGGCATGGAGTGTGGAGCCCAATATAACTTAAAAAATTATATATATAATATTAATAATAAAAATATTATAAACATACATAAATACAATGCAATATAAATGATATAAATG
This sequence comes from Ailuropoda melanoleuca, assembly GCF_002007445.2. NCBI lineage: Eukaryota > Metazoa > Chordata > Mammalia > Carnivora > Ursidae > Ailuropoda > Ailuropoda melanoleuca. The sequence continues at coordinate 103,911,770 of NC_048223.1, forward strand.
ATAAAATATAATTACATATAAATATTAATATAGTCATATATAATATGTGTAATATATTTTATAATATAAAATAATATATATACATATATATGTCCCATAAAATTGATCACTTTAACCATTTTAATTTAAAAAAATCTTTAAAGTAAGCTCTATGCCCATCATGTGGCTTGAACTCACAACCCCAAGATCAAGAGTTGCATGCTCACTGACTGAGCCAGCCAGGAGCCCCCCATTTTAACCGTCTTAAGTGTACAATTCAGTAGCATTAAATATACTCACAATGTGGTACGGCCATCACCACTATCTACTTTCAAAACTTTCTCATACCCAAACAGAAACTACCTGTTAGGAAATAACTCCCCATCTCCGCTCCCCCCCGCAGCGTCTAATCTACTTTGTCTCTATGAATATGCCTGTTTTGCGTAAGTGGAATCTTGCAATATTGTTTTTTGTGTGTCTGGCTTATTTCACCTAGCATAATGTTTTTGAGGTTCATCCATGTTGTATCAGAACTCTGTTGCTTTTTATGACTGAATGATATTCATTTTATGGATATATTGCCTCTTGTTGATTCATTCATCAGTTGATGGGCACTTAGGTTGTTTTCCCCTTTTGGCTGCTATGAACATGTGTGTGCAAGTGTCTGTTTGAGTCCCGGTTTTCAATTCTTTGGGCGGTATACCGGGAAGTGGAATTGCTCGGTCATATGATCATTTTATATCAACTTAAGTTTATGTTCATGAATTAAGTTTCAGTTTCCTCCTCTGTAACATGGAAATAAGAATGGAACGTACTTCTGGGGGTTGTCGTGACTCAGTGAGATCATGCGTGGAGGTGCTGCCTGGCAGGGAGTAAGTGCTCATCTCATATTTATGCTTATCATCATTATACCAAAACGGGCTTCCTGGTTTCTCTGAGCTCTTATTAGTAGATCTTCCTGACAGACAAAGCTCTCAAATTCTGCTGGAAACCTTCAGTGTCTCCATCAGTATTGATCAACAATTTGAAATCACCAGGTGAAGCCACAGCTCCAAGGAGGTAGACATCCCAGATGTCAGTCATCACAGAAGAGGTGGGTCCTCGGACAGGCATTAGGACCCACTGAGTGAGACTCACAAAGGTGGAAGATAGAATTTCTGCCAGTCTCTGGGGCTGGTCTGCCCGTGTCTGTACTTTGAGTAGTACAGACTGGGATAGGGGTTGCTGGAATGAATCAGGAAGGCAGCAGGTAGGGGACCTCTTCACGAAGGTGAACCAGCAAGGCCTTGTAATCTAGACTGCCTGGTTGCCCATTACTCCAAATGTTCAAATGTGGGGCACCTGGGTGGCTCAGTCAGTGAAGCTTCTGCTTTCGGCTCAGGTCACGATCCCAGGGTCCTGGGATCGAGCCTCAAATGCTGAGCTGGGAGCCCGCTTCTCCCTCTCCCTCTGCTGCTCACCCTGCTTCTGTTCTCTCTCTCTCTCTCAAATAAATAAACAAAATCTTTTAAAAAATGTTCAAGTGTAGTTCAGACTTTAAAAAATATATTTTTTATTTATTTATTTGAGAGAGACAGAGATAGTGAGAGAGAGAGCGCGAGCAGGAAGGAGGGGGAGAAACAGACTCCCCACTGAGCAGGGAGCCCGATGTGGGGCTCAACTCCGGGACCCTGAGACCATGGACCATGGCAGACGCTTAATCGACTGAGCCACTCAGGCACCCTGTGGTTCAAACTTTTGGGGCCATTTGGGTTGGAGGTATGGGCCAGGGTGGTCAGAGAAGCCTTCATGAAAGAAAGGAGATTTGAGCTAGGCCTGGAAAGAGAATGAGGACTGCTAGGTAGAGGCATGGGGAATGGGGAGAAAGGGCCCTGCTGGAAGGGAGTGCTGCCGAGTGGACTATGCCGAGCCTCGAGGGGGTGGGATGGTGACAGTTCTGCCTGCAGCCATGAAAGAGGCCTGCTGGACAGGCACATAAAATCAGGCTCTGGAGCCCCAAATGGAAGGCTATGGAGGGTGGAGGAACCCCTGAAAGTTCAGTGGCAGGAGACACTGGTGTGTTTGGGGGTGAGTCTGGTATCAGTGCTGGGGTAGGCTGGATGAGGAGCTCTTTTGTAAAGTTTGACAGGCCGGGCAAGAAGAGGCCTGAGTCCTGTGATACAGGCAGGGGCCAAGGGGAGTCAACCAGCTGGTAAAGAAATATGAATGGGTACTTTCTATTCCCGAAGTGAATGCTGAGGTGATTCTCTGTTACACCCCGATCATGAACAAGAAATAGAAATTTTTTAAAAAAAGTGTTGTTTTATATCCTCATCACCATATTGTAGGAGTTACACATGATAATTGCAGAAAATCTAGATAATGTGGATAGCTCAAAATAAATTAAAAATCTGAAATGTGTTTTTTAACCGAAATGAGGCCATACTGCATTTTTGGGGCATGGATATTTTTCTCTTATTAAGGACTTTTCTACAACATTATTTTTGATGGCTGCGTTATCATTCCATTGTGTGTATATCATAGGGTTAGCATAGCTTATTTAACTGATTCTGTACTGCGGTGTTGGACATTAGGACGTTTCTGTTTTTGTCTTTATTTTTCATAGAAACAACATTAAGTAATAGCCTTGTGGTGAAAGCTTTGTGCATAACCGTTAATATTTTCTTAGTGTAGGATCCTAAGAGTGCTATTGTTGCTCAAGGGCCATGCATGCATTTTTTTTCAAAGATTTTACTTTTTTAAGTAATCTCCACACCCAAAGTGGGCCTCGAACTTAACAACCCTAAGGTCAAGAGTCACGTCCTCCACCAGCTGAGCCAGCCAGAGGAGCCCCATGCATGCATATTTTAAAGATTTGTGACGAATACTGACTTATTTATCAGAGGCATTATTTTAATAGATTTCTTGGTTTCCAACCATTCCTAGATTAGTAATAACTTGTCCAGAGCATCTTCTTTTAATATGGAATGGAATTCTCTTTGTTATTACTTAGAGTTTTAGTTCTTTTTCATCTCTAATCATATGAAAAATTGAGTTGTGGTTTTCCTACTGATGCATTGTCAAGTTTTGGTATTATGATTTTACTCATTTTATAAAGTTATTAGAGAAGTTTTCAACCTTTTTCTATGTCCTTAAGCAGATTAAATAGCATGGAAGTGATCTATTCTTTGATGTTCTAAAGCAAGGTAACACGAAAAGTGTCAGGTCCCAGTGCCTTTTTCAAAGAGATGACTCCTTCACATAGTTTTCCAGTTTCTTCCGTAGGTGTTGGTCTCCTCAGTTCTTCTGAGTCTTCTTGAGTCAATTTTGGCAATTAATATTTCTTAAAATTTGCATTTTCTATTTTCTCTTGATTTGTCAAAGGTTTTATTAATCTCTTCAAAGAATCTCCCTTTGGATTTATTCATCAAGTCTTTGATGACTGTTATTTTAATCTGGTTTCAATGTTGATAAATGATCAATGCAAAACATCCTGTGTAATTTTATACCAGAATTCAGACTGAAAGTTCATATGAATTCCACTTTCTTTGAATCCCTGTCCTTTTTCCCTTGTCCCTTGTCTAAAACATAAGCCGCATTGTCTATTACAGCTGAACTTATGACCCGAGAACTCCATTCTTAGGTATTTAAACAACAGCATTTGTACATACATTCACCAAAGGCACATTCAAAAGCATTCATAGCGGCACTATTTGTAATAATTCCAAACTAGAAAGAAACCCGAGTATTTATCAATTGTTGAATGGATAAATTGTCATGCAACATACAGTGGAATAGTATACAGAGATGACAATGAATGAACTGCAGTCACATGCACCAACATGGATGAAACTGACAAACATAAGATTGAGTGAAGAAACCAGACTCCTAAGAATGCAGTGTATGATTTTATTTATATAGATTTTAGAAACAGATAAAACTAAACTGTGGTTCTAGAAGTCAGATGATGATTACCCTGGCAGGTGGTTAAGTGGCTGAAAGAGGACTCAGGATGGGGCTTCTGGGGCGGGGCTTCAGGTAGCGTTCTGTTTCTTGATCTGGCTGCTGATAACACAGGTTATATTCACTTTGAGCTGGACACCAATTATGTGTGTGCATGCTATACTTCAGTAAAAAGTTTACTTTAAAAAATTGGGTGTCTATGGAATCTGGACCTCACTGAAATTGCATGCAAATTCTGCATATATGTATAAATACGTATTTTTCTGGAGAGAGAATCCATAGCTTTCACCAGTTCTCAAAACAGTGAGTTCACCATTGGCTTGAGGTTCCCTCTATCCTTACGCTCATCCCCATCTTGCTTTATGATTCTTCTACTCTACCCTCCTCCAATTGCGTCTTTCCTTCTCTCCAAGACCTTTCCCCAGAACCTTCTGGTGTTGTCTTGTCCGTCTCTAAAACAAACACACTTCTTTGTTTTCCTTACTTAGCTATAGAATATTTTCTCTACCTCCTGCCTTACGTAAACTGGACCTTCTCTGAGGACAGCCCTTCCCCTGCTGTTTTCTTGAATAAAGAAACCTAATGTCCAGGTTAGGCAGTGGAATTGATGTTCTCTTCACTTCCCAAGGCCTCCAGACCACCAATTCTCCACCTTTGGGTGGAACAAATTCTTGCTCCTTTGCAGTTTCAAACCTTTTTATTGCCATTACTTACTGACCTCCTGCTGCTCACTTCATTTAAGATATAAGATATGGGCACCCAACTCACATCCTTCCTCTCCAGTCCTGCCATCATGCTGCATGAGTTTAGAGTCCATGGGGGATGATCAGTCAACATCCCAACTTCATAGTTCCTTTATTTCCTCAAATCCAAAGATTGTCACCCTTACTTCCACCTCAGTTACTCCTCTAAACTTTAAGCCCCATCCTCAACTCCATCTCTTTCATGCGGAGCAGGTAACCTTACCTTTTCTTTAAGAAATCTGAGACCATTGGGGTGTCTAGCTGGCTCAGTTGGCAGAGCATGTAATTCTTGATCTCAGGGTTGTAAGTTTGAGCCCCATGTTGGGTATAGAGATTACTTAAAAAAATAAAATCTTAAAAAAAAGAACTCTGAGACCATTAAGTTCAGTCTCCCTTAATTTCTACTTTACTGTGAGAGGGAAAGAATCACTACTCCTATTTCTAATCAACCCGTCTGACAATTTGGCAAAATAATAACTTTATTGAGCATTTGCCACATATTACATGTTCTGTCTCATTTAATTTTTATAACAACTCCGTAAAGCGCTATTATTATCACTATTATCATTTTACGGATGAGGAAACAGACACAAAGACTTGGCCGTGGAGAAGCTGGGATTAAGCAGTCTAAAGCTCTTTGCTCTTAGCCATGGTATTCTGCTTCTCATAATATAAACTGAAACTATATACATACTTTTAGAACCAATAATTCCAACTCTAGGAATTTATCCTGAAGGTGTCACGCAGTTCAATATACAAAACGAATCATATCATGTTTATAATTGCCAGTAATACACCTCCCATCAATAGGAGATGAGAATACAATACAGCCAGAAAAAAAAAAAGGAAACGCTTTATGTACTTATTATGGAAAGAGTTCCAAAATATATCGTTAGGTAAAAGAAGCAGAAATAAGAACAGTATGTATCGAATGTTTCCATTTGTGTAAAAAAAGGAAGAAGAATATATGTACTGTTTTGCTTTATATGCATAAAATATCTCTGGAAGGATAGACTACAATGTTAAATCAATAATACAAGTTTCCACCTTAGGACTAGAGAAGGAAAAGCAGCATAAACCTTAAACAAATAGAAGAAAACAAATTATAAAAATTAAAGCAGAAATCAATGAAATTTCAAACAGGAAAACAATAGAGTAAATTAACCAAACCCAAAGTTGGTTCTTCAATAGATCAATAAAATTGACAAACGTCAAGCCTGGCAAACCTGGCTTTTTCTTCTTTTTTAAAAAAATTTTTTTTAAAGATTTTTTAATTTACTTATTTGACAGAGAGACCGCCAGCGAGAGAGGGAGCACAAGCAGGGGGAGTGGGAGAGCAAGAAGCAGGCTCCCAGCAGAGCAGGGAGCCCGATGTGGGGCTGGGGCTCTATCCCAGGACCTGGGATCACACCCTGAGCCGAAGGCAGACGCTTAACACTGAGTCACCCAGGCGCCACCCTGGCTTTTTTTCCTAAAAGAGAAGACACAAATAGCTAATATCAGAAATGAAAGAGGCACCATCACTACTGATCCTATGGACATTAAAAGAATAGTAAAAGAATACTATAAGCAACTCTATGCCCACAAATTTTGATAACTTAGATGAAATGGACCAATTCCTTGAAAACATAATCTGCCAAAACTCACACAAGATAGTCTGAATAGGTCTGTATCTATTAAAGTACTTTAATCAATAATTAATAATGCTTTAAAACAGAAAGCATCAGGCCAGATGGCTTCATCGTTGAATTCTACCAAACACGTAAGGAAAAAAATTATAGCAATTCTCAACAATCTCTTATAAAATATAGAAGAAGAGGGAACACTTCCTCACTCATGCTATGTGGCCAGAATTTCCTTATTACCAAAACCAGATAAAGACATTACAAGAGGGGCACCTGGGTGGTTCAGTCGGTTAATTGTCTGCCTCAGCTTGGGTCATGATCTCGGGGTCCGTGGATTGAGCCCCACATCATGTTCCCTGCTTAGCGGGGAGTGTGCTTCTTCCTCTCCCTCTACCCCTCCCCCTGCTCATGCACGCACACACTCTCTCTAAAATAAATAAATAAAATCTTTAAAAAAAGACACTACAAAAAAGGAAGGCTACGGACCAATATCTTTCATGAACATACACGCTAAAATCCTCAGCAAAATATTAGCAACCTAAATCTAACAATATATTAAAAGAATTATGTATCAAGACGAAGTGGGATTTATCTCAAGTATTCAGGCTGGTTCAACATTAGAAAATCAGTTAATGTAATCTATCACATCAATAGGCTAAAAAAGAAAAGTCATAAATGCAGAAAAACATTTGACAAAATCCAACATCTATTCACAGTAAGAACTCTCAGCAAACTAGGAATAGAGAGGAACTTCCCCAAATTCATAAAGAACAACTACAAAACCCCTACTGTTAATATAATATTTAATGTGAGAAACTAGATAATTTGCCCCTGAGGTTGGGAAAAAGGCAAGGATGCCTCCTGTCACTACTCCTAGCTATGCAATAAAACAAAGAAAATAAAAGGTATACAGATTGGGAAGGAAGAAATAAAACTGTCTTTGTTAGCAGATGACATGATTGTGTAGAAAATCCCAAGGAATCAACAAAAAACCCCTCCAGCAAGTAATAAGGGATTATAACAAGGTTGCAGGATACAAGTTTTTAATATACAAAAATCAATTGCTTCCCTATATATCCGCAATGAAGAATTAGAAATTTGAAATTTAAAGCACAATACCATTTACATTAACAAAAAAATGAAGTATTTAGGAATAAAATGTGTTAGCACATACAATAAAATATTATATTTTATTGATAAAAACTACAACTCTGACGAAACAAATTTAAAAATATATAAATAAACGGAGAGATATGCCACGTTCAATGGATAGGAATGCAAGATGTCAGTTCTTCCCATTTTGATTTGTAGATTCAGTGCAATCCTAATCAAAATCACAGCAAGTTATTTTGTGGATATAAACAAACTAATTCTCAAGTTTATATAGAAAGATAAAAGAGGGACACTTGGCTGGCTCAGTTGGTAGAGTGTGTGACTCTTGATCTTGGTGTTGTGAGTTTGAGCCCCACGTTGGGTGTAGAGATTACTTAAAATCTTTAAAAAAAAAAAATGGAAAGGCAAAAGACCCAGAATTGCCAACACAATACAGAAGAACAAAGTTGGAGGACTGACTCTACCTGATTCAAGACTTACTGTAAAGCTATAATAATCAAGACAGTGTGTTACTGGTGAAAGAACAGACAAATAGATAAATGGAACAGAATAGAGAGCCCAGAAATAGACACAAATAAAAATAGTTAACTGATCTTTGACAAAGTAGCAGAGGCAATTGAATGGAGAAAGGCTAGTTTCCTTAACAAATGATGCTGGAACAGTAACATCCTTATGAAGGAGGAAGGAAGGAAGGAAGGAAGGAAGGAAGGAAGGAAGGAAGGAAGGAAGGAAGGAAAGAAAGAAGGAAAGAAGGGGAAAGAAAGAAAGAAAGAAAGAAAGAAAGAAAGAAAGAAAGAAAACAGAATTACATGATAGACCTTATCCCTTCCACAGAAGTTATTATCAAAAAATGGATCATAGACCTAAATGTAAAACACAAAACTATAAAACTCCTAGAAGGTAACATAAGAGAAAATTCAGGGACCTTCAGTTTGGTGATGACTTTTTAGATACACACCATACGCATAATCATGAAATTAAAAAAATGATAAGTTGGACTCCCTTAAAATTTAAAACTGCACCACGAAAGTCACTGTTAAGAAAATGAAGAAACAAGCCACAGACTGGGAGAGAATATTTGCAAAACATATATTTGATAAATGATTAGTATCCAAAATATGCAAAGAACTTTGAAACCCAACAATAAGAAAACAACCCAATTTAAAAATGGGCAACAGATCTGAACAGACATCTCACTATAGATGGTATATAGATGGCAAATAAGCATATGAAAAGACACTCGATGTCATATGTCATTAGGGAATTGCAAATTAAAACAACAATGAGAGACCCACTACACACATATTAGAATGACTAAAATCCAAAAAACTGACAATACCAGATGCTGACCAATGTGGAGCAACAGGAACTCTTATTCATAGCTGGTGGAAATACAACCACTTTGTAAGACAGGCAGTTTCTTACAAAACTAAACATTCTTATCATTTTATACCCATTAGAATGGCTATTATATAAAAAAAAAGAAAATAACAAGTGTTGGTGAAAGTGTGGAGAAATTGGAAACCTCGTGCATTGCTGGTGGTGATATAAAATGGCAAAGCTTCTGTGGAAAAGTATGGTTGTTGTTCAAAATGTTAAACATAGAATTACTGTCTGAGCCAGCTTTTCTATACCTAAATAAATGTCCAGAAGAATTGACAAGAGGGACTCAAACAGATAACTTCGAAAACCATTTGCTAAGTGAAATAAGCTAGACACTGAAGGGCAAATATTGTATGATTCCACTCAAGAGGTACCTAGAATAGGTAAATTCATAGTGACATAAATCAGAATAGAGGTTACCCAGGGCTGGAGGGGAGGGGGAAATAGGAAGTAATTATTTAATGGGTACAGAGTTTCTGTTTGGGACAGTGAAAAAGTTTGGGAAATAGATAGGGGCAGTGCTTGGATCAGCACACTGTTAATGTACCTAATACTACTGCATGGTACACTAAAAAATTGTTAAGATGGTAAATTTTACATTATTTCTATTTTATCACCATAAAAAATATGACCCAGCAATTGTGCTCCTAGGTATTTAAGAAAATCAGCAGAAAATTTATGTCCATACAAAACCTACACACAAATGTTTATAGCCACTTCATTCATAATTACAAAAAACTGGAGAAACCATCCATTAATAGGTGAATGGATAAGCAAACTGTGGTACATCCATACAAAGGAACATTATTCAGTGATAAAAAGAAATGTACTATCAAACCACAAAAGACATGGGGAAGTTTAAATACACACTGTTTATTTAGAGAACCTAGTCTGAAAAGGCTACATACTGTATGATTCCAACTAATTGACAATTTCAGAAAAGCAAACTAGAGAGACAGTAAAAATATCAGTAATTGCCAGGGGCATGGGAAGAGGGAGGAGGGATAAATAGGTGGAGTACAGGGGGTTTTTATGGCAGTAAAACTATTCTGTATGATACCGTAATGGTGGATACATGACATTTTGCATCTATCAGAACCTATAAAACCCAAACAACACAAAAAGTGAACCCCAATGGAAAGTATGAGCTTTGTTTAATAATAATGCATCAATACTGGTTCATCAATTGTAACAAATATACCACAGGAATGCAAAATGTTATTAACAGAGGAAATTTTGAGTAAGGGAGAAAGAAGAGCCTCTTCACAGAAATGACTTTACTCTTTCACACTCTGTAAAGAGATACAGTCTATTGAGGGTGTGGGGGAGTCATACCCTTGGAATAGCCCTACAGAATATTTAACCTCCTGTCTGGTGTGGCACTAATGAATCTAATTGCAACATATGAAACACAACTCAGAAGCTACCCAAGAAACGTATCAACCTTGGTGGAGCTGAAGTATAGCATCTCTGGGTGTTGTGACAATATAGCAATATTTGTTGCTGTATCTTGTACTTCTTCTTTAGGACTTTAGGAAGGATACCATTATTGGTATATTGTTTTTCAAGTTGACTGTACTAGCGATAGCTTGGGGAAACTAAATTGTAATGTTAGGGTGATGATCGTCTGTAGAAAAGCCTAGACTCAATCAGGTTATTATTACTAGTAACAGAGACATGCTAAGTCATAAATATAGAACCTGACATTAGGGGCACCAGGGTGGCTCAGTCGGTTGGCATCTGCCTTCGGCTCAGTTTGTGATCCTAGGGTCCTGGGATCGAATCCCACAGCAGGCTCCCTGCTCAGCCGGAGTCTACTTTTCCCTCTCCTACTCCCCCTGCTTGTGTGCTCGCTCTCTCAAATAAATAAATAAATAAATAAATAAATAAATATCCTTTTTAAAAAAGGAGAAGAAAAACCACCCTGACATTAGTTTTTTTAAAGTATGAAAACAAGACTATGAAGAGAGTGGCACGTGGAGGGGCTGTATTCCAAGGGTTTGGGGTGGTAGCTGTCTAGTCCACGTGGTTTTCAGCTTCTTCTGAGGTCTTTGAACTACCTGCTTCAAAAGTTACCCAGCGACCTCAATTTAGGGTCTCTATTGCATGTCAACGTTTCAGTTCTTTTAAAATATGTTGTGTTTTTCCAGAGGACTGGGGAGTGACGAAGACGGAAAGACTTTTGAGTAAAGGCCAAGTCTTGCACAATTTAAATTAATAAATAATTGTTTCAGTTAACTGTGTCACTTTATCACTGGATCAATTAGTTGGAATGTAGAAAACAGAGGGAGAAATTAGGTACAAGATACAAAGTATAATAGAATACTAGCTACTGTACTTGTGGCTTTTCAACATGGAAATGCTTCAACTCATTCAGAAAATAAATTGACTCTTACCAGTACACATAGAAGACGTTAATTTACAAAATCCATTTGGAGATGTTCAAAATAGCCTTTAGGCACGGTTTCAGTCCTTTACAACTTTTCAGTTTTTTACAATTCGTCACCTTTACAATTTTTTTAATTGAAACTTTTTTTTTTTTAGAACAGTTCAAAGTTAAGGGGAAGGTACAGAGAGTTGCCAAATACTCCCTGCGCCCACACACACATAGCCTTCCCCACCAAAGTGGTACCTTCATTACAACTGATGAGCCTATGCTGACACATCGTTATCACTGCAAATCCACAGTTTACATTAGGGCTCACTCTATGTATACTCTATGGGTTTGGACAAATGTATAATGACATTTATCCATCATTATCATATCATTAGAATAGTTTCACTCCCCTAAAAATCTTCTGTGCTCCACCTGTTCATCTCACTCCCCCGACCCCTGGCAACCGCTAATCTTTTTACTGCCTCTATAGTTTTGAGTTTTCCAGAATGTCATAGAGTTGGAGTCAAACCTTTACAAACTTTTGCAGAATTATTTAGTTACAGATGAGGCATGGACTGGCCATATCCTCTGTTAGCCTAGAAAGAGTTTTCAATCAGTGTTCTATATCATGGCCAATTTGTACCTACTGGAATGAGGTGTTTCATGGAGAATTTAATCTAGTGTCCATTTGAGGTTTTTTTCTGGTGCTGTCTGGTGATGATGCTGGCTTTGAAAGATCTTACCTGGGGCTCCTGGGTGGCTCAGTCATTAAGCGTCTGTCTTCAGCTCAGGGCGTGATCCCGGTGTTCTGGGATCAAGCCGCACATCAGGCTCCTCCGCTATGAGCCTGCTCCTTCCTCTCCCACTCCCCCTGCCTGTGTTCCCTCTCTCGCTGGCTGTCTCTGTCTCTGTCAAATAAATAAATAAATAAAAATTTAAAAAAATGAAAGATCTTACCTTTGTAGGTCTTAAATTCAATCATTCCTCGTGGTTCTTTTCAGAATTTCGTGGGAAGGTTTTGTGTACTTACTTATTTAATTTTAAATAAAATTTAAATTACTTTATTTTTTTTTTAAAGAGAGAGAGGGGGCTGGGTGGCTCAGTCAGTTAAAAGTCTGCCTTCGGGGGCGCCTGGGTGGCATAGCGGTTAAGCGTCTGCCTTCGGCTCAGGGCGTGATCCCGGCGTTGTGGGATTGAGCCCCACATCAGGCTCCTCCGCTGAGAGCCTGCTTCTCCCTCTCCCACTCCCCCTGCTTGTGTTCCCTCTCTCGCTGGCTGTCTCTATCTCTGTCTAATAAATAAAATCTTAAAAAAAAAAAAAAAAAAAAAAAAAAAAGTCTGCCTTCGGTTCGGGTCATGATCCCAGGGTCCTGGGGTTGAGCCCCCCATTGGGCTCCCTGCATGGTGGGGAGCATGCTTCTCCCTCTCCCTCTGCCCTCTCTCTCTCCCCAGCTCGGACTTGCTTTCTCTCCCTCAAATAGAGTCTTTTAAGAAAAATAGAGAGAGAGCAAGTGAGTGTGAGCCAGGGGCAGGGGGCAGAGAGAAAGGGAGAGAGAGAGAATCTTAAGCAGGCTCCACACACAGCACCGCCTGACATGGAACTTGATCCCATTAGCCTGAGATTATGACCTGAACTGCAATCACAAGTCAGACGCTTAACTGACTGAGCCACTAAGGTGCCCCTAGATTTTGTGTATTTATGTTTGAATCCTTTAACCTCTCCATGAATTTGTCATTATTTTCATTGTCTTATATGAGGTTCTTGTATATAAACTTTTAATCACAGCATCCTGTTTAACATGATTATCTTTAACATATATTTGCAGGATTATTGCTTCTATAGTATAATATTGTGACCTTCCACCTTTTGGACCAGCAGTTAATTTAGGTAATATCAAGGCGTCGAGTAATTCACATTTGTCAAAAACTTTAAAAAAGTTTTCTGATGGCGCCTCGATGGCCCAGGTGGTTAAGTGTCTGCCTTCGGCTCTGGTCATGATCCCAGGGTCCTGGGATCCCTGCTCAGTGGGGAGCCTGCTTCTCCCTCTCCCTCTGCCTGCCACTCCCCTTGCTTGTGCTCTCTCTGTCAAATAAATAAATAGAATCTTTTTTTAAAAAGTAAAAAAAGTTTTCTGAGGAAGTTTATTTCTTTTAAAAGATTTTATTTATTTATTTGAGAGAGCGAGAGAGCATGAGCTGGGGGAGGGGCAGAGGGAGAAGCAGACTCCCTGCTGAGCAGGGAGCCCTATGTGGGGCACCATCCCAGGACCCTGGCATCATGACCTGAGCCAAAGGCAGACACTTAACCGACTGAGCCACCCAGGCGCCCTTTCTAAAGAAGTTGAAAAAAAACCTTTTATAATAGCATTTTAAAGAAGTTCATTCTTTTAAAGGCATGGCAGCTATTAGATTACATATCTACCCTTTTATTTGAGTAATTTGATATGTCCTAGAAAGAGCCATAGTTTAACCATTTAGACAATTTGACTTCTGGTAAAGAATTGGATTTTACAAGAGTTACTAGACTACCTGTATCAGACCTGGTGCTGTCATTTTTGTATTTACTAAGACGTCAATCAACAAATGACATTAGATCAATATTTAGTATTAGCATGTCCTTTTCTGGCCATGGACACTTCTTGAATTATAGAAAAACAATCTAGGATCCTCCTTCACTGGGTAAAGTTTATAGAGTTTCTGAATTAAGAAAGCTATGCCAGTAGATGATAATATGAGAGAGAGAGAGTAACGATAATTCATAGTTAGTTAATCAGTTATTGGAAAAAGATTGGATGGTTTCAGTTAGCAAAAGGGATGTGATAATATCAGCCAGTCTCCAGTCTAATAGACCTCAACCATTAACCCTCAAAGGTCAGTTTAGGTTGGGTTGAAGACTATTGTGCCTGTGATTCCGTCCATTCTCTGTAGAATACTCCCTTATACATTCAAAAGAAACAAGATAATCCTGGAAAAAGCAAAATCCGTTGTGACATAGCTTTGTACATAGAGATAAACAACAGCAGCAAAAGCAAGGCAGCAGCAGAATTATTATATTAATGGCAAAAATATTTATCAAACAATATACCACCAAACCAAAGGTCTTATAACCTTATATAAAGACCTAGATCTTATAACCAAATGGTGCATCTCCAGATCCAAAGGTCTAATTACTTAATACAAAGATCCAGGCCTAGTGATCTTATACATGTCCAGTAAGTGCACCTGTTGAACTGAGGGTCCCTGGAATGCTGCCAAGTGAGGGTCTTCAAAATGATCTTGCTGGAACCTCTAGAATTATCAAAAATGATAAGACTATAGCTCAATATATGACATAGAAAGACAAAACTGAATTTGTTTATTATAATAAAGGAGAGCAGGCAGTCTCTCTAAGCAGAGTAGACTGCTGATCATAATAGAGTTTTGGGGAAGCATAGACTTCAGGGATTGATGGATGTAAGAAGGTTGATTTGATCTATAGAAGTGTTATTGGGTGAGACTATTGTTGATTGATTGGCACTCAGGGGTAATCATTGGCATGATTTGTTTCTGGATGACTTTCAGAAGTGACTCTGATTACTTGGTTTGTGAAAGGGATTAACTGAGGTTAGTTGTCATTAACTGATTGAACAGATTTCAAACAAGTTCTGGTGGTATATTAGCCTTCTATTTCTGTATAACAATATTAACACAAACAGTGGCTTAAAACAACACACATTTATTTATTATAGTTCCTGTGGGTCAGGAATCTAAGTACAGTTTTTCTGGGCCATCTACTTAGGGGCTCACAAGGCTGCTACAATTGAGGTGTGAACCAGGGCTGGGTTCTCATCTGGAAGCTCAACTGGGTAAGGATCTATTTCTTCACTTTCCAGATTGTTATAGTATTCAGTTCCTTTAGGCTGTTAGATTGAGTGCTTTGTTTTTATTTTATTTTATTTATTTATTTATTTATTTATTTATTTATTTATTTATTGCTGGCTTTCAGCTGGAGGCTCATTTCTCAGTGACTAGACGCAGTTTCTTGCCATGTGGAATTCTCCAACATGGCTGCTTGCTTCCTCACCGCCAGTGAAGGGGAAAGAGACTTCAGCAAGATGGGTCTTATGGCCTTTGTAATCACATAATCATGTATACACAATCATATATCTCCCATTACCTGTCCATATTCTATTGGTTAAAAGCAAGACACAGGTCCTGCCCACATGTAAGAGAAGGGGATCACACAAGCACATGAACACCACAAGATGGGGATCATGGGAGCTACCTGTCAGTGGCCAGTCTGTCTACCACAGGGGCTATTTGTTACTATGGCTACATAGCAATCTTTTCCTAAATTTGTGGGTGTGGAGCTACTGGAGTCTCCCACACTGCTATTGGGAACATAAAATGGTAAAAACTTTGGGAAATGGTTTGACAGTTTATTTCAGGTATTAATTCATTTCCAAGGTGATGATCAGTTTGCTTTTTTTTTTATTTAAAGATTTTATTTATTTATTCGACAGAGATAGAGACAGCCAGGGAGAGAGGGAACACAAGCAGGGGGAGTGGGAGAGGAAGAAGCAGGCTCATAGCAGAAGAGCCTGATGTGGGGCTTGATCCCATAACGCTGGGATCACGCCCTGAGCCGAAGGCAGACGCTTAACCGCTGTGCCACCCAGGTGCCCCTGCTTTTAGTAGAAAAAAGAGATCATTTACCATAAAAAACTACTAATGATGTTGAGCATTTCCTCCATTTATTAGCTGTTTACAGGGCTCATCACATGGTCTGGGAACTCCTCAGAGACAAGGACTGTACCTTTTCTTTCTCTACCCTCAGCCTAGCACAGTTTGATATTTACTAAATGAAATTTTATTAAAATTGAACTGGTCTTAATTTATTCTCATAACCCTTTGGAGACTTGAACATTGTTATTTCTTACTGATGAATACAAGACACAAATCTTGAGTAATCTGCAGTCACACAACTAAATGGGAGAAGCAGGAGTATAATCCAGGCCTTCTGATTCTAACCCATGGATTTACTGAAATTGTCCTCCGTCCCCTCCAGAGATGTCTGCCTGGGCCCTGTCTTCCTCAGGATACCAATGGAATTTTTTAAATTTTTTATTCATTTGAGAGAGAGCGCAAATAGGCAGAGCGGCAGGCAGATGGAGAGGGAGAGGCAAACTCTCCGCTGAGCAGGGAGCCCCACATGGGGCTCAATCCCAGGACGCTGAGATCATGACCTGAGCTAAAGGCAGCCGCTTAACCGACTGAGCCATCCAGGCGCCCCTCAACTGAATATTTTAAATTAAAAGTTAGCTGAGGTCAACCTTCGCTGGACGCATGCGTCCCTTCCTTTTCCCACGGTGGAAGAGACACCACCTCGCTTCCTTCCGCCCTGACGCCTTTTGGCCCCAGCGACTCGCCGTTGCCCAGGCTGAGGCGTTCGCTGGTTGAGGTGATGGCGACTGGGACACCAGATTCGCAAGCGCGATTCGGTCAGTCTGTGAAGGGGCTCCTCATAGAGAAGGTGAACACCTGTGGTACGGACGTCATCGCGCTCACCAAGCAGGTGTTGAAAGGCTCCCGGAGCTCCGAGGTGAGCTGGGAGTGGACTTACGGCCCGATATCCCGGGCCCCGAGTCTTCCATGGCTGTGGGAAGGGGATCGCATTACCTCCTGGGAATTGTAGGCTGTGAACTGCTCTCTGAGGGTTGAGCTCGTTCGCGAAGGCCGCGTGTTGCATTCTGGGATGTGTAGTCTCGGGGGGATTTGCGTTGTAGGGATGGTGCGAATCTGTGCTATAGAGATTGCTGCAGGACAGCGGATAAGGTAGTGGTCCTAGCCAGTTCGAATTCGTTTCATGGGGTTGTCTCTAGAGAAGATCCCTCCCTTTCTGGCCCCCAAATTCCGCATTGTTTTGCCCTCAACATCCCAGATTCCTTTCACACTTTTGTGCTTCGTCAATGGATTTGTTCTTTTCTGATTTGTCTTTCAGGCCACATCTTGGTTTTTCTGTTTATTAGATTTGCTTTCTCTTTTGCCCCCATTTCCCCTTCATTCTCTAGCTGGTTCCATGAATGGAGTTATATGATGGCTTTTCACACCAGAGTTTTATATATGTACAGCTTGTCTCCAAAAAGTCGTATTTATTGTACTTTTAGATATTCACCCACGAGAAATGAAAATATATGTCCATACAAAGACTTGTACATGTGCATAGCCCCATTATCCGTGATAGCATCAAACTGGAGAAAAACCAAATGTTCGTTTCCAAGTGAATGGACAAACAAAATGGTTCCGATGACTGAGCCATTCCACTCCTAGGTTTTTACCCAAGAGAAATAACATGCCTCTCATTTTGTTGCATAAGCCGACGACACGCATAACGTATTACCTAAGAGTTCCTGTTTTGGTTTCTTTAAAGTAGAACAACACCTTGAATACACCTGTGAAATAATCTGAATACAAAGTCTTTTTAGATCATTGTGAATTTCTTCTGTAGACTTTTATCATTATCTTGCTCATAATTAATAGCAGTGTGACTTAGTTGCTCATCTTCAACAAATAAGCATTGCTTATTTTCAACTTAGTTTTCATAATAATAGCAATTCTCTCTCTCTTTGAACTCATATTTCATCAGTCTTTATATTGTTTCATTAAATTATGTAATTGCAGTAGCAAGCATAATATGGCCACAAGCTTTTGGACTTGTATATGAATATTCATGGCAGCTTTATTCATATTAGTTTAGGATCCAGTAGAATTGTCTTTACAGAATCACCTTGCATTATTTGTTTTTAGCTTGTCATGATAGTGACTACAAGTAAATAACCGTATGAAGAAGGTGTTTGCATTTACCATAACACTATTGTTGAAGTCACTGATTTGGTGATCCCAAGTACGTTTTGTGTGAGGTCACACATGATATACTCATTTTAGTATTCAATCAGAGGAAAGTTTCTCTCTTATTGAGGAATTGTTATGTTGCCTTTTGCCAAATAAGTATTATGCAAATGAGGGACGCCTGGGTGGCTCAGTCAGTTAACCATCTGCCTTCCACTCAGGTCATGATCCTGGGGTCCTGGGATCGAGTCCTCTGTTGGACTCCTTGCTCAGGCTGCTCCTCCTGCCTGTGGGCACGCACTCTCTCTCTCTGACAAATAAGTAAATAGAATCTTAAAAAAAAAATTACGCAAATGAAAGTGTTTCACTTTTTGCCTTGGTTGTGCAAAAGTTCTTACATCAGTTTTAGTGGTAGATACAATTACTTCCTTCTCCTTTTAATGACTTTTAGATTCTGTTTCTATTTTTCAAAAAAAATGTGTATGTGTGTATATACACACGCATGCATATAATGTGGTATGACTTGCCTTTGGTCTTTTTGGAAGAGAAACAAGGTATAAATATATAAATTTTTAAAAATAGTGTTCATAGTTAACCACCAGTATGTACTGAACATCCATATTCATTATAATAAACTTACTTTTATTGAGCATCTACTATGTGCTGGACACTGCCGTGTTTTATGTAGCTTAATTTGTTAAATCTTTGCACTCACTAACAGAGGAGCTACCTTTCTTACATAGAGGATACAAAGAGGAATTTAATTAGTCCAAGGTTACAATGTAGCGAAGAAGGGGTAGAACTAGGATTCAAACCTAGGCAGACTGGTTCTAGGCTCATAATCTTGAGCACCACCTCTCATGTGATACTAGCTGGTTTAGTGGCCCCAGAGCCACGGTGTCACCATTGACTGCCCTAATGTCACTTGCTCCAAAACAGCCACATGGAGACTGTTGAAAAGAGAAACAATGTTCTATGGGCTAAGAAGGATTCAAACTAAAAATCAGGCTCCATGTCCACAATGAGACCAAGAGCTTCCTTTCTCTCCAGACCAACCCCAGGGAGGTACCCTGTGACTCTGGGACAATTTGGGTCACACCAATAACAAATCAAAAAGCTAAAGAAGGGGCACCTGGGTGGCTCAGTCGTTAAGCGTCTGCCTTTGGCTCAGGGCATGATCCCAGAGCCCTGGGATCGAGCCCCACATCGGGCTCCTCCGCTGGGAGCCTACTTCTTCCTCTCACACTCCCCTCTCTTGCTGTCTTTCTCTCTCTCTGTGAAATAAATAAATAAAATCTTAAAAAAAAAAAGGAAGCTTACATTTTAGTGAAGACACAAATAAATGAAACAAAAAATCGGGTGGTAGTAAATATCATGAAGAAAAACTAAGCTGGGAGTAGAGAGTGATGAAAGGGTTTTCCTGAAATAGGGTGGTCAGGGAAGGGCCCTCCAGGGAGGGGCATTGGAGCAGATACTTGAATGAAGTGAGGGAGCAGACCCCACGGACGTCTGGAGGCAGAGTGCTCCAAGAAGAAATGGCAAATGCCGAGGCCGTGAGATGGGAATGTGTGCAGGGTGTGCAAGGTCAGTGTGGCTGGAGGACCAAGTGGGGAAGATGCCAGCCTTGTGCCCACAGCATAATGAATGCATGTGACCCCCCCATGCTCCTCCTGTGCACGCCTCCTCCTCTCTCCTCCACGCCTCCAGTCGAGTTGTGTGCTGAGTAAACGGTCCATTGTGTGTGGGATTTTTTTTTTTAGGGTCCATTGTTTTTTTATCTTAAACCCGTGTTTATGGTTGCTATTTTCACTACATTATTTAATGCAATAATATGGAAAATGATGAACTAGAATGAAAACAAAAAGAGAGTTGGTACTGCTATGAACAGGAAGTTGAAAAATCTTGTTGAAGATGAGGAGCTAACAAATAACAACTTAGTAACAGTACCTGTTCAAGACGAGGGGCTAGGATTGCTATTGAGTTACTTATGAGCAAAGCAATAGTAAAAGCCTAGGGGGAAATACCCAAGATGTTGTTCCACTTTAAAGAAACCCAACCCAGACATCTTAGATGATATGTGATGTGCGTGGTTGGTTTATGCAAGAAAATGATGCAGAATGCCAATGAATACATATGTCATCAAAGAAAGGGCCTTGGCCCAGCATTGCAACAGCTCCTGCATTCCAGGAATCACGAGTCTCCTTGACTCTATCTTTGAAATGATCACCCACCCCCACCCCGCTTTTTAATGGCCACTCCTGTGGCTCAGGCCACTTTCATTGCTTGCCTAGACTATGGCAGTGTTCTCCCAGCCAGTCTCTCTGCCTTCAGTCCCTGCTCCAGTCCATTCCACTTGCCGTGCTTCTAAAACAGTAAATCTGATCATGCCCAACCTTTAGGTCTCTGCTTAGAAGTCGGTTCTTTTTGGGAGCCCTCCCTGAACACCCGGCCCTGTGTAATGGGTCAGACACCCGACTCCCCAGGCTGCCCGGTCATCTGGTGCTCCCCCATCGGCAGCTACCACAAGGTATTGTAGTGCCTGTGTCCTCTATGTAACATCAGATTGTGAGCCCTGTGAGGACAGGGTCTATGTCTCTTCCTGGCATACCGTCAGCGTATAATAAATATTTGTTGACTGACTGAATGAGGAAGATTCTGTTAGAACCTTTTCTTTCTGCCATCAGTTTATCGGTCCCCATCTCCCATAGGACTTTGGAGTTTGCCACTTAAAGGTGGCCACAAGGAGGGAAGAGGTACTCTGATACATTGTGGCTGTGAATGTGAAATGGTATAACCCCAGTAAGACCCTCTCGTCCAGCAATCACAGTCATGAGTCTATGAGTCTATCCCAAAGATACACCAGCAAAAAGACACAAAGATATATAAGGTATTTTTTGTAGCACTGCTTATACTAGCAAAGACTGCAAATAGCCCCCCAGTCTACAGCAGACGACTGGTTGAATAATCTTACAGGGACATCTGTACAGCCACGTGCTCTGCAGCCATAGAAGAGCAACGTGCAGATTCAGTATAAATTACCGCAGATCTCTTTCAGCCTATCTTGTCAAGTGAGGAGAGCAGCGTGTGGAAGAGTGCAGGTTGTAGGTTACATTTTAAGTAAGGGGGGCAGATTATATACATTTAAAAAAGTATTGAATTGAAAGATTAATTAATTAATTAATTTTTAATTTCATTTTTAATTAAGTGAGCTTCACACCCAATGTGGGGCTTGAACTCTCTGACCCTGAGATCAAGAGTCACATACTCTATGGCCTGAGCCAGCCAGGTGCCCCTAAAAAAAAATTTATGCACATGGGAGAGAGAATGGGGAAGGGAAGGGACTTATTTTACTGTTTCAACGTTAGAAGCACATAAAAAGTTTATTAATTTTATTTATTTATTTATTTTAGATTTTATTTTTATTTATTCGACAGAGATAGAGACAGCCAGCGAGAGAGGGAACACAAGCAGGGGGAGTGGGAGAGGAAGAAGCAGGCCCAAAGCGGAGGAGCCTGATGTGGGGCTTGATCCCACAATGCCGGGATCACGCCCTGAGCCGAAGGCAGACGCTTAACCGCTGTGCCACCCAGGCGCCCCTAATTTTAAAACTTAAAAATGAAAATAAATAAACGACAGTTACCACAGGGGAGATTTATCTGGGGTCTGTAGCAGGGTTGGTATTCCTGGTGAATTTGAGGTCATCAGCCCCCTCTTTGTCAGAATCTCTCTGACTCAAGGGAACAGGGATGGTGGGTAGGACATACAGTAACTCCCCTTATATGGTTGGACTAGACATCTGCCAGGAGCAGGGTGTGACCGTAGGCAGGAAACTTCTGTCGATCTCCTCTTGCCTTCTAACTCTGCAGTTATGGAGCCCTTGATTTCTCAAACAGTAGCCTTTGGAGCAGATGTTGAGCCCATGCCAGCACCGCCACAGTGACATTGAATTTGGATTTTCAACATGAACAAATAGAAAATTATCCTCTGTTACATTTGGAGCATTTGTAGTTGTATGGGGGGAGGGGAGGAGAGAGGGCGGTGGTATAACAGCTGCGGAGAGAAGATTACAGGAAGTTTGCAGATTTTGATCATTACCACTTTATTTTTGTCTTCCAGCTGCTAGGTCAGGCAGCTCGAAACATGGTCCTGCAGGAAGATGCCATCTTGCACTCAGAAGATGTAAGAAACAATTTCTTTTGTGATTTGGGTTTCAGTTACATAATTTGTGTGGTTACAAGGAAGTGGAATGTTCTCTTTTTTTTGTTTTGTTTTGTTTTAATGCAGAGTTTAAGGAAAATGGCAATAATAACAACACACCTGCAATACCAGTGAGTATGCCTTCTGCGGTGCCAGCTTGCTGCGAAGTCACATTCCGCAGGCTGCCCCCTCCTGCCTTTGTGCTTCAGCACACTTTCCTGTGAGGGCAGGAGTTGGGAAGAAAGGTTGGGTTAGTCGAGAATGCACTCCTTCTGGAAAAGATGGTGGCAACTGCAGAAGAAGCTGGAGTATGGGTGAGATCAAGAGCAGGGACTGCCTTTTGTGAGCCTCTCTGTGTTCATTTGGGGGCTCCTCAGAGGGAGAGATTATAAACGCCAGGAGGGCAGGGCTCGTGCCAGGACCATACTCGCACAGTACTCGGCACCCAGTTGACATTTAATCAGTATTTGTTGACGACCTGTGCCCAAGGTCTCTCCTGGGGAGGTCTGTGCTTTCACTAGGGAATCAAGTGTAACTGTGACCTGTATCCTATAGTCCCCCCATTGAACCCAGCCGTAGCTACATAGAAATGATCCAGGAGATTCTGAAATACAGAGAACCCTTTCTCTGTTATAATTTTGGATAAAATTATAATTAGCTTTTCATCGTATTTAATTTTGCTTTATATTTTATATAGTTGATATTACTTATGTACCTATTGGAAATGTATGATTGAGAATTTAACTCTTGATATTTAAACAGCCAAATGTTCATTCTTGGGGTGTGTGCATATCAGGTGTGTGACCATTAGATTCCACATACCTGGACTGAACGTGAGCCATGCATATTGTTTGTGGTACCACCTCCCTCAGTCTGATAGAGTGTCATTACCTCTTTGGGTTTAGAATCTATCTTCTTAGCAACTCTGCACTCAGATAGTGGACAGAGCTTCAAGAGCACAGTCTTAAGCTAGAATGGACAGAAATACAGAATGTGACATAATCTGGAAATTTGTTCTGCCTACACATATCTAGCCATAAGTTGCACTAGTTTTCTGAGATTTTTTTATCTTTATTTTCCTCTTTCCCTTTCTGATTTAGGCAAGAAGCTATTCAGAAGAAGTAAGTAACCCCAAAGGTAGGGGAGTCGGGGGGACCAAATGAAGCAGGCTACAGGGAATTGTACTTCTGGGCCTAAGATCAGTGTGAAACTCTAGCTGACATATGCCCTTAAATTGACATACACTCTGGGGTAGCTCATTTGGGGATATAAAGAAAACAGTACAGTTGACCCTTGAGCAATACAAGTTTGAACTACACGGTTCCACTTATACACAGATTTTTAAAAAAATAAATACAGTATATATTGCAAATGTATTTTCTCTTCCTTATGATTTTCTTAATAACACTTTTTCCTCTAGCTTATTCTATTATGAGTGTAGTATATAACACATGTAACATGCAAAATATGTGTTAATTGACTGTGTTATCAGTAAGGCTTCTAGAAGTTCAACAGTAGTTAAGTTTTGGGGGAGTCAGAGTTATACACAGATTTTGATTGTGTGGGGCGTCATGCCTGTAATCTCCGTGTTGTTCAAGGGTCAACTGTATATTTCAAAGGCATGCAGTAAGTTAACTCACTGCTAATGAAGACTTTCTAAAAATTCTAGGGCGTAGGTGCCAAACTTAAGGAATAGAAAACCTTCTGTGTTGGTGATACTCATTAGGTAAATGTGCTAAAGTCATTAAGCAGTCTTGTTTTTTTGAGTAAGTTAAATCTGTCCCTTACAATGTTGGTTACACTAATTGGCTTTACAAACCTTTTTTTCATAGTTTAAACTTCTGGAACTGTAGTGGACCAATATACATTTTGTTGGCTTCGGCAGTGTTTATGCATTAAAGTACAAACTGTACAAAGAGAGGTTGTTCTTGCTCATCCTGGATAAACTTTTTCTCTGTTCTGATTTCCAGTGTTGAGCAGTCTTCTGATCTACAGGACCAGTTGAATCATCTGTTGAAATAGAGCAGCTTGTAAGAGGGAAAAGTACTTCTTTGCCTGACACTGAGAAGGAAGTATTTTACTCAACTGCTGTCCTATGGGTTGGATTTTCCATTTTCTTTTCCAAAAGTTAAGTTAGAAAAGATTTGTGATGGTGTACAGTTTCTCCTGAAGAGAAGCTAGGTGGTTGAATTTTGTAAGTACTTCTTGAAGCCGACTAACCCATGCTCTTACAGAATTTTTTAATTGCTCTGTTTAGTTTGATGTTAAAGCAAAATTAAAGAGGTCTTAGTTTTTCCCATAGACCTTTTATATGTCAAAAGCTATATCATCTAAATGTGATTCTTAAGCAAATGCTGAATAATGTTTTAAATTCAGAAATATGGCTTCTATTGTGAAAACAGGAATAATACTCTTTTTAAGGACTTTTTTTCTTTTAATCATTCATTTAGGAGATTTCATGGTCACAGAACAGTGATAGGTAATATCTGTTCTTTTCTATTAACTCAGAGGAGATATTTATTTTATTCATCGTAGCAAATTCCTAAATGAAAATTAGGCAAATGGTATCCTATCTGGCCAGCTGCAACCTCCTGCCTTGACCCGCATTCCTAGTTCCTTTGTTGTGACTCTTGATTAGTTGGCCTTGGATTCATTTTGTAATTTTGCTAGTCATCAGCAGATTCACTTGTAGAACATTATTGCCAAATGCAAAGGCATTTGGATTACCGGGACTGATAGCAGCGTATGGTTGTGCCGTGGTGAAAACTTTATGTTGTCAATTGTTTGCCTATGTTCATTTAGTTCATCTAGCTAAAAGGCATTACCTTTGAATGTGTTTGTTTGAATTTTAAATGGGACTCCATCGTGTTCTAGTTCATTTCTTACTTCAGTAAAGATTTAGGAGAAAGCTGACATAAGAAATGGTGTTTTCAGTGAAAGAACAGAAGCAAATAAGAGTCCAACTTAATTCATATTGTATATCATCAAGTCAACTAATCATATTAAGATTGTATTTATCCCTCATTATACCTATACAAATTAACTTGAGGTAAAAGAAAAAAGTAGGTATGAAGGAATTCAGTTATGCATTTATTTTATAAACTCTTATTATGATCATTAAATGTAAATGAGCTCAATTCACCTTCAAAAAGAAGGGTCACGAATTGACAGCAAATGTCATGTTAAGAGTAAAACATTTGAAGCATTATCAGAGGACCTTACTATCACTGTGGCTATTCAGCATTTTGCTGGAGGCCATGTCTAATGCAGAAGTTAAAAGTAAGTATAGCTAATGGGGCGCCTGGGTGGCTCAGTCAGTTAAGCGTCTGCCTTCGGCATGGGTCACGATCCCAGGGTCCTGGGATAGAGCCCCATGTAGGGCTCCCTGCTCAGTGGGGAGGCTGCTTCTCCCTCTCTCTCTCTCTGTGCCTGCTGCTTCCCTTGCTTGTGCTCTCTCTCTCTCAGATGAATAAATAAATAAATAAAATCTTTAAAAAAAAGTGTAGCTATTAGTAACAAAGAAACAATTATTATCATATGGTAGGATTATCTGCTTTGAAAATCTAAGGACTAATTTTTTTTAAAGTGTCAGCAATTTAGAAAACAAAACAAAAATTCAATCATCCAAGTATACAAGATGAAAAGAAATACCTAACATGACATTTGCAAAAAATTAAAATAAAGGTATGGTCTAAGTTTTCCTCATCATGCTGGAACAAATATTAAAGTAGCAGTGATTGCTTACATTATACCTGATAAAACAAATTTCACCATCAAAATTTTAATGGTAAATATAAAATTTACAAAATAATGAAACCCTAGTAATACTAAATTTAGTCATTTTAAAGAACATAATGCCAAAATACATGGAAGAAAAGTAGCCAGAAATGTATGAATAGTCAGAAATGTACACATAATTTGATACTATATCTCTTGTAGAAATCAATGGGTTAGGTAGAATTAAATGGTGATCAAACATATGGAAACAAAAAAGACTTCTTTAATAACATCTGGGTTGTAGAGAATATGTTGAAGGATAATATTTTCAAAATAGTGAAAATTCAAATTCTATGCAAGAAGACTTATGTGCTAATACCTATGCAGTACTATAAAGAAAAAAAAATCATACTTTAAATCTCTGTAGGGAAAAGGGTGGAAATGTTTCCTTTTTTAAGGGATTTGTGGTTAGAACTGAGAAACAAACTGAGGGCTTCAGAGGGGAGGGGGGTGGGGGAATGGGATAGGCTGGTGATGGGTAGTAAGGAGGGCACGTATTGCATGGTGCACTGGGTGTTATACGCAACTAATGAATCATCGAACCTTACATCAAAGACCAGGGATGTACTGTATGGTGACCAACATAATATAATAAAAAAATGTGTTAAAAAGAAAAGAACTTAGAGAAGAAATCAAAATAGAATAAGAATGATAAAAATTTGAAAAAATATATGATATCATTAATTGGTTCTTACAGATTAAGGTGGTAAAGTATTGGGGCATTTGGCTGGCTCAGTTGGTGAAGCATGTGACTATTGATCTTGGGGTTGTATGTTCAAGCCCCACACTGGGTGTGGAGATTACTTAAAAATAAAATCTTAAAAAAAAATTGAATTGGTTAAGTATCACTCAATCTGAAAGTACAAATTAGTAAATTTATAATTGAAATGGAGATATATAAAATAAATCAGATTTTAAAAGCATGATCTGTCAGATTGATTCTAAAAATTTGATTTAGACTAGTATCAAAATGTCCTGCTCCTCTGAAGATACAGTATTACAAAACTGATATTTAAAAGAGAATATGTCCGGGAGACCTGGCTGGTTCAGTCAGAAGGGCATGTGACTCTTGATCTTGGGATTGTGAGTTTGAGCCCCATGCTGGGCCTAGAGCTTACTTAAAAAATTAAAAAAAAAAAAAAAGTCATTTGCTCATGATAGCTTTCCTGAGAATTTTCCAAATTGTCAAAGAACTTCCATATACTTCCAAAGTATAGAAAACAATGATAAGATACCCAGTTCATTTGCTGAAGTAAATATGGCTTTCATTTTCATTTTTATTTATTTATTTTTAAGATTTTATTTTTAAGTAATCACTACACCCGACATGGGGCTTGGACTTATAACCCAGGGTTAAGAGTCGCATGTTCTACTGACTGGGCCAGCCAGGTGCACCTATGACTTTCATTTTTTTTTTTAAGATTTTATTTTTTTGGGGCGCCTGGGTGGCACAGCGGTTAAGCGTCTGCCTTCAGCTCAGGGCGTGATCCCGGCGTTATGGGATCGAGCCCCACGTCAGGCTCCTCAGCTATGAGCCTGCTTCTTCCTCTCCCACTCCCCCTGCTTGTGTTCCCTCTCTCGCTGGCTGTCTCTATCTCTGTCTAATAAATAAATAAAAAATCTTTAAAAAAAAAAAAGATTTTATTTTTTCATTAGAGAGAGAGTACATGCACGTAAGTGAGTTGGGGGAAGGGGCAGGGGGAGAAGCAGACTCCCTGCTGAGCAGGGAGCAGGACAAAGGGCTCAATCCCAGGACCCTGAGATCATGACCTGAGCCAGACAGAGATGCTTAGCCAACTGAGCCACCCAGGTGCCCATTTTTAAAATTTTAAAAATATTTTTAAAGATTTATTTATCATTTTTAAAAACTAAAAGCAAAGTAACATAAGAAAACTTAGGAGATTCTTATTCATTAACATAGATACAAAAATCCTAATAAAAATCTCAGAAAAATTGAATAGAGGAATGTTTTTGAGGAATTGCTAAAATAATTACAGATTTGCAAAGTTGGTGTAAAAACTGCAAAACACGTTACATTAATAAGAAACATGAAATCATATTTCACTGTAATAGACACCAAAAAGGCATTTGAAAAAATTAAGTTCTTTTTCTAATTAAAACTAAAAAAAGAAAAAAAAGAGAAAAAAATTTTCTTTCTAAAGAGTTCTTTCTAAAGAACCAGCATAGAATATTTGGTGAAGAAGAAAAGATCATAGAATCCCAGAATCTTAGCTCTGTATGGGGCCTCAAAAGTGACTGAATTCTGGCCCCATGTTTTACAGATGAGAAAACATAGTGAGGGACATGACATGACTTACCCAAAGTTACTGAGTTTGGTGGTAGGTCTTTTGAGTACTAGTCTAGCTCTCTACCATCTGTTATTTTCCTTATAAATAGAAACATGGGGTGCTACTTGTCATTTCTAGTATTTAACACAATACAAAAGAAAGGATCTTGGAAGTAACTGAATCCAGTCTGTCTACTCCTGCCCTTGCATCTCTAGCAAGTAAACATCCAGCTGGTCATCTGGCTTCTGCTTGAATGGTTCCAATTTGGGGGAATCCTTTACTTAGTGATGCTAGTGGGCATTTTGGAAAGCTCTACTTCTTTAAACATGGTCTGTGTACTGAACCAAAATCTGCCGTTCTGTGCCATTTTGTAATTGTCAGACCAGTAGCTTCCAAGGTGGGATAATGTGAGGTATGCACAAGACCATCCTTGGAAGTGAGGGAAGAAAATAATGAAAATTTCTATGTATGTTTGCTTAGCTTTTGCTAATGTTTAAAATATGACTTGATGTGAGAGCTCTAATTTGGTCTACAAAGCATACTGATCTACATAGCATGCCTGTCATTTAGCAGGGGTGATCTTAAAACACAAAAACAGCTGTGGCTGGGGCACTGACCAATCAGAATGAATGATGGCTACGAGCAATCTGGCCGAGAATCAGCGCTCTACACTAGATACCTGATGGAAAACTGGGAATCACTCAATTAAAGTTGATGGCGGTTTGCTTTATTTGGTTTATGCATGTGTGGTTATGTGGATTTTAGGTTTATCACATGATTCTTGTGAATACCCACAAATTGAAGATAATATATTAAAGCAAGTATAGTGAACAAGTGGAAAACAGTAAAGCCCTTTCCTTAACTCACAATAATCTGTGCCTTCAAGATAAGGATAGCATTTTAACAATGAGTGAGAAAGTGACTGCTTTCCTAAAGGAACTAATTTTATGGAGACAGTATTTTGAAAACTAATATATAAGAGTGTTTTTGCCATTATACAATTGCCAAGAAACTGATAGCTATAGAAACACACATTTTTACATACTTAATAGTTGGAAATATTCTAAGCTATAAAAATATCCCAACATGGATTGTTTTCATGGATTTAATTTGTTAAAAATATTAAAATATAACACCTTCCTATTAATATTTAATGACAATTAATTGACATCAGAGAAGATTATTATTAGCAGACAAGATTGAAAAATGAGTGTAACATAGTAAATGTCCCATTTGGAGATCCATATGTCCTTACTATCCTAATGAATCGAAATGCTTGCTACAACCACAGAAGTAAATAAGATAGACAAATACAGTGAACCTTTATACAACTTGGGGGTGGGGGTTTTGACACCTGCACAGTTGAAAATCTGTGTATAACTTTTGACTCCCCCAAAACTTAACTACTAATAGCCTACTATTGACTGGAAGCTTTATCAATAACATAAAGAGTCAATTAATACATATTTGTATGTTTTATTGTTTATATACTGTATTTACAATAAAGTAAGCTAGAGAAAAAACTGTTATTAAGATTGCAAGGGGAAGAAAGTATATTTACAGTACTGTACTTACTGAAAAACTACACAGAAATGGGCTGTGCAGTTCAAACCCATGTTTTTCAAAATAGGGGTGGAAGAAAAAAATTTTCTGCAGGATAAAATGACAATACTTAGGAAACACAAGTGAATTGCCTAGAAACTGCTAGAGGTTAAAAATGAATTTAGTGGAGTTGCTTTCCTAAATACAATTCAGAACAGACTGAGAATTGCTATATGTGTACAGTATGATTCCATGGGATTCTGGATAAGGAGGGAGAATAGATCTGTGGTGGTTTAGGAGCTCGTGGGGGAGGGCATGGGGACTTACTACAAAGGGGCACAAAGAAACTTCAGCATTAGAGAGAGTCTTGATTGTCATGTATACATTTGTCGGAATTCACAGAACTGCACACTAGAGAAAGTTGACTTTTCCTGAATGTAAATTATATCTCAATAAACCTGACATTAAAAATAGATTGAGAATAATCTGTGTAAAAAATGGGCAGAGGACCTGAACAGACATTTCTCCAAAGAAAATATACAGATGGCCAACAGACACAGGGAAAGATGCTCATGGTCACTCATCATCAGGGAAATGCAAATCAAAACCACCATGAGATAACACCTCACACCAGTCAGAATGGCTAAAATCAAAAGGACAAGAAATGACAAGTGTTGGTGAGGATGTAGAGAAAAGGAACCCTCACACTGTTGGTGGGAATACAAACTGATGCAGCCACTGTGGAAAACAGTATAGGGGTTCCTCAGAAAATTAAACAGAAATACCATGTGATCTAGTAATTCCATTGCTGGGTATTTACCCCCCAGAAACAAAAACTAATTTGAAAAAGAGACACACACCCCTATGTTTATTGCAACATTAGTTACAGTAGCCAAGATGGAAGCAACCTAAGTGTCCATCAATAGATGAATGGATAAAGAAGAGGTGGTGTATATGTATGTGTGTATACACGCACATACACAACACAAAATAATGTACAATTCCATATTTATATAATGCAATATTAGCCATGGAAAGAATGAGATCTTGCTATTTAGGACAACATGATGGACTCGGGGTATTATGCCAAGTGAAATAAGTCAGGCAGAGAAAGACAAATACCATATAATTCACTTATGTGTGGGATCTAAAAAAACAGACTGATAATACAAACTGGTGGTTGTAGGGGCAGAGACAGGCAAAGTTGGTGAAGGGGTTAAAAGGTACAAACTTAGAGTTGTAAAATGAAGTCATGGGCATGAAAAGTACAGTATAGGGAATAAAGTCAATACCGTAATAAGGTGGCAGATGGCAACTATGCTTGTGGTGAGCATTGTGTAATATATGGAATTGTGGAATCACTATGTTGTACACCTGACACTTATGTAACATTGTATGTCAACTAGACTTCGATTAAAAATACACTAAGAAAAGGTAATTTCATTCCCCAAAGGGGCAAAAATCATATGGATGTTCATTTAAGTCCCGACAGGGGGTTTATAAAATAAAAACCACAGTGCAGCAATAAAGGAAGATACTAATGAATAGTAATAGCCCCTTCCTGGTTGGAAAGACCAAGGACGGCCGAGATGACGCTGGGCCCAGCAGGGCCAGAGAGCCCTGTGAGGGCAGATGAGCCGACTGCATTGGAAGCTCCTGGAAGCAGCGGCGGGTTCCTGCATCCCGCAGCGGGAGGAGCCCGGGGCACCACCTGGTGCAGGCTCGGGAAGCCCGCCCCTCAGGGGAGCGTACCTGCCGGCCCCGGGGCGGGGCCTCGGGAGCGCTCGGCCTCGGAGAGCCGCTCGCCGCAGTGCTCCAGTCCTGCAGTGCAGAGGCCGAGGAGACGGTGAGTGCGCCGCCCCTCGCCTCCCTGCCAGGCCCCCAGGACGGGCCCTCGAGGCAGGCCCTGCAGTCACCACCCCCTACCAGTCACCACCACCACTAGCGCTCCCAGCCTGCCTGTTAACCACCCCTCTACGTTAGCGCGTCCCTTTCCCCTCGCAGGTGCTCAGCGCTTTCGCCTTTCAGCTTCCTTTTTTCTCCTCCTGGCAATGGCCGCCCCCCGCGACGCTGAGATCCGGAAGGACGTGCAGGTGCCGGCAGAAGGGCCTGGAATGGCCAAGGAGGGGCCTCGACTGAGTGGGAGCATTAGGCCTTTGGAAGCCCAGCCCGCCTGTACCCTTGGCCCCCAGGATCAGGGAGGGGACGGGGCGGGGGTGGTGCAGGGCAGAGTCTGGGCTTAGAGCTTTGCAGGGGGAAAGCCTAGCCAGGCCTGGATTGGAGGGGGGGGATGGGGGGGTGGTGACCATGGGAGTCTTCACCCTGTGGATACCAGTTCCAGCTCTTCTCTCTCCCCACCCCGACCCTGCCCTTGGCCTCTGGTCAGAACTACTATGGGCAGGTGCTGAAGAAATCAGCAGACCTCCAGACCAGTGCCTGTGTCACTGCGGCCAGACTGGTCCCCAAGCACATCCGGGAAGCCTTGACAAATGTACATGAAGAAGTAGCCTTGAGGTAGAGTGCCCTGTGCTGTTCCCCATCCCCCCACCATGAAGACTCCAGGCAGCAGCTTTTTCAAAAGATAGTGATGGGGTCACTAGGGAATTAACCCATTTACTCCAATCCATCTAGTTTGCCTTGTCTGTCATAAAACTGGTAAAGCACAGCACTGATCATCTTACAGCTCTGTATAAAAACTTACAATGACCCGCCCTCCCCACCCCATCCCCCTTTAGTGAGGATACATTCATACACGTTGGACCTGACATTCAAGACTGTCCAGTTTGGCCCCCACTTCCCAACTCACCCCAGCTCCCTCTGATGCGCTATATTACTCTAGCCAGACCTTTCTCTTCCTCCTGCCTCGCATGCAATTTATCTGGAATGCTTTCCCTCTCCTTTCTACCTTCCAAAACCTGCCCTTCCAACACTTCACTGATGTCCTACCTACTTTGTGAAGCCTTCTCCATCCTTGAGCACCCTCTTCCCTATACCACGATAGCACTTACTCTCTGTGCAGTAAATCATGGGAAATGTTTTCTGTGCTCATGGTTTACCTCCCCAGTTAAATACCCCCAGGGGACAGAAATCTTGCGTTACATTTCTTCTCTAGTAACTAGCACAGTTCTGGGCCGGTAGTAGATGTTGAGTGATAATGCGTAACTAAATGTATTTATTCAACAAATATTGTAAATGGCTTGTTTGTCTTAGTACCTGGTACAGTGCCCAACAATGGTAACATGGTAAACAAAGCAGACAGAGCTTCTAGTTGAGTGAGGGAAACAAAACACCTAAATAGAAATCCAGTGAATGATGGAAGCAAGGAGGGACAGAAAGGAAGGAGAGACGTAGGAAGGAAGGATTTGTAAGATTTAGTGATTCCACATATTCTAGTCTCTAGGGGGAAAAGATGGAAATACATGGATGTATTTTCTATCTCCCAGGTATTATGGCTGTGGTCTGGTCATCCCTGAGTGTCTGGAAAACTGCTGGATTTTGGATCTGGGCAGTGGAAGTGGCAGAGATTGCTATGTACTGAGTCAGCTGGTTGGTGAGACTGGACATGTCACTGGGATAGACATGACAGAAAATCAGGTGAGGCAGTGATTTGGAGGACAGGGAGGAAAAAATTCTTGAAGACTTTCTTTTAAAGTTGTTTCCTTTGTGACTCTTCAAGGATAATCTAAGAAGTTTGCTAAATGCAAAGCTCATTTGTGTCACTAGTGCTTCCTGCCCTGAAGGCTGAGAACTTTTGACAATTAGGGGCTCTCCTGGGAGAACAGAGTCAGAGGTTTGACCTGATATCTGAATATCATAATGACCCAATGGAGTCTGATTTTTCTCTTGCTTCTGCCATCCATCTTGAAGGATTTTGTTGTTGAGTGAAGAGTTTACTCAAGCAAAGTCCATGTATCAAGGGGCACCTGGCAAGCTCAGGCAATAGAACATGTGACTCTTGCTCTCAGGGTCATGAGTTCAAGCCCCACACTGGGTGTGGAGCCTACTTAAAAAAAAAATATCCATGTATGGAGCAGAAAGTTTATCCCTCATGGAGTTGTCCCAGGCTGTAATTTTTCTTACATGCCCAGAGGAACCTTGTACACTTATCCAAAAATATATTGTTAATATTCCATTCATAATAGGAAATTTTTAGTAAAAAAGTAGCATATTTTTAAAAAATGATTATCAAATCCGCGTGTGTGTGTGCGCTTGTTTTTTTAGGTAGAAGTGGCTAAGAAGTATATTGAATATCACATGGAAAAATATGGCTTCCAGACACCCAATGTGACTTTTCTTCATGGCTACATGGAGAATTTGGAGGAGACTGGAATCAAGAATGAGAGTTACGATATTGTTATGTAGGTCTATACCCTTATTTCTGTGAATATAGCCCATTTCCTGTTGAATACAAATGTCACCACTCTTTGCTGAACTGACTCTCATTTAAGGTGTTAAGCCTGACTTAATAAAGGGCCTCAGAACACACTAGCCCAGGAGAGAACCGATTGTAAACTTAACCATAAATGGATGAGCCCAAGAGAACAGCAGGACCACTGAGTCTGCTCATACAACACACACCGACCTGTTATCTTCAGTATTATTGTCACAGCAAAGTGTACGAGTCTGTGATTCTTCTTTTCCTTTGAATTGTTGTCAAACCCTGCCCAGATGACAGCCATAATAAAGCTGCCTTTGACGAATGTCACCTATTTAACATGTGGCCTAAGAAGGGCGTGGTGTAGGAGGCATCTGGCCCCGGCCTTCATGCCGTTGCATGGTGACCATCAGCCCAGACACAAATCAGGAGCGTGCCTGATTTTTTTTTTCCCTGCCCACTCAAATTGGCTAACAATTTATTGCAATTTTAAACACTCCATCCATCTTCTTTTTCTTGGGAAAAAGTTGAGTGTGGGGAAGAGAAGAGGGAGGCAGGAAGTATGGTGTAGCTTTGGGAAATGAATGGAAGGCATCTTTAGGGACTGAAGGATTTGAGGTGCTCTGAGTAGTGTGTGAATTTGCCTGACATTCCATCTGTTCTTTTTTAGATCAAATTGTGTCATTAACCTTGTGCCTGATAAGCAAGCAGTGCTGCAGGAGGCGTACCGAGTGCTAAAGGTGAGGGCAGAGGCAGACAAGTGGTCTGTGGTCTTTACATGTCAGTAAGAGCAGATGGGATCTGTTCCGTTCTTTTCCCCTTGAGCTGAGAGCTCGGAGTCCTGTCATTTATTCACTACATTAAAAAGGTATGGGGAAAAGGGGCGTGGCAAGAATGCCCCGGACATGGATTCTTTTTCCTCTCATGTGGTAAAAGGTAGTAAATCTGAGAGTCACGATTGTCATCGGATGCCGTAAAATAGTTGCCTTATTGCGGTCTCTCCTCCTGTCCCCTGCTGCCCCTGGTGCTGGGATAGCATCTGTAGTACCACTGGGACTTTTGGACTGACTCTGAAAGATTGCTATGGGTAGACTCTTCCAGCTTGTATGGTGTTTCTCAGGGCTGCTTATTTCCTCTCCATCGGGATTTCAGATCTTTGGGTAGTTAAAAAAAATGGAACTTTTACATTAACTACTTTCTAAAAGGAAGACTTGCAGGAGCTCCATACCCCCCAATATATCCTGAGATGTGTATCTTCGTCATAGAAGATACAAGATTCTAAGATTTTTGGTTTACAGGGCTTGTCATAGAGATCAAATAAGAATATGTAAGAATGATTCAATAATGTCTTATTTAATATGTCATCTTAATGGGCCAGCTTACGATTGTCATCAAGCTGTGCTGCTAAAAGGTAGAGACATTATAGTACAATCTAGACTCTGAGCCCTTGAAGCCAGCTAAATAGAATCTTAAAATTCCTGATCACTCATATGTCTGAGATTTTAAGGACATTAAAAAAGTATAATTATTGTTGCAAAAATAAATAACATTACAAAAGTTACATGATTTTTAAGGGAGAAGAATTCAGGAATACTATTTACTTCTATTAGTTATACAACCCCCTGGGACTGCATTTGGTTCAGGCTAAAATTTTCAGCACCTGCATATCTTTGTTTAGGAGAGAAACATTCTTGGAAGGCCATTTTATTGTCTGTAGGGCACTGAAAAAAAATCTTGGCGCACAGCTATTGCTTGTAACTAGGAAGACAGCTTTGTTCACCAAGGGTCACCTCAGTACTTCTGTTGGTTTTTTAAATTGATTTTATCTCCTCATTCCTTTCTTTGCTATCTGGGACTAATGTCATCTTTAACCTTGTTTGGACTAATACTGCTGTTTCAGCATGGGGGGGAGCTGTATTTCAGTGACGTCTATGCTAGCCTTGAATTACCAGAAGAAATCAGGACACACAGAATTTTATGGGGTGAGTGTTGCTTTGTTTTGTTTTATGGTAAGCGAACAAGATACTTGTTCACATACAGAGCTCCAATCTGCTAATATCCAGGAGGAGGCTTTGTGATGTGGGAACACGTGGGACTAGGTGGGTGGCTTCTGTCCCCTTTCTCCTCTGCCACTCAAGAGTGGTATGACCTTGGACACTTTAATTAGTCTCTTTGAGTCATTGTTCAACAAATTGTAAAATGCAGATAATAATACAGTCTGCCTTATTGGGCTGTTATGAAGATTAAATGGGATAGTGGGATATGAAAAATACTTCATCCCTTCGGGGAGTGAAGCCCCTTCCTCCCCTTCTGTGCTCAGTGTTATTGTGTTGTTTATTCCCTTATTGTCATTTAAATGGAGTCTCTGGAAGTTGAGAAGATGAATGTATGCCTGTGGTCAGTCTGATTATGAAATCAGGTTCTTACTTTTAGGGGCACCTGGTTGGCTTAGTCAGTGGAGCATGTGACTCTTGATCTCAGGGTTGTGAGTTCAAGCCCCATGGTAGGTAGAGAGATTACTAAAAAAAAAAAAAGAGAGAGAGAAAAAAAGAATTCCATTAAAAAAACAAAACAAAACAGTTCTTACTTTAAAATAAGTTCTGTTAACTTTTTTCTTGTCATATAATAATAAATGAATATTGTTAAAATGTTGGAAAATACAAAAAGAAAAACAAAAAAAAATAGTACTTATCATGTAACCTGGCAATTACCTCTTTAACATGTTAGTATATATCCTTGTAGGGTGTGTATGTGTGTGTGTGTGTGTGTAATAAAATTTGGAGCATGCTATATGTAGAATTTAGTATCCTGATTTTATTTGGCATGTTTCCTAAGCCTAAAATGTTTAAAAATGTGTTTTAAATGTATATATTCTACAACTGTATTGTGCAGCTGTGCTATACTTTACTTGACCATTTCTCTGTGGGTAGTCATTTGGGTTGTTTCTAATTTGTTGATGTAATAAATTTAAAAACTGTTAATTGCCTTATGAATATTAGTAGTACTTATTGTTCTAGTAGCAGATCATTGATGATAATCTGGAGCTAATAGGCAATTTTGTAAATTATCCTTTATATTTTTTTTACTCACATAGCATAGTGCTTTTCAGAATGTGACCTAATCCATCCAGAAATATGATTACAGCTGGATGGAACCAGTACATTAGTGACTGTCTTGAATAATGGCTTCCAGAGGCCATTGGGTAGCATATTTTGTTTTAACTGTGACTTTCTAGATCTTGAGGGGACACTCAGGTCCTTTTTCTATTTCTAGGATCTATGTTTTAACTAACATCATGTCCTTTTTTTTTTTTTTAAGTTTGTTTTTTAAGTAATCTCTACACCCAATATGGGGCTCAAAGTCACAACCCCGAGGTCAAGAGCCGCACGCTCTTCTGACTGAGGCAGCCAGGTGCCCCAACGAGTACCATTCCTAATCAATTTTACAGAAGAGTAATTTCTTGAGTACCTAGTTGTCTGGTTGGTCTGTGATTTTTCCTTTTTTAGGTGAGTGCCTTGGTGGTGCTTTGTACTGGAAGGACCTTGCCATCCTCGCCCAAAAAATTGGTTTCTGCACTCCACGTTTGGTCACTGCCAATCTCATTACAGTTCAAAACAAAGAATTAGAAAGAGTGATCGGTAAGAAAGAGCAGTGGGGAATGTTAAAACTGCTGCCTGAATGGTTCAAATGTGGTGTTTAGCAAGTGTCTATGGAGTGGCTCTCATTGAAGGAGACTTTGTATCATCTGGAAACCTCCATCTTGTCTTCTGTTTCATAGCAACCTCCCAAAGTTTAGTATTTAATAAAGCACTTCAAAGTTATTCACTAAATAGTGAACTGCCCAGACAGATAACTGATGGTATGCAAAGAAGAAAATCACCTTTATAACATGTATGCTCTTCATCTGCTAAGCAAACCAATAGCCATGTGGGTGCTGGAGCTGAACCGTGGGTAAACTCTGTTTTAGGTGACTGTCGTTTTGTTTCTGCGACGTTTCGCCTCTTCAAACTCCCTAAGACAGGACCAGCCGAAAGATGCCAAGTGACTTACAATGGAGGAATCATAGGACATGAAAAAGAACTAATATTTGATGCAAATTTCACATTTAAGGTAAATAAAAATTTCCATGATTTTGGATATTCTTTCTATTCTTACATTCGCTCCAGGTACCTTTTCCTAACCTTGCATTGCTTCTCACTTTCCCAGTGTGGGGAC
Source organism: Ailuropoda melanoleuca (assembly GCF_002007445.2). Lineage (NCBI taxonomy): Eukaryota > Metazoa > Chordata > Mammalia > Carnivora > Ursidae > Ailuropoda > Ailuropoda melanoleuca. The sequence goes on from NC_048223.1 coordinate 103,950,154, forward strand.
ACATGCTTGTGTGTGTATATGCTTTCGCTGAACCATTAAAAGTAAGTTGCAGACATCATGACATTTTACCCTTAATATTTCAGCATACATCTCAGAATAAAACCTTCTCCTACATCACAATATCACTATCACACACCTAAGAAAATCTTTTATGGGAAGCATCCATCAGACATCAGATTAATGGAATTACAGAGAAGCAGGATGGAAAAGAATAGAAGTATTGTGCAACAGTATTTCAGTGGTTCACTTGTATCATAGAATTAAGGGACTCTTAGTGTTTAATGGTAACACATTGATATTTCTACTACTCTTTGCGGGGCAGTCTTTATTTCCTCAAAATGGAAATGTACAGGCTTTGGCATCAGATACCTGGGTTCAAATTCTGGCTCTATTACTTCTTACTTGGGTAAATTTGAGTAAGTCCTTCTTTGAGATATAGTTTGCTCCACTGCAAGAGTGGGGGTAATAATACCTACTGTGTGGAATTTCTATAAGATTAGCAATCATATTGGGGCACCTGGCTGGTTCAGTCAGTAGAGCATGCGACTCTTCATGTCTGGGCTGTAAGTTCGAGCCCCACGTTGGATGTAGAGATTACTGAAAAAATTTTAATAAAGATTAGCAATAATATAACAGGACATTGGTGCATGCTGGGAACTCAGTACATAGAAGATACAATCATGATTTGTTCCAAAGGTAGAAGGATTTACTGGTTCCCACCTCCGATTTTTTTTGGTCCAAATAGCATCTTCAGAGTTCTTACCTACCCGTTGGTGCGGTGGGCTGTCGATGCTCTTTCACTTGTCCACTGCCCCTGGATGTACTGCCTGCTTCCTCAGAGTCACAGAATCAAAGTGGGAAGGGCCTTTGAACGCACTGCTCTGATAGAGTAGCTCTCAAAAAAACCCCGTTTTTAATAGCAGAATTCTTTTTTAAAACAAAATCTTATTTAAAAAACCAATACTTGGGGTGTCTGGATGGCTTAGTTGGTTAAGCATCTGCCTTCGGCTCAGGTCATGATCTCAGGGTCCTGGGATCGAGCCCCACATCGGGCTCCCTGCTCAGCGAGGAGCCTGCTTCTCCCTCTGCCTGCCGCTCCCCCTGCTTGTGCTGTCTCGCTCCTGCTCTCTCTCTCAAAATGAATAAATAAAATCTTAAAAAAATATTTAAAAGAACCACAAAAGCCCAATACTTAGTATGTGTCAGACATTGCTTTAAATAACCCCAGTATATGAAGGGGAGAATGCAGAGCTCATCTGAAGGGAGCAGGGGTTAGGTAGCCCAGAATCTCCTGTGCTCACTCCTGGTTCCCAAGGCATGAGTCCTTTATACAGCCCCCCAGACACCCTGGGACTCACAGAAATACACATTAACAACTATTATGTTAATTTAAAACCTCATTTTAATGATGAATGAGGTGAAACTCAGATAACAGTGGTTTTCTACATTTGTCTCTGAGGAGAAATGGGATACTGGAGCAATGAGTGTCCTTTTTTTTTTTTTTTTTTGGCTTTACCACCGAAGGAAAACTGATTATGACACTGGTCAATTACATTTTGAAATGAGCATGAAACTAGCAGCAGGGTCTGAACAGAAGAGAATATTGTATCAGAAGGTACAGTCTTTTATCCTGAAATGTTACTCCTTAGTAAAACCTTTGCATGTTTTTCTTTTATTGAATTGGAGTGGCATTTCTTTTTTTTTTTTTTAAAGATTTTATTATTTATTCTACAGAAATAGAGACAGCCAGCGAGAGAGGGAACACAAGCAGGGGGAGTGGGAGAGGAAGAAGCAGGCTCATAGCAGAGGAGCCTGATGTGGGGCTCGATCCCATAACGCCGGGATCACGCCCTGAGCCGAAGGCAGACGCTTAACCGCTGTGCCACCCAGGCGCCCCTGGAGTGGCATTTCTTAATATGTGTTTTTTTCCTGTTGTCCTTCAGGAAGGTGAAATTGTTGAAGTGGATGAAGAAACGGCAGCTATCTTGAAGAATTCACGATTCGCCCAGAATTTTCTGATCAGACCAATTGGAGAGAAGCTGCCAGCACATAGTGGCTATTCTGCTTTAGGATCAAAGGTTTGTTTGACTTTCAATCCCTACCTTACCACAGACTGTTAGACCAAGAAACAGATCATTATTCTTTTATTTGGCTGCTATAAATGATTTCTAGCATGTTTGTATCTACAAAATGATTTGAATTAATTTCATAACTTTATTTTTCCGATCTGGACAGTAAGTCAGAGACTTAATTTGGTGCACCCATGAATGGACTTCAGGGCACTGCAAACCCTTAAAATTATATGTGTGTATGTGTATTTTCTCAAGAAAGTGTCTATTACTTTCATCAGATTCTTTTTTTTTTTAATATTTATTTGAGAGAGAGCGAGCATGAGTGGGAGGGGAAGAGAGAGAGGGAGAGACTCTCAAGCAGACTCCACGCTGAGCACAGAGCCTGACGTGGGGCTCGATCCCATGATCCTGAGATCACGATCTGAGCTGAAACCAAGAGTCAGACACTTAACTGACTGTACCACCCATGTGCCGCTCATCAGATTCTTAAAGGAGTCCAGATGCAGAAAAAGTTAAGAGCTACCTTGGAAAAAATTATTCAAATATTCAAATATTTGGTTTTTTATTTTTTATGTTTTTTTAGAAAAGATTTTATTTATTTATTTGAAAGAGAGAGAGTGAGTGAAAGAGAGAGCACAAGCTCAGATTGGGGTAGGGTGAGGCAGAGGGAAAAAGAGACTCCCCACGGAGCAGGGAGCCTGATGCGGGGCTCCATCCCAGGACCCTGGGATCATGACCTGAGTCAAAGGCAAATACTTAACCAACTGAGCCACCCAGGCGCCCCTCAAATATTTGTAGGTCTTAATTGATATAGTCAACAGAAAGATTGTACCAGTCTACATGCCTACCTGCAATGTATGAGAACACCTTTTCCCTGCCCTCTTACTAATATTGGGTATTATTTTTAAAAATCTTTGCTTGTTGGGGTGCCTGGGTGGCTCAGTCATTAAGTGTCTGCCTTCGGCCCAGAGCATGATCCCAGGGTCCTGGTATCGAGACCCACATTGGGCTCCCTGTTCCACTGGGAGCCTGCTTCTTCCTCTCGCACTCCCCCGCTTATGTTCCCTCTCTCGCTGGCTGTCTCTCTCTGTCGAATAAATAAATAAAATCTTAAAAAAAAACTTTGCTTGTCTGATGGGCAGAAAATAATTTGTTGTTTTATTTTGCACATATTAAACCTTTTCGCATGTTTATGGGCCAGTTATATTTCATGCAGTGTGAACTTCCTGTGTAATTCCTGTAACCATCTGCTATTAGAGTGGTATTTGCCCTTTTTTATTGCTCTATAAAAGATTGTCTATTATATGTTGTGAATATTTTTTCTCACCACATCATCTATCTTTTTATTTGCTCATTTTTCCTGAATAGACATTTTCAGTTTTTATGTAGTCATTTCCTTTTTTGTTTCTGCCTCTTACATTATGATTAGAAAGACCTTCTTTCTCTGTGTGAACATTATCAATTTACTTATATTTTCTTTTAAAATTTTGTAAGATTTTATTTTTAAGTAATCTCTACACCCAGTGTGGGGCTTGAACTCACATCCCTGAGATCAAGAGTTGCATGCTCCACTGACCGAGCCAGGCAGGGGCCCCACCTATATTTTCTTTTTTTTTTTTTTTTTTTTTTTTTTTAAAGATTTTATTTATTTATTTGACAGAGACAGAGACAGCCAGCGAGAGAGGGAACACAAGCAGGGGGAGTGGGAGAGGAAGAAGCAGGCTCATAGAGGAGGAGCCTGATGTGGGGGCTCGATCCCATAACACCGGGATCACGCCCTGAGCCGAAGGCAGACGCTTAACCGCTATGCCACCCAGGCGCCCCCCACCTATATTTTCTTTTAGTACTTTAGACATTTTGAGATAGAATTCGTATAACATAAAATTCACTTGTTTAACGATTTTAATGTGTACAATTTAGTGACTTTTAGTACATTTACAAGGTTGTGCAGTCATCACTGTCTGGCTTCATAAAACTTTCATTATCCCCCCGCCAATCTCATACTTATTAAGTAGTCATTCTGCTATCTCCCCTCCCCCTGGCCTCTGGCAATAGCTAATCTGCTTTCTGTCTCTGGATTTGCCTATGGTGAATATTTTTATGTAAGTGGAATCATATACTATATGGCCTTTTGTGTCTGGATTCTTTTACTTAACATAATGTTTTCAAGGTTTATCCATGTATCAGTACTTCATTCCTTTTTATGTCAGAATAATATTCCATTGCATGGATATACCACACTTTGTGTATCCACTCATCAGTTGATAGTTAGGTTCTTTCTACTCTTGGCTATTCCTAGTAGTGTTGCTGTGAACATGCGTGTATGCGTACTTCACGTCCTTGTTTGAGTGCTTGTTTTCAGTTCTTCAGGGTCTATACCTAGTAGTGGGATTGTTGGGTCATACAGTAATTCCACATCCAACTTTTTGAAGACCCACCAAACTGTTTTCCACAGTGACTGCACCATTTTAAATTCCTACCAGCAATGTATCGGTTTCCAGTTTCTCTACACCTTTGCCAATACTTTGTTATCTTCCGTTTCGTTTTGATTGTAGTCGTCCCAGTCGGTGTGAAGTACCTCACTGCGGTTTGAATTTGCATTTCCCGAATGACTAGTGATGTTAACCGTCTTCTCACATGTTTGTTGACCATCTGTATGTTTTCTTTCAGGAAATGTCTATTCAAATCCTTTGCCCATTTTTTTTTTTTTTAAGAGAGGGAGAGAGAGAGTGGAGGGGGAGGGGGAGAGGGAGAGAGAGAGAACCTTAAGCAGGCTCCATGCCCAGGACAGAGCCTGACATGGGGCTAGATCTTACAACCCTGAGATCATGACCTGAGATGAAATCAAGAGTCGGACGCTTAACTGACTGAGCCACCCCGGCTCCTTTGCCTGTTTTTTAATTGGTTTGTCTTTTTATTGTTGAGTTCTCAGAGTTCTTTATATATTCTGGATACTAGACCCTTATCAGATATATGACTTGCAAAATTTTCTCACATTCTGTGTATTGTCTTTTCACTCTCTGAATAGTGTCCTTTGATGCACGAAATTTTTGATTTTGGTGAAGTTGAATTTTTCTTTTTTCTTTTTTTCTTTTTTGGTTGCTTGTGTTTTGGGTGTTGTAGCTAAAAATCCATTGCTTAATCCAAGGTCATGCAGTTTCTTCTAGTACTTTCATGGCTTTGCTTTTCATGTTAAAATTTTTAAACCATCTGGAACTTATTTTAGCATAAATGTTGAGGTACGGGGTGACTATTTCTCTGAATATTAACTGGTTCAAACTTTCCTGTTCACTTATTATATCAATTCCCCACTGTTTTGAAAAGCTAATTTTGATCATATCTTAATTTCTTGAATGTATACTTGAGCCAGGATACTGCTATATTCTAAAATGATCGTTTTCTAAAATATTTTAGGTTCATTTTTGGAATGATTCTAGTATCTGAAATATTGATATAGCATTTTCTAAAGCATTTTATCACAGTTTATCTCATGTCATCTCCACAACTACGCTATGAAGAAGGCAGATAGGTAGTTGTAACAGATAGTAGCATCCCTCTTTGCCTTTCTTTCTTATATATTTAACCCTTTTCCCCTATTCATGGTATCAATTATTTTATTGATCCATTTATTAATTTATAATATTGTGTTTAGAACAGGGTAAGTGGTGGATTTCAAGTCTCCTGGGGCTGACAGCACTTAGAGCATTCACCAAAGTCATACCAGTGATGTGTCTCAGGGCACTGAATGTTGGAAGCCCCGGGAATTAAGATCCCGATATCGCTGTGCCGGGGTGGTGGCAGAGCTGCGGGTTTACGTACACAGGCCTTGCAGCCAGATAGGCTAGGTTCAGATCTTGGCTGTAACCAGGCATGTGCGATCTCAGGTACGTTACCTAAGCTCCCTACACCCTCTGTTTCTCCATGCTTAACAGGAAGGTAATAATCACTTTTTCTCCTCAGGTTGTGAGGGTCAGTGGGGATGATATATGGAAAATGTTAGCCTGATGCCTGGTACATAATAACACACTCAAGAAACAGAAGTAGTTACAGTTATAGATTTGTACTCAGTAAGATTCTTGGTCACTTGGAACTGTGTTCTAGGATTTCTCATTCTTCCACACACCCTTTCTCCTGGGCCCAGAGATTCTCTAATCTTTTGCCTTGAATTTTTGCTTTCTTCTGCTTGTATTTCGTAGTAATTTGGATACCCTGAGCATACCTTGAGACACAAGTCACTCTTATGCCTTTTTTCTCCTCCTTCTGTTACATTGTAAGTAGTCTTTAAGAGTAAAGCTTATTTATGAATCATGGAACACTACATCAAAAACTAATGATGTACTGTATGGTGACTAACATAACATAATAAAAAATTAAAAAAAAAAGAGTAAAGCTTATTTAGAGATCACTCTCCAAAATGATAAATTTGTAGTTGGGGAAGTTTAATTGAACACAAGAGGCAGGAATCCTGGAGCAACAAACCGAATGTCTTCTTGCTTGGCCACTCTTACCAGCGGGGTTCAAGCGCAGGCTAAGAGCCGAAGAGTGATTTACAGGTTTTCTTTATTAAATTCTTGAGTCCTCTGCTATTTGTTACTCTTCTGTTTTTCTAAGCAGTTGCCTTTTGGAAAGTAGAGAAATGTGACTTTGGACCTTTCTGTCCTTGAAAGCTTTCCCAAATGTATTATTGGTGTTTTGAAACTCTTGGGAGTTCACTGACAACAAAATCTTGCTGGTGAGAATCAATGCGTATTTTGAAATGTTTCTGTCATTCTAATTCTCCTGGAACCTGGTTTCCTGAATCCTAGTTAGAGAAGCTGGCAGCAGACGACAGTTACAAGTAAAGGGAGTGTTTCCTCCAACCGCAACATTTCCAGTGGACTCTGGCTGTGAAAAAAAAAAAAATGTCCTTAAGCGGGCTGGCTTCCGCAGAGACCCCTTTCTTCCAGCCTGGCTCTCCTTGACCTCCCTCTTCGCGTGTACGCGGGGCAGACAGGCGGGCTCTTGACCTCAGATGCCACTCGTAACTTGCCACGTACTTGAACTGGTTTATCCCACCTGCCTCCTCTCTCATCTGCCTTGTTTCTTTCAGCCTGCTGATGTGCCAATGTCTTTAGATCAGTTCCAAGGTTTCGAAATGGCAATCACTGACAGTGAAGGAAGATTTAAAGAATGAAACAGCTGCGTGTCCTAGAAATATAACCTTGTGCGCTTGGAGGAGGACGTTCTTATCTTTTTTATGGAAGACCTTTCGGATAAAGATCTGGAGCACAGTACAGGCAGGCGGCACGTGGGGGCTGCCGGGGCTCCGTCTTCCCGACAGCTGCCACCAGTGAGGAACGCTGCTGCTGAGCAGTGACTCCGTCCCTGACCACTGCTTCTGAGAGCCCTTCTTTTCTTTTGTCCTCTTCCTCCTCCTCTTCTCTTTCCTCCTGCCCTTCCTCTTCTTCCTCCCTCTCCCCCTCTTCCTCGTTCTCTTCCTCCTTCTCTTTCTTCTTCTCTTTTGATCCTGACAAGGAAAGTGTATCTTGCTATTAAAAGAATTACATTAGGGGCGCCTGGGTGGCTCAGTTGGTTGAGCATCTGAATCTCTCTCTCAATCTCTCTCTCTCTCTCTTTTTTAATTTTAAAAGTGTTTTTCTTTTTCTTTTCTTTTTTTTTAAAGATTTTATTCATTTATTTGAGAGAGAGCGAGCACAAGCGGGGGAGTGGCAGGCAGAGGGAGAGGGAGAGGGAGAAGCAGGCTCCCCCTGATCCCCAGGACCCTGGGATCACGACCTGAGCCAAAGGCAGATGCTTAATGACTGAGCCACCCAGGCGCCCCTGAGCGTCTGACTCTTGATCTCAGCTCAGGGATTGATCTCAGGATCGTGAGTTCAGGCCCCACATTGGGCTCCACACTGGGCATGCAGCCTACAAAAAAGAAAAAGAAAAGAAAAAGAAAGAAAAGAATTACATTAGTAAAACACTGCAGCATCTGAAATGATGCATGTAGGATTGTGGTACGCACTATCTTGCTGCAGTTAGTAGTAGTGGTAGTAACAACACCAGCAACACTAGGAATCATACAGAGGACCTAGCCTTTACCGAACAGGTAAGATGTTCAAAGCACTGTGTCACTTTGTCCTCACAATAACCCTTATTATCCTCATTACACAGTTGAAGAACCGAAGACTCCGAGAGATTAATGTACTAATCCAAGGTCACAGAGCTAAAAAGTGATGAATTTGAACCCCTGTTGGATTCTAGAGCTGACATTCTTACCCAATATGCTGTACTACCCGTCTGTACGTAGACTTTTCATAGAATCACAAGATGTTGGTGCTGGAAAGGACTGTTTATCAACATGTCTCACCTTTTATTTAAGTCTTGGGATCTTTTAGGGGTGGGAGCATGCATTAGGAAGTGATATTGATATCACTGTCTCCTATTAGTAGAGAGGACGTGGAGTGAGAAGAAGAAAAGTGGGAAGTAATTTTCCTGGGTGAAAAGGAGGAGAGGCTAACTCTTACGACCAGGAATTCCAGTGTAGCAAGAGGACGAAATAAACAGCGGACAGGAGGGCCTGGCAGTGGTGACTAGCATAGCTAGCTCTCTCCCAGGCTCAGAGATCCCCTGCTGGATGCTAGCTTGCCTATTAGGGAGCCCAGATCCAGGCAGACATCTTCATTCTAGAAAGGTGGAAGCTGAGGGCCAGGGAGGCCCAGGCCCCCAGTAGGTTATTTCAGTAAAGGGAGTGGTCCATAAGACTGTCCTTCATGAATGTAGGGTCCGTGCCTGTCTTGTCCTGCCTTCTATTTGCAGTGACCAATGATCAATAGTAAGAGTGTACATTTATGTTTAATGAATTCATTATCATTATTTGAGGTGGCTTATTCATGCTCTTGATTTCCTGCCTTTGTGCCTGGTTTTTCTCTGGCCCCATTGGTGCTGCTGTTGGAGGTATCTCATTTGGAGGTGAAAGGAGGAAAAATAAAGACTGCCATCTTGTCTTCTGAAAATTCCACTCACTCTGCCCTGAGGTCTTGCCGGCTGTTGGTGGCAGTCTCAGCATCTGAACATCAGCTGTTGCTAATGCTGGCCTTCGTGTCTAGGACTTGCCTCCTTGTCTTGCACATATGTTTCTGGAGATGAGAGTAAGGGAAGGAAAAAAGTTTCAGCATTTCAGTATTCAGTTCCAGAAGCGTAAAAGGCACGTACAAATGGGACTCCCATAAGACAAAATGAAACAAAATCAACTTTCCTGGTCCTCTAGGGACCACCTTTAAGAAGCTTTAAATGAAGTTTACCTTGAAAGTAGTAAAAACTTGGGACATCTGGGTGGCTCAGTTGGTTAAGTGTCTGCCTTCTGCTTAGCTCATGATCCCAGGGTCCTGGGATCGAGTCCTGTATTGGGCTCCCTGCTCAGTGGAGAGCCTGCTTCTCCCTCTGCCTGCTGCTCCCCCTGCTTGTGCTTTCTCTTTCTCTCTCTCTGGTAAATAATAAATAAAATATTTTTTAAAAAAGGAAAGAAATAGTAAAAACTTGATTAGAAGCTTCAGGTTGAGACAGCCACCTTTATAGCTGAATCCCAAGAATCCCGTAGAATTATAAAATTTTATCTACCTCCTAGGTAAGCCAACCTCAGTCAAACTGAAATATGAGTGTTGGGGTACATCAAAACACCTTTAACTTGTCCTTTCATTTTGGTTTGCCTTTTGACAGGGTATAATCACAGATCCATTCAAGCTTGCAGGAGAGTCTGACAATGCAAAGCCCAGATGTTCCTCTGATGTTGCCGGAGGCTGCTGTCTGTAATTTACAGCTGACCAGAAGAAAGGGGCAGAACGCGAAGGACTTCCATATGTCTTTTAATCTACTCTTCCCCATAGCACAGACCATAAGAAAGAATAAATGGTGAAAAGCCACTATATTCTAGATCATTGATAAAAATAATGAATTATTTTTTATCGGTATTAATTGAAGTTCATAGCAAATGACCTAAAGGCTGGTTAAGCAGGTTTTCCTCTCTCTTTGCTAATTCAAAGTTCTGGTGCCACTTAGTGGTCAGATGTGGAACTGAGAAGCCGTCTTCAGGCTTGGCCAATGAGCGAGCAGGGTTTCAGGAGTAACAGTTGGCAGAGGGTCTCAGGGAAAAATATCTTCCTTCTGACCTGTATAGCACCCTTGGGACTTTCACCGTGTTTGCTCGTAAAACAAAGCTCCTACTGAAATCATGCTAACCACGCCATAAAATTGCGAAATCAAATTTGGTAGGAGTGTTCTTAAGGTAACATCTAAATCAAACACTTTTTTTTTTTTTTTTGGGGCAATTGAATGAAGACAGCACATGGATAATGAATCTCTTTGACCTCGTTAGCTCCTAAAGAATGACAGCATTTACTACTATCTGTAGTAAATCCTAACTGGTTCAGGAAAAGAGTGATAATTTTTAAAAAGAGAGGTAGGAGATGTAAAAACAGTGGGTTTTCTTTTCCTTTATAATGTGCCTGGTTAAACTTTTAGGAAACTATTAGATTTAGTTCTGGCTTCCATAGTTAAAGAATGAGACTGAGGAATATTTCAGGATATTGTCATCATTAGAAATGAGAACATGATTTAGTTGAAGTCCAGTTGCACTTGAAGCTTTGTCAGGAGACACAGAAAGGTGTAAGTCATATACAAGCCATGGTCCTTGTCATCAGGAGCTGATCAGTTCTTTAATAACAGCCTTCAAGCGATGAAGAGTTTTAGTGAGAAAAATCTTAAGTTGCTCTGACTTCAGTGCAAAAAAAACATGGGGGGGAGTGGCATGACCCAAGAGATTTTTTATTAGGGGTATGAGAATATGTGTAAAACATTGGAATGGATTCTATATTCCAGGCCCCTCTTAATAAAGCTGTTAAAAATGGAGAAATCCTCAGATTTTTAAGTGGGTTCAGCCATAGGACCTGACTTACGACTACAGACTAAGGAGAGGACTGGGTGGTATCTTTTAAGCTCTATTCATCTCTGTGACCTTGATTCTAAACAGTGCTTTTGTGGTTCTAGAGTTCAATATCTACCTCGTCGTAACCTACTTCAGTGACAGCGTTAGTTATAATGGTGCAGGTGGGATTAAGCATACTTCACCATCCATGAGCCCAAGGTCGTCCTACTAGGACATTCTGGTTATTTGGTTTACTAGGCTTTTCTAAATTTAGAGGGAGGAGGTTTTAGGCAATCACTTGTCATTCTGAATTCTCAGTTCCCCCCAAAAGATATTGAGGGATGAGTTGGAACTGGAATGTGGAAATTCGTGTTGTGCTTGTCCTAAGAGTAATATATTTTATATGTTATTTTCCAACAAAAATATACATTGTAAGAACTATATTTGATCTAGAATCTAGACAAAATATTTATTAGATAATGTAAAATAAAGTAGACATGTTTTGTTCAGAAAAATGCCATACACAGTTATTTAAATATTCAAAATAAGTGAGATAGACGAGTAGGCGTGTACGTTGCTTCTCACAGAGGATACCTCTCCTTTAAGCGTGAGAGGAAGCGTGGAATGATGAGGAGGTACAGAAGTCTGATGGCAAACTTGATGGTTCTTTTCCCCTTGGCATTTTGGCCTTGAGAAAATTATTTAACATCTCTGCCTTTGTTTCTTCGTTGCAGGAAGTTCTTTGAAAGGGTGGGTGGCACATAGTGAATTGTTACTAGTTTAGAGCTATGTGGCTGGCTACGAGCACGTGATGGCAAGCCCGGCTGAAGACCAGCTTGCTGCCAGAGTGTGGTTTAGGAAGCTGCCTATAGCTCTCCTGACAGCAGATAACTTCCCCCCCAACGTTGTATTACCACCTTTTCAAATATGCACAAAGGTTTAATGCATTGTAGCAACTGCCTATTTACCCACCACCTAGGTTACTTGTTAACCTTCATTTCGTACATGTTATACTTACTAACAGCGGAGCCAGACAAACAGGTCCCTAATTCTGTAGCTACAAACACTTTTCAGAAGATAGTGGACTGACTCATGGGGTGCCTGGCGGGCTCGGTGGGTAGAACATGAAGCTCCTAGTCTCGGGGTTGTGAGTTGTGAGTTGGTTGTGAATTGGAGCCCCATGTTGGGTGTGGAACTAATATTAAACAACAACAACAACAGAAGATAGTGGCCTTAAAGTGTTTAAGGAGACTTTCTCTTTTGAAAAATACCAAATATAGTATTTTCTATAGTATAGAAGTGTTTTCTATACTATAGAAATACCAAATGTAGTATTTTCAGTCCTTTGTTAACACAGGGAAAGAATTTATTTAAAAATCATGTAAGGGGCACCTGGGTGGCTCAGTCGGTTGGGCGGCCGGCTCTTGATTTTGGCTCAGGTCATGGTCACAGGGTCCTGCGATAGAGCCCCGAGTGGGGCTCTGCACTCAGCTGGGGAATCTGCTTCTGGATTCTCTCTCCCCCTCTGCCCCTCCCCCTGCTCACACTCTCTTTCTTTCTCTTAAATAAATAAATAAATCTTTATTAAAAAAAAAATCAGGGGAGCCTGCAGAGGCTTTTCAGCTCACCTACTGGAGGCAGCGCAGCAGTGGCTTAAACAGGATCCCACCCCCACCCCCACCTCTAGCCACACATGGCTGAAAAGGGCATGGCTCTGTGCCAAGAGCAGAGCCTGCCTGTCTTATTGATTCTTGGCCTTCCCTTGGATGGCTCCTAGGAAGCAGCAGAGGAATGACTAATCCTGCCTTATTAGATTGGGAGTTCTGCTCAATGAGCCCAGCAAGGAATGTGAAGCTATCCGTCCAGTCTTTCATTTATTCACTAACTGTTATTAAGTACTTACTGTGTACCAGGCACTGTCCTAGGTCCAGATCACTATCAATCAAAGATGATGAACCCCATGGCCAGCAGGACCAAAACAGCTAAGCCTGTTTTCTAAACGTTGTTGGCACCTGTCCTAACTTCTGCAATTTGCCAAGTTGCTTCAATCGCACAGACAGCACAGAGGAGGTCTAAACAAGGGTTCTTTCGATGACCCTGCTGGAAGAGTCAGTAGAGGGAGATCTCACTAGATAATAAAAATGAACTCTTTTGCAAATATGGGGCTGGAATTATACAATCCTAGTAATAACCTATGACTTGAGCTTTAGTGCCTCATTCCAGTCTCTATTCAGCTGCTGACCCTGCAATTTCTGCAAGCACAGCAGAACCTCCCACTGAGGTTAATGGGAGTGTTATGTGAATGTAAGTTTTGTACTTAATCTTCTGCTGCATGAGCCTTGCTTGTCTTGGACTGATGACCATACCAATCCCCTTCCTAGTCCTAAAGGGTAGCTAGTCCTAAAGGCTAGCTTGTTCCCCTTGCAATGGGAACATGACAGCCCCTCCTTTCATGGAGCAGAGCCCTGCGGCTGTGGTATGCTCCAGGTGAGGGAAAAATCTGTATGGGACAAAAATGTTCTGCCCTAATGCCACTCCACTGCTTCATAATCATAGCACCCCACCTCCTATACGTTGTCCAGAAGCCCGCGAGAGTAAAGGAACTGTGTAGGGATCCTCTTCTGGGGGTGCTGAAAGCCAGACTTGGGTCTACTAACTTTTTTTAATTTTATTTTTTTTAAGATTTTATTTATTTATTTGATAGAGATAGAAACAGCCAGCGAGAGGGGGAACACAAGCAGGGGGAGTGGGAGAGGAAGAAGCAGGCTCTCAGCAGAGGAGCCTGATGTGGGGCTAGACCCCAGGACTCCAGGATCACACCCCAAGCTGAAGGCAGACACTTAACAACTGAGCCACCCAGGCACCCCAAGGGTCTACTAACTTTTTAACTAGGCCTAAAGCCATTCACTTTCTTCTCATTTGTGGAATGAGAAGTGATGCAGGAGACCGAAAGCAGGTGTTCTTTCTAGATCTGGCTCTGCTGTCATACTAGTTACTTGGCCATAGGAGAATTGTGTGTGCAGTTTGGTTCACTTTCCCCATCTGTAAAAGAAGGGTGTTGAACTTGGTATACCCTACGTTCCCTGCCAGGCTGGGAAACAGATTCGTGGAGCTAGAATCTGGAGAGGTCACAGTGTTTTTAAAATGGTTTGAATTCATTGCCCGCATTTATAAATCAGAAGATTTTACATAAAATGTGAATTTCTGTCTTCTCTTGGCCACATGAGCCCTGCATTTCTGCCCCGTTGCCATGGCCAGAGTGTAAAGTCTTCACCTTCAGCCAGAGTCTGCCCCCTTCGTCTGCTTGCCACCATCCCTGTCCCGTCTGCTTTACTGACCCCTGTAGCTTTTGAGTTTGTGGCCTGTTTTAGGACTAGGATGAGCACATTTTCAACAAAGCTACAGGTGAGGGCTTTTTCCCCATGATCGTTCAAACGATGGCGTATCTATGGCTTAATCTAGGAATCTGACTTATATATTTAATTCATTACAAGCAGAAGCCAAGAAGGGCACGTGGAGTTCCACAGGGATGCTCGCAGGAGGGAACCAGGGGGCCGGGGCTGCTTATGGTAATTTGACATATAACTCAGAGCCTAATTGTGTCAGGTGAGGTGGTCTGGACAGTTTATTCTCTGTTCCCAGAGTTAACAAGCTTCCGTCACGTAACTTTCTTTGTAAATATTAAATGGACATCCCCTGGATGGCAAAACCTCAAAATGTCAAGTTGCTGGGGAGGAACGGTTTGCACAGCAAGGGTAAAGGGATTTGTGGGGCTTCTGGGCTTAGTAGTTAATCTTTTATTAACTGTCCTTATTTTCTTTTTCTTATTAACCTTATTATTTCTTTCATTTGGATCTAACTAGGGAAATGTTGTGAGGGAGGTATTTTTATTTTGCTTCTAAATAATGGAAGAGGAGCCCATAAAGCTGAGGTAGCCCTTGAAAAAGGGTGATTTCTCGAGATAATGAGGAAGATTCATTGTGGATGTAAACCATGCCAAATGCCCCAAGTTGTGTCTTCACTGAAAATAACTTCCTTTTACCTCTTTCACAATGCTGATTTTTCTAATTTTACACAAGAGAAAACCGAGGCTGAGGATATTTAAATGACTTGCACAATGGGAGTAAAGCCTAAAAAGTGTTGGAACCGACACTAGAACTAGGTCTAGGATAATACTGTTGTATTCTAGGGTCTGTCCTGGCTCTCCTTTTGGGATTTCCCAAATTAAAAAATATAGCAATGAAAAAGGGACAATGATTACTATAAAAGTAAGGAGAGTGGTTCCATCTAGGCTGGAGGAGAGGGGTGTGATCTAGAAGGGATCTAGAAGGTCTTTCTCATCTAGGGGATGGTTCCTTTTATTACAAGGTGAACATAATCTTTGCCTGGGACTGTCCCAGTTTAAGCCTCAAACTAGGTTAATTATTAATAGTACCCTTTTTTTTCACTCTGTTTTGGATGATAAATTCTATGGTCAGCTACTTTACATGTATGTTTTATGCACTTCTGTGTAGGTTTATTGTATGTCAACTTTTTTTTAGAAGTTTGAAAATATATCAGAAAGTCTCACCTATGATCACGAATCGTGGCCATCCAAACTCATGTTTGCTCTAAGATTCATAATGACCGCACGAACCCCAGAGGCGGTAGCTGTGATTCAGGTGTGGACTTCCAGAACAGAGGGTGTGGAGTCCCATTTTCTAGGGACTCTTGTGGCACAAGATAGTTTTATCTGTTGTTTTGTTTTTGTCCTACACGTGGCTGGAGAAATGGTGTATCCTTTAGATCTAATTGCGAAGGTCAGTCAAGATAACAAATGAGAAAGTGCTTTGTAAACCGTGAAGGTTTTTTTCTCCTTGGAGTGGCAGGAGTTTCCTAAATTCCTACATTGGCAGGGCCCCAGCATCACTACTGGGGCTGTCAGTTAATCTTCCTGTAACACAGCTCTTCCTCTTAGAACTTTTTATAGCTCTGAGTGCCTACAGAATGAAATCTAAATCTCTAAACTTGGCGTTCAATCCACCACAAACTGGCCTGATCAACCTTCCAACATTATTCTTGCTGTTCCTTTTCATGGGCTTTAGAACCAAGTTCGACAGCATGGTGTTCCAAAAATGCTGCTCCCTTTGCCGCCTCACTTCACACTTTTCTCTCCATTAGAATGCCTTTTCCCTCTTTCTTCTCTCTCAGTCCCTTTGTCAGGGACTCAACAGTCATGTCTCCTACCCTCCCCACCCTCCAGTTCATATGTTGATGCCCTAACCCTTATCTGTGGCTGTGTTTGGAGATGGGACCTCTAAAGATGTAATTAGAGTTAAATGAGGTCACAAAGATGGGGCCCTGAGCTAATAGGATTCGTGTCCTTATAAGAGATACCAGGGAGCTCATTCTCTCTCTCCACATTCAAACTCAGAGGAAAGGCCATGTGAGGACAAAGAGGCCATCTGAAAGGCAAGAAGAGAAACCAACTCTATGTGACCTTGATCTGGGACTTCTGGTTTCCAGAACAGTGAGAAAATACATTTCTCTGTTTAAGCTACCCAGTCTATGATATTTTGTTATGGCAGCCTGAGCACACGAAGATACCTTTCTTGGACTAGCTCTTACATGGGCATATCTAAAAACCTATCTATTTTTCAAGGACCAACTCAAAGACCATGAAGTCTCAATTCTCGTACTTTATTTGTACTTCTTCTTAAGACATTTCACATTCTATCCTGCATATGTCATTATGTAGCAAATGTTTCTTAGCCTTTTTACTGGTAAGATTTTGAGGTAACCTCTGATTTAGTAATATAGCTTCACAATGCAAAGTACAGTGTCTGGAACTTATTAGATATACAATATATACTGAGTGAGTGAATGAATGAATGAGTAAAAGAGAAACAAAGAGATGGGGTAAGAAGTAAAATATAAAAATTTAGTTAAAATTTAAAAAGGAAACAGATAATTGAGATGTATTAATAAATGGGGAGAAATAAGTTAGGTCTTTAGAGATTTTTTTTTTTAAAGATTTTATTTATTTATTTGACAGAGAGATAGCCAGTGAGAGAGGGAACACGGCAGCAGAGTGGGAGAGAAAGAAGCAGGCTCATAGCGGAGGAGCCTGATGTGGGACTCGATCCCAGAACGCCGGGTTCACGCCCTGAGCCGAAGGCAGACGCTTAACGACTACGCTACCCAGGCACCCCTAGAGATGTTTAAAATAAAGCAAATAGGTATCTCAGAGGAACTAAAAAGAAGAGCGGAATTTTTTTCCACTGAGGTCTGGCATATTATTTGTCTATACATGGGGGCGGGGTCTGACTTTGTGGAGTAGATTTCTTGCTCCAGCTTCAAAGGATGTGGAAAAAAGACCATGAGAATGAGCTCAGCTGGTATGGGAAAATTGGCATTTTATGATCGGAGTCATAATCATAAATTCCATTATCAGACCCATGCCAGTCTGAATCTCACAGGAGGGCTCAGAATTGGACATTCAGGGTCTGTTCTTCCCCCTGAACTTCCATTCCTACTTACCAGCCTCCTGTCAGTCTTTCTTATCAACTGCCTCTTCCTCACTCCCCAAATGTGGTTTTAAAATTTAGATCTTTGAACAGATGATATTCACATGGGTCGACATTTAAAAATTATGGAAATGAAAAGTTTCCCCTAAATCATGACCTGGGTTGAGTGTTTTAGCCACAATGATAAGGATAATCAAGCTCAGAACCTTTCTTACACGTTTGTCCAAGACGGAGCTGGAGGCTGGAACCAAGATGGAACTGCACTGAGAAAGACCATCCTAAAAGAAATTTTAGAAAATCCTGCAGTTGCAGGCCTGGCGGTCAGGAGGACAGGGGTCCTGGAGCAGGGCCAACAGCGGACTTCTAGCCCAGAAACACCTTTCTCTGAGTAGTCCAGGTCAAGGGGGCAGGCAGAAGAGGAAGGAAGTGGGTGACTGTGCAGAGCACAGGAGTCCTCTTGAGGTTGCCCCATAGAAGGGTCGGGAGGGCCAGGCTCCCCGGGAAAAGGGCAATGGTAGTGTAGGGTGCTGTCTGGCTCCTAAGGCCCCATTGTGGAGGGACCCAGAGCCTTTGGTGGGGGTGGGCAGGGCAGTTGGAGTTTCCCTTGGACCCACCTGAGTGCCTGACTGGAGACTCAGGATTCCCAGCAATGAGCCAAGGAGCTTGGGCTCATATCAAGGGAGGAAGATTTCTCCCAACTTCATCAAAAAGCTGCTTTTTTCTTTCTCTTCCCCCCCCCCCCAGTGGCTATATCCAGAAAATATCTAGAAAAGGAGGGAAATAAAGCCTGAAGAAAGCTTCTCCTCTAGAGAAGGTAAATGGCATTGCTGATTTGATGCGATTCCTTTTGTTTTTGGCCCCGCTGTTGTGACAAGTTCTTATCTGAACTAAAAGACTCCTGTGTATTTAAACAAGTGAACAATGTTGCTTCACGGGGAATAGAGTCTGTTCTCGGGAAAGTCTGGGTAACCCCAGTATTTGCCTGGTTCCTGTTTTTCCTCGGAAGACCTAGTGCTTTGGCGCGATGAAAGCCTTGCTGAAGCACTGATCTTGAATACTTTTCTAAAACCAGGCAATTTTCTGGGGGCAAGAAAAAGCTTCTCTCTCAAATTAGAGCTTCATGTTGAAGAACAAAATACATAGAGAGCTATTTGGTGTTTAAATTGCAATCTGTAAGAAAATCCAACTCAAAACGACTTTTAGGTCTAGATGGAGTGATTTCCCAAATCCTGGAATCCACACACATGGGAGTTGATCCTTTGCAGCTGAGAGAATGGAATAGTCACTCTTCCCCTTCTGCAGCCAGTGAAGGATTCTGGCAAGAGAGGGCTAGGTAGGGAAGGTGTTTTCTGGGAAGTTCTGGCTTTACCTGAATGACTTGCTTAAGGTCAAAGTCAGAACCTACCCAGGATTAGACCCACTTAGCCATCTCAGGCCTTTTGTCACCCTTTTCAGAGGTGAAATATTATCGGAATTCAATATTATCAGAATTATCAGAATTCAAAGTTTTATTGTATTTGTTTTCCTCCAGATTTAAAAAGAGATCCCTAGAAGCAAGCGTTGCCCTTGTCCTCCATTCATACAGATGGACAGACTGGGAAGCCCCTAAAAGTCACGAAAAGCCTGCACCAGCAGTCCCTCACTAAACAGGGGGTGACATTTTGAGCTGACAAGCCTCCAAACTCAAAGGAAGAGGCTTCTTTCTGAGGAAAATTTACTGGGCTTAGGTGTCTAGATGGTTCTGCGTCTTGTGTGTACATGAAGATTAGGACCCCCCCCCCCATCCTGGCACCTCTCAGGATAAGCATCACTTAGTGATCCCTGTGTGAATTTGAGCTTGATTTGCTTTTTATTTTTATTTTTTTTTGAAGGGGGAGCAGGGAGACAGGGCGAGAGGGAATCCCAAGCAGGCTCCAGGCCCAGCGCATGAGCCTGAGTCGAGGTTTGATCTCCCTGAGATCATGACCTGAGCCAAAATCAAGAGTCAGATGCTTAACTGACAGAGCCACCCAGGCACCCCTGAACTTGGTTAATTTTATATTGTAAGTTGTCCCAGTAGGTCCTTCCTTACACATTTGCTATGAAGACTTGAATTTCTAACTTGTTTCTAAACTGCTGAGCGCCACACTTTCTTGACCGTTCTAGCTTTCTCTGCAATGCACAGGAAATATCTGTACGTTTGGCCAGCTCTCCCCCACCCCCCTTCTCCACACTTACTTTGAAAGTGTACATTCAGCATTTGTGAGCCTTTAATGGTGTTCCCTCTTGGCTCCCTTAAACACACTTGAACTCACACTTTTTAAGAAGTTAAAAGTTTCATTTTCAATCAGCTGACGTAGAAGGATCATATCTATCTTTAAACGTTGTCAGATATCCCTAAAAATCTCAACTTTCTTTGCTTCTAAACGTTGATAACGCTATTTTTATAAATGCATGCCAAGTTTGTGAGTTGGGTTTTTTTCATCTGAACTTATTTTTCAAATATAGAGGATTGGGGGTAGGGGATGGATTGCCAGAGACTGAAGGGCTAGAAAATAGAGTCAGGGACATTAGTTGAAAAGAATCAGAATAAAAACTCTTTCATTTCTTTAACAGTCTACAAATTTTCTTTACAACATCTACTGTTGTTCTAGGTCCTGGTGATACAGCGGTGAACAAAACAGACAAAACCCTTGTCCTCACGAAGTTCTAGCTCTAGTGGAAGGAGACAGATAATAAACAAAATTAAGGACAATAAAGCAGAGATGGAGTGTAGGGAGTGTTTGTAAGTTTAAAAAAAGGTGGCTTTGGAGGCGCCTGGGTGGCACAGTCGGTGAAAGTCCAACTCTTGGTTTCGGCTCAGGTGGTGATCTCAGGGTCTTGAGATCGAGCCCCAAGACAAGCCCCACGTCGGGCTCTGCGGGTCCGTGAGGAGTCTGCTTCAGATTCTCTCTCTCTCTCCCTCTGCCCCTCCCACTCGTGCTCTCTCTCTCAAATAAATATATAAATCTTAAAAAAAAAAAAAAGGTGGCCTTTGGGCAATCTTGGAGGGGGACTGATGGGCTGCGCTGACATCTGGGGGAAGAGAGTCCCAGGGACAGGAAACAAATGGCAAGTACACAGCCTCCTCCGGGAGCCTCCCTGAAGTGAATGAGCAAGGGCTAGGAGAAACTGGCTGGAGCAGCAGGCCATGGGGTCAGAGAAACAAGGGGGGCAGTACAGCCTTCCAAGCCTTGTGGGATGTTGTAGGGACTGTGGCTTTTACCGTGATGAAATGGGAAGTGGGATGAGGATTTCAAACAAAGGAGCAACAGGATTTGACTTAACAAGACCACTCTGGCTTCTGGGCTGAGAAGGGAAAGAGGCAGGTGTGGAAGAGGAAGGAACCATTAGGAGGCCATTGCTATCACCCCTACCAGAAATTAATCTGAAACATCTGACTGGTTTACAAAAAGGGAAGAAAATGTGCTTGCAGAATACAAAAAAAAAAAAAAAAAAAAAAAAAAAAAAAAAGAAAGAAAAGAAAAGAAAAGAAAAAGAAAAAAAAGAAAGAAATTAGCAGTTATGTTTTGGATGTTTAAGTTAATTTGGCAGTTACTTTACTGTGCCTTCTCCAGACACAGTGATTTGGGAGTCCTGGGGAGCTAGGTCTTCAGGATTTTTTTTCTCCTGAATTTAAGTTTTCTTTTTAATTTTTTATTAGGTAATCTCTATGCCCAACATGGGGCTTGAACTCACAACCCCAAGATCACATGCTCTATCAGCTGAGCCAACCAGGCACCCTCAGGATCTTTTTCTCCTGAGCAACCAATGGACCTACCCCTGTTTGGTCAGTGTGATTAAGAAGCCTTGGGCACTGGGGCGGCTCAGTTGGTTGAGTGTCGGAAGCTTGATTTCGGCTCAGGTCATGATCTCAGAGTTGTGAGACTGAGCCCAGCGTGGGACTCTGTGCTCAGTGCAGTCTCCTTGTCCCTCTCCCTCTGTTCCTCCCCCTGCTCTCTCTCTTAAATGAATGAATGAATAAATAAATAAATAAATAAAATCTTTAAAAAAACAAGAAGAAGAAGCCTTATTAGTCTCTTAGGATGTCTTCCCCCTGCCATTTCCCAAATTTGCCTGGCTTCCTGTTAGAGATACAGATTCCTGGGTCCTTCTCCTTTAGTAAACATGGAATGGGGCCCAGGGATATATACTTCCAGCAAGAATGTGAGAGAAATTGTCTTTTTAAATTATTTATTTAAATTATTTTATTATTTATTTTATTTTTTAAAAAAGATTTTATTTATTTATTTGACAGAGATAGAGACAGCCAGTGAGAACAGGAACACAAGCAGGGGGAGTGGGAGAGGAAGAAGCAGGCTCATAGCGGAGAAGCCTGATGTGGGGCTCGATCCCATAACGCCGGGATCACGCCCTGAGCCGAAGGCAGACGCTTAACCGCTGTGCCACCCAGGCGCCCCTATTATTTTTTTTAGAGAGAGAGATTGTGAGTGGGGGTGGGGAGGGGCAGAGGGAAAGGGAGAGAGAAAATCTCAAGCAGACTCCACTCCCAGCACAGAGCCCAACTTGGGGCTCCATCTCACGGCCCTGAGATTATGACCTGAGCCAAAATCAAGAGTTGGATGCTTAGCCGACTGATCGACCCAGGTGCCCCTTTTTTAAAATTATTGGGGTAAAATTGGCAGATAACATTATTTAAGTTTCAGATATACAATGTTAAATTTGATATTTATAGGGTGCACAAAGTAATCACCACCATAAATGTAGTTACCATCAGCACCATACAAGTGAGTGCTTTCACCCGTTTTGCCCAACCCTGACACCTCCTGTCTCTGGTAACCATCAGTCTGTTCTCTGCATGTATGAGTTTGTTTTTGTTTTGTTTATTCATTTTGTTTTTTAAATTCCACATATAAGTGAAATCGTACTGTATCTTTCTTTGTCCTGTGACTTATTTCACTTAGTATAATACCCTCAACATTTATCTAAGTTGTCGCAAACGGCAAGATTGCCTTCTTTTTTTATGACTGAGTACTATTCCATTGTATTTCCATATCTTGGCTATTGTAAATAACACTTTTATGAATATAGGGGTGTGTATATCTTTTCAAATTAATGTTTTTGTATTATTTGGCTAAATACCCAGAAGATGAATAGTTGGGTCATATGGTAATTCTATTTTTGATTTTTTTTTGTGGAATCTTCATACTGTCTTCCATGGTGTCTGCCCCAAGTTGATTCCCACTAATAGTATCGGAGGGTTCTTTCCTCCACACCCTAACACTTGTTATTTCTGTCTTTTTGGTAATAGCCATTGTAACAGGAGTGAGGTGATATTTCATTGCGGTTTTGATTTGCATTCCTCTGATGATTAGTGATGTCAAACATCTTTTCACGTGCCTGTTGACCGTCTGTATGTCTTCTTTGGAAAAAATGTCTATTAAATCATCTGCCCATTTTTTAACTAGGTTGTTTGTTTTTTGGTTGTTGAGTTGTGTGAGTTCTTTTTGTGTTTTGGATACTAAAGCCTTATCAGATTTGTGATCTGCAAATATCTTCTTTCATTGAGTAGGTCCTTTTTGTTTTGTTGGTTTCCCTCACTGTGCCAAAGCTTTTTAGTTTGTTGTAGTCCCATATGTTTATTTTTGCTTTTGTTTACCTTGCCTTTGGAGTCAGATCCAAATTAAAAAAAAAAAATCACAAAACCAACGTCAAAGACCTTGCCATCTTTTCTTCTCAGAATTCCATGGTTTCAGATCTTACATTCGTCTTTAACATTTTGAGTTAATTTTTATGTATGGTGTAAGATAGTGGTTTAGTTTCATTCATTTGTATGTAGCTGTCCCGTTTTCCCAACACCATTCATTGAAGACACTGTCCTTTCCCCCATTGTATACTCATGGCTCCTTTGTCCTAAAATCAACTAAGCATGTATGTGTGGGTTTATTTCTGGGCTCTCTATTCCATCCCATTGACCTACGTGCCTTTTTCATGCCAATACCATATTGTTTTGATTACTGTAGCTTTGTGGTATAGGGGGGAGGATTCTTGACTTGTAAGGTGGGGAAACTGCTTCACTATAACCTCCCCACCTCTGGAACAGCTTTTGGGGTTTGCAGACCTGAAAAGCATTGCAGGGTGCCCATGTGGCCAGCAGGTGGCGCCACGTGACCACAAGCTGCGGAGTGAGCGCCTCCCATAGGGAGAAGTGAGGCTCCAGAAGCAGCCGGTCGCTAGGTGCAGAGGCCACCGAGCCGCCGCTTAACCCCGGTAGAGCGGCGGGGACAAGTAGAGGTGGGTGGCGCAGCCGGTATCCCGGCTTTTCAGGCAAATGTGCATCTTAAGACCTCCCTAGCCGGTTTTCGGACTCCTGGGTCAGCCCTCTCCGTACGAACACTGAGCACTGCGGGAGCTGGCAGTGCGGTGCAGCGAAAACGGACCGCCTAGCGCCCCAGGACATTAGCCCAACACTGCCTACCCAGGTGCGGGAATCTACTACCGAGGCCCCTCAGGAGCGCCAGACCCACAGACGGCCCCTTTTCATTGGTAGCTGGACTGGAGGCCCCACCCCCTTTCGTACAGCTCTCATCTGTGACTGGCTCTCGGGCCCCAGCTGGCCACACCTCCTCCCCTCGCACATACACAAGAGTCACGCGCCTTTCAGTTGGAAACTTGGCGTGCTGAGGGGGACGGTGGCCTTCATTGCCCCACCCACAGACTTTGCTATTGGTCAGCCTCTCCGCTCATGACCACGCCCCCATTCCAGCCCCCTGGCTGGGAGGGCGGGCACCCGTGCGTGATTGGCTGGTCCGCCTGCCTCTCGCAGGAGCGGCTGGCGCTTCTCCCTCCCTCTAAACCCTCCCGCGAATCTCCAGGTTCCTCAGCTAGCCGAGGCCGAGTCAGTGTCAGTCAGGGAGCCGGACTGCCGAACACTGTGTGCGGACGCTCCGCTGCAGTCTCGCCCAGGGGCCCGTGCCTGCGCTCGCGCCGCCGGGTGGGAAGAATGAAGCCGCAGCTGGAGCAGCCACCCTATGATTGGCTGTGGCGCTTGTGAACCCGAAGTAAAGATGGCGGGCGGGCAGGCAGCCGCCGCACTGCCCACTTGGAAGATGGCGGCGCGCCGCAGCCTCAGCGCCCGCGGCCGGGGGGTCCTGCAGGCAGCGGCGGGGCGGCTGCTGCCGCTGCTACTGCTGAGCTGCTGCTGCGGCGCGGGCGGCTGCGCAGCAACGGGCGAGAACGAGGAGACTGTGATCATCGGGTTGCGGCTGGAGGACACGAACGACGTGTCGTTCATGGAAGGGGGGGCGCTGCGGGTGAGCGAGCGGACCCGGGTCAAGCTGCGGGTGTATGGGCAGAACATCAACAACGAGACGTGGTCCCGCATCGCCTTCACGGAGCATGAGCGGCGGCGCCACAGCCCGGGCGAGCGCGGGCTGGGGGGCCCCGCGCCGCCAGAGCCGGACAGCGGCCCCCAGCGCTGCGGCATCCGCACCTCAGATATCATCATCTTGCCCCACATCATTCTCAACCGCCGTACATCGGGCATCATTGAGATCGAGATCAAACCGCTACGCAAGATGGAGAAGAGCAAGTCCTATTACCTGTGCACATCACTCTCCACGCCAGCCCTGGGTGCCGGCGGCCCGGGGTCCGCGGGTGGCGCCGTCGGGGGCAAGGGCGGCTCCGGGGTGGCCGGGCTCCCGCCGCCCCCGTGGGCCGAGACCACCTGGATTTATCACGACGGCGAGGACACCAAGATGATTGTGGGCGAGGAGAAGAAGTTCCTGCTGCCCTTCTGGCTGCAGGTGATCTTCATTTCTCTGCTCCTGTGCCTGTCGGGCATGTTCAGCGGCCTCAACCTGGGGCTGATGGCCCTGGACCCGATGGAGCTGCGCATCGTGCAGAACTGCGGCACGGAGAAGGAGAAGAATTATGCCAAGCGCATCGAGCCCGTGCGCAGGCAGGGCAACTACCTGCTGTGCTCGCTGCTGCTGGGCAACGTGCTGGTCAACACCACGCTCACCATCCTGCTCGACGACATCGCCGGCTCAGGCCTCGTGGCGGTGGTGGTCTCCACCATCGGCATCGTCATCTTCGGGGAAATCGTGCCCCAGGCCATCTGCTCCCGGCACGGCCTGGCTGTGGGGGCCAACACCATCTTCCTCACCAAGTTTTTCATGATGATGACCTTCCCCGCTTCTTACCCGGTTAGCAAGCTGCTGGACTGCGTCCTGGGCCAGGAGATAGGCACTGTATATAACCGGGAAAAACTGCTGGAGATGCTCCGGGTCACCGACCCCTACAACGACCTCGTTAAGGAGGAGCTGAACATCATCCAAGGGGCGCTGGAGCTCCGCACCAAGACAGTGGAGGACGTGATGACTCCGCTCCGGGACTGCTTCATGATCACCGGCGAAGCCATTCTGGACTTCAACACCATGTCGGAGATCATGGAGAGCGGCTACACTCGTATTCCAGTATTTGAGGGGGAGCGCTCCAACATCGTGGACCTCCTCTTTGTCAAAGACTTGGCCTTCGTGGATCCAGATGACTGTACTCCCCTGAAAACGATCACTAAATTTTATAACCACCCCTTGCACTTTGTTTTCAATGACACCAAGTTGGACGCTATGCTGGAAGAATTTAAGAAAGGTGGGAAATTTTGGTATCTTTCATTGGCTTGCTCTTTCTCTCTCCATCCTCCTCCCTACTTGAGCCCTCTACCCTCAGACCAACCCCCCAAGGCGAGTTGACCGGAATTTCTCCTCTCTCTTAATTGCAAAGTTGAAAGGGTGGCGTGGATTTGGGGATGGATTGAACTAGTAAGCGCTTCTAGGTTTTTTTTTTTTTTAAGCACAAGGCTAACGTCACTGGCTTTTTCGCATTTCAAAAAGCAGGCGTTCTATTTTCCGTGCATGATATTGCCAGCCCCCTGGTCGTGAGGGGTCTGCTGCATTCATTGTCCCAGTTTTGAGTGGGTGGGTGCAAATAGGGGCCAGCTAGTGCCATGTTGCGACATCTGACTGAGATGTACTCATCTCCGGCGTTTGGAAAACATTTAAATAGTTTTTCTAAACCCAGTACAATCCTTTTCCTCCTTAAACATTCACTGACATTTCAGAGATTGGAAGTGCATTTTCAGTAGCTCTGTTCCTGGTTGTCAGGCCACCTGTGGGGCAGATTGAGGTCTGCCTTTGAGGATAGGGGATGGGTTAAGCCAAATGTCACCAAAAGGATTCACTCATTCGGATATGACTTGCCTAAGCTAGAAAAGGGTTTATTGTTTTTTTTTTTTTTAAGCAAAGTTAGTTATTAATGTATGACTTGGAAAGACTAGAGGTGAGTTAACCTTTTATGAGGCTATCTTGTCTAGCTTTCTTCACTATTTTTTTTTTTTATTTACTTGACAAATAAAATTTCCCAAGCCAAGTGTGGTTTTGGTGGAAATCTTGGACGTTTAACAATGGGATGACGCCCTCTATTGTGGTTTATTTATTTCTTGAGTTTTTCTGGTTTATAAGTGTTCTTTTTGACCTTGATCGTGTGGTATATTAAGTTGAAGTGTGTCTTCAAGTCAGAGCTCACTGTTCTGGGGAGTTTGAACAGGGAAGAGACGGGCAGAGTCTGATGTGCTCACCTTTCTTGCATGGTGGTATTTTTTGTTTGTTTTACCATGTAATGAACAGGCAAATAGCTACTCATGCTATTATTACTGGAATTCTGTCTTTAAAAAAGTTTCCAGTTAATAGTGTTGCCATTTGAAAACCAGGGGCCGCTGAGCTGTTTCATTGCTATGGTGCTAGTGCAGGTATGTGTATGTAACCTTTAATGACTTGGTAGTTCTCAAAACTAAGTTTTCCTTCTTCAAATAGAATTTTGAGCACTCAAGAGTGGTGTCTCCACTGAAAAAGGCTGTGTGTAAGTGGTGACAGCTCCCTGGACGTGGTGATCGGAACATCCCCATAGAGCGTGTGGTTGCCCTAATTCCATTCTCCTGGCTGAATGGTGTCCTCTCTGGAACAGGATCACATTGCAGTAATTTTCAGATAAAGGAATAGAGCAGAATGTGCTTCAGAGATTGGTAATTTGCATTTAAAAGCGGAAGGAGATTCTTCTGGATTCTTAAACAGTAAAAAGAAAATGTCCATTATCTCTAGGTGACGGAGCTTCGTTTGAGGGTGTCATTATCCTTTCACTGCTAAGCTGTTAATTAGAGCGTCTGACCAATCTCTTCTTTCATTTTGCAGTAATATCTCTAGTACAGAAAGACACCTCGCAATGCTTGAAAATGCCTCTGAAATATTTTCTTTCTGTTGCTAGGTTTTGCAACATTGAGACAGATAATTTAATCCATGATTTTTTTATTCAGAATTTTCGCCTATCTCCTGATGGATTGAAACACTAGTGCGTCCTCCCTGCTGAATGAAGCCTTTTCTTCACTTCCATATCTTTTTTTCTTGGAGAATTTAGCTCTTCACCTTACAGCTCATTAATCTTGCCCCTACCTCAAAATTTCAAAATTGGCATCATTTTGAAACTTGTCTTTGGTTGTCCTTGAACAATATTCCTATGTATTTTCTGTGGTTTATTTTCGGGAGGAACTTTTTCTCCCCAACGTTACCTCTCACATTACCTTTAGATAACTGAGTTCCTAATATTTTCCCATGAATTTTTGAAAAATAGTAATGCACAGGACTTTATTTTTGGAGATAGTACAAGTTAAAGGGACACTCAGGTTAGTGGCATGTATGGAAGAGCAGGCAAAAATGGTTGCAAATGGGAAATTTCAGCCATCATCTTAAAAGGATAGAGTGGGTGTTTGTTACTTAAACTGTAAGAACCATTGATGTTTCACCTTCCCTTTCTTGATCTTGTTTTTGATGAGTTTGGCCACTTTAACCTTACTAACAGCTGTGTTAGTTCTTTCTTCCCTGTGAGTTAAACTATTTCACCAGATACTGTTTTCTTTATTTTCTAATTCAATTTGAAGTACTGTGAACAGTCAACCTTTATTGTTTTTTCTCTGTTGAAGAATGGTGTGTGGGATGGTGCGAAGGCTTTTTCTTCCTCTCTTTCCTTCCTTCTCCTAGTAATACCAACTGTAACTCCCTCTAACTGTTAGATCATTAATCCAGATCTCATTGAAGATTGCCCTTCCCAACTAAGAGTGCCTGCCTTGAAGTCTTTTCTGTACAGAGCTGTACATCATCAGCGTGAGTCACGCTTTCCCACCGAGGGGAAAGGTTTGCAATGTGAAAAGAAATGAAAAGCTACCTTTATATAAGTATATGTGAATGTCTTTTTTCTACGGATTAGAACTTTTTGCCTGGCTACTTGGAAACTCAGCTTTCCTTGAGGTTAGAAGACAGTCACTGTACTCATTTTACAGTTAGCTTATTACTGATTGTGCCAGGCACGGGGCTGAATGCTGTGCACTAATCACCTTGTTTAAATCTCATAATGGCCAAGCAAAGCATTTTCTGCATTTTACAACTGAGGGAATTGAGGCTCAGGTTACATGATCTGTTCAAGGTCATACAGTAATTTGTTGATTTGGGGTTTTAACTCCGGTCCATGTGACAGCCAAACGGGGCTCTTAACTACTCTGGGCTTAACCATGACGCTGGTCCCCTTGATTCTGATCTTACCCTTCTGGTTTGAGTGAGCGTGAAGTTTGGTCTTTCGTCAAAACGTTGCTTCAGAGCTTGTTGGGCAACAGTCACAGAATTGTCTTTAAACATATAGATGGCTTTAAACCCAGTGCTTCTGTGATGTTGTACATAACAGTTGGTTTCCCCACTTTTGCCATGAAAACAAATCAGTTTTTTGGCCTGGGTGATCCTAAATCTAAAGAATTCTATTTCCATGCCAAGCATCAAGTTTCATTTTGAAAATGTTTTATACTAACATTGTAATGTACTAGAGTGCTGATTTAATGAAATACTTTACAGCTGGTTTTCTAATAGCTAAAACACGTGGTAATGGTTCACTCTTGTTTTTTATCTGTCCTGTTGCAAGGATGACTCAAATTCAGTTTTGTGTTTTAATCTCGATTTTATTTGCATTTTTGTTGCCCCCTGTATAGTGATTGCTAATGAGCACCCTTTACAGCTCTGCCCCTCTGTGCTCCATGCAATCATTCTTTTTCTTCTGTTACTTTTGTAGTTACTTACAAATCTAAATGAGAGAATAAAAGTAAACCCCAGTAGGAGACTATGAGGCTTCTAGAAAAACTGTCTTGAAGCAAATTGTGGAGAGGTAGGAAAGCTAAATCGAAGGTTGCTACCTTTGTATGCAGAAAGGACACCAGAGGTTCTCCTTGGACCTGACAAAACCTTCATTATAAAACATTGTGGACTCTTGGCCCCCCAGTTGAGTCTACTGGGGTTGAATTTGAAGAATTAGTAACCAGTTATCATTGTTCTGTTCTGTTTTGTTTTTTTCTTTTCGCTTTGTAACAATGGCATTCCAGCTTGCAGCACATGCAGTTCTGTAGTGGCTAGGGACTTAGCCAGGCTCTTTTCTAGCTTTTCCTTAACTAGGAACAGGTAGGATCACCAGATCATGTTCCTTGAGGGAAGAGTGCAACGTGTAGTTTTCACTTAAAACATTAGGTGTACAATTCTCTCTTCCTATAACACAAGTCTTTCCATATCCATGTGCTGTGAGTTTAATGTCGAAAACTTCTTTCTTCACCAAATAAAGTGTTCCACTTGCCTAGAATCTAGAAGGATGTTTTTCTTGATGTTTAAAGGCATGGATGATGGCAGGGATGGAGGGGTGGATATGTTTGCTTCTGTGATCAGTATGTTTAGTAACTTTGTACAGTAACAGCGTTACACTGGTGTAATTTTGTATGTTTTTAGATCATCGCTATGAAATACCCAGCTGGTGTATAAGGGGGTGGAAGGCAGGCAGCTTGAGAATCATCTCCCCCAGTGTTTGCAGAACTTATCAGATGATAAGAACTACTTGGGTCACTTACTAAGAATAAGGTCCCAGGCTTCACGCAGAGGTGTCCTGAAGCAGAATCTAGGGAAGGAGCCTTGGGACACATATTGTTAACAGTTACTCTACAGTTAGGTGAGTTTAGAAAATGTTGGTCAATAAGGAAAGTAAACCCTGAGAAGGAGAGAAAGTTAAGTGACTAACCCACCTAGTCAGTAACATTAACAAGACTAGCATCCGAGTCCCTTTTTACAGACTGGAGTTCTTTCCACTCCATCAAGCAGGCCTCCTGGTCCCAAGTTAGAGGTAATTCTGGTCAGTTAAAGGTATCTTTGTCATTGGAAAAGCAAATATTCAGATTTGCCATTGGTTTTGGCCCTGTGATTTTCATGTCAATATTTTTGACATCCCGGAGTCAAGCCATTGTTGACAGGCATTTTGTTACACAGAAAATAAATCTGAACATGTGAGCTCATTTTATTTTAGATTATTGCTTTGATTGAGTTTTTACTCCACTGAGGTCAGACTATGAGGGTATTTCAGGAAACAGGTCCTGAGATTGCTTGAAGTCTTAGTAGTTAAATATAAGATGTGTCTTTTGAGTTAACTTGTTTTGGATATCCATGAACGATGTGTTCTCCCTTTGATTGTGTCTTCTATGAGAGTAACGAACATTGGATTTGAGACTTTAGGGCAAAACTTCTTTGGCTTTTTAAATTTTTGTTCACAGTACAGGTCGGTAAGTTTTCCATTGAAATATTCATCAAAGCATTTGAAGTATGTGCCCCATTCATGCGTCTCTCTGTCCTATGTGTCCCCCCCCCCTTTTTAAATAATATAAGTTAAATTCTTCCCGAGAATCATGCCTGATTTGGGAGGTTGTTTGTGATAATAGGACCATGGAAGCTTGAGCATAGCTTTTTAGGTCAGGAGACAACCATAGTTGAATACTGGCTCTGACTTGGTATGGTTTGGATGAAACAGGGAAGGACCTCGTTCTGCTTTTCTCTTGGTTTTTGTGGGGATTACACACTACCAGCCTCTCCCCACAAAGGGCCCAGAATTATTTAAATTTTGAAACATTCCAAACTCTGGGAGGGACCAGTTAATTTTAATTACTAGCAAATCTAAACACAATTTAAAATATCATTAACCAGGAAAACCCACAAAATGGACTGAGCCAACATAATATTTATAGTTTTATTTGTTCTTGAAATACTAAGACTTTAAAAAACAAATCTCTGGACTCCAATTAGATATTTACTTTGGTTCTGTATAAAATAGTATATTTCTTTCTAAGGGACCCTATCTTATAAACACATATATTTAACTGGTAGTAAACTTCAATTCCAGTAAGCTTTGCTTGGAATATAAAGAACGTTTATTAAACTAAATACATGGAAATGGTTGACTAGGATTGCATACAATTTATTTTAGTATTCTCTTTTCACCTGCTTTTTCTCAGGACACAAATCAGAAAGCCGCAATCCTACCAACGTTGAAAAAGAGAGACACACTTAAGCGCGCCTGGCTGGCTCAGTCGCTAGAGTATGTGACTGTTGATCTCGGGGCTGTGAGTTCTAGCCCACCTCAGGTGTAGAGATTACTTTATTTATTTATTTATTTTTTAAAGATTTTTAATTTTATTTTTATCTGACAGAGATAGAGACAGCCAGCGAGAGAGGGAACACAAGCAGGGGGAGTGGGAGAGGAAGAAGCAGGCTCACAGCAGAGGAGCCTGAAGTAGAGATTACTTTAAAAAAAAAAACAAAACTTTTTTTATTGTTGTTGTTTAGGTGGCTTTATTAAATCACGGGGACAGGACCTGTGCGGGGAAGAAAGGGCTATCTAATCTTTTTTTTTTTTTTTTTTTTGTTTTTTTTTTTTTTTTTTTTGAGATTTGTTTTAGAGAGAAAGCGAGGGGGAGGGGCAGAAGTCAAGGGAGAGAGAATCCCAAGTAGACTCCATGCTGAGTGCAGAGCCCGTCTCGGGGCTGGATCCCACCACCCCCAAGACCACGACCTGAGCTGAAACCAAAAGTCAGAGGCTCAACCTACTGTACTTACCCAAGGTGCCCCACCCCTCCACCCCCCAAAAAATAAAATCTTAAAAAAAGAAAAAGAGACACTAAGAAGCATTCTTTCTTTCAACATCACAGACACTGGCAACTCCGGAATGTTTACACAGAGGGAATGTAGGGGTAGCACCCTGGCCGGGGGAGCTAGGGAACCAATAACAATCATCCGCTATAGATGATCTGTATTAGGTTGGCTTAGTGGCTGATGGAGATAATGGGGGTGCCGACTACTCCCCCCCATTTTACCTTAGTGCTACCGCTGACTGTAAGTACTGCTGTAATGATGGGGAGATGCTTATTTCTTCAGACTTCACCCCCCCCCTTGCTGTCAGACCGAGGCGGGAATGTTTATTTGAATTTACATCCTGCGGAGAAGATACCACTTGCTAATGCAAAGGTTAAGAATAAAGTCCTCTTCCTAGATCTACTTTGGACAAGTAACTTACTCTCTTTAAGTCTCAGTTTTTTTCCATGGTAAAATGGGATGTTTTCTGACTCCTAGGGTACTTAGTAAGAATTAATGTGGTAATGAATGTAAAAATGCTTCTAATAGTACCTGGCATTTAGTGCTCAGTGAACCATTGTTTTCGTCATGATGATGCTGTCGGCTCCTCATCTTCTTGGTCTTTCTCTGGACTAGGTATTGCTAGTCAAGAGACGCCTTGAGCCATGTCGGCTCATAGTTGTTACGGATGGCAGAAGCTTGAAAGTGGATATTTTTTTCTTTTATGGTGATTGAATTCCACCCTCTGTTACTTTTCTCACAGTTGCTGTTAACTTGATAAGATAGCCACATGCATACATACTTTGAAGGAAAACAGAATTACCTGTTCTACCCTTCTTAGAGTAAGACCACTGAATTAGAAAATCATTCTGGCTGGTATCAAAAAGACAAGAAATAACAAAGGTTGGTGAGGATGTGCAGAGAAGTGAACCCATGTGCACTGTTGCTGGGATGGTAAATTGGGTGGCCACTGTGGAAAGGAGTATGAAGGTTCTTCAAAAAATTTGAAATAGAAATACCATATGATCCACTAATTCCACTACTGGGTATTTACCCACAGAAAATGAAAACACTAATTTGAAAAGATATAAGCACCCTATGTTTATTGTAGCATTATTTACAATGGCCAGATTATGGAAGCAGCTGAAGTGGCGATTGATAGGTCAGTGGATAAAGAAGATCTGGTGTGTGCGTGTGTGTGTGTGTGTGTGTGTGTGATATATATGTGTGTGTAATATATGCATATAAAATATATGCAATGGAATATTACTCAGCCATAAAAAGGATGAAATCTTGTCATTTGCAGCAGCATGGGTGGATTTAGAGGGTGTAATGCTGAGTGAAATAAGTCAGTCAGAGAAAGAAAAATGCCATATGATTTCGCTTATATGTGGATTCTAAAAAACAAAGCAAATGAACAAATGAAACAAAAAAGCAGGAATAGACCCATAAATACAGAGAACAAACTGGTGGTTGCCAGAGGGGAGGGGGCTGGGAGGGTGAGCAAAATGGGTGAAGGGGAGTGGGAGGTACAGGCTTCCAGCTATGGGATGAATAAGTCACAGGGATGATTGGTACCACGTAGGGAATAGAGTCAATGGTACTGTAATGTTGTATGGTGACAGATGGTAGCTACACTGTGGTGAGCACAGCATAATGTATAGACTTGTGAAATCACTATGGTGTACACCTGAAACTAATGTAATGTGTGTCAACTATACTTTAATAATAATAATAATAAAAATAAAAATCTTCAATCTCTTTGACTAAGGGACTAAAAAAGACTACGAAGTTTGAAAGAAATAGAGTAAGTGCTCATGGATTTTGGAAGCCCTTGAATAACCAAAGTTTGAAGCCTAAAAGGAAGATCTCACATTACTTTGAAAACATCTTTTAACATTGATTATATCAAAAGCATAAAAAAAT
This sequence comes from Ailuropoda melanoleuca, assembly GCF_002007445.2. Classification (NCBI taxonomy): domain Eukaryota; kingdom Metazoa; phylum Chordata; class Mammalia; order Carnivora; family Ursidae; genus Ailuropoda; species Ailuropoda melanoleuca. Next base: position 103,984,571 of record NC_048223.1, read on the forward strand.
GGTAATATCTAATATAGCAAATTTTTTTTCCTTATAGCAATGTAAATTTGTAATACTTTTGGAAGGCAACCAGGAGTCATTAAAATGTCCTGCCCTTTGGGTTAATAATCTTCCCCCCCACCCCGGAAATCTTAATTCAGTGGTATAATTCAAGAGAAGAAAAAAGCTACATTGGCTTTTCATATTGCATATATATTGCAACATTATCTATAAATAGTGAAAAATTGGAAATAAATAACACTTCAAGGCAGGGCATGGAAGGGGGGGAGTTAAGAAAAATATACATGTCAACTAATTATAACCATTTAATGATAATGTTGAAGGCAATAAGGCAATATGGGAAAATTTAGACTGATTATTTTGCGTGGATTATAGGCATGCAAAAATATTCAGTGCGTGGACTGAAGGGGAACATGGAAATAAGGAAAGTAGTTGATGTGTTAGGATAGGGTGATCATAGCCAGTCTTTGCAAAAAATCTTTTTGTTAACTTTGTACAATAACATACTAAGGAAAAATTTAGGTCTGCTGAGAACATTATGAATCCTTATCCTAGGGAAACTAACCTTTGCTCATATTAGGGAAATCGTATTATTCCATTACTCCTTAGGGACATTTTACTGCTGAAACAAATGGTTCCTTTAAAAATTTTTAAAATTGAAATATAATTCACATATCATACAACTTGGTGGTTTTCAGTGTATTCATAAGGTTGTGCAACCATTACTACTGTCTACTTCCAGAACATTTTCATTGCTCCAAAAAGAAACCCTGTACCTATTGGCAGCTACACTTCATTCCCCACTCCCCACAGTCCCTGGAAACCATTAATGTGGCCCTTTGTGTCTGGCTTCTTTCACTTAGCATAATGTTTTCAAGGTTCATCCATGTTGTAGAGTGTATCAGTATTTAATTCCTTTTTATAGTCAAATAATATTCCATTTTATGGAGATATATATATATATATATATATATACCACATTTTGTTTATCCATTTATCAGTTGTTGAACATTTAGGCTACTCCTACTTTTTGGCAATTACAATTAATGTTGCTATGAATATTGGTATACGTGTTTTTATGGACATATATTTTCAATTCTTTTGTGTATATACATAGGAGTAAGATTGCTGGGTCATATGCTAACCCACTTTTCAACTGTTTGAGAAACTGCCGAACTGTTTTCCAGTCTCTGCACCATTTTACATTCCTACCAACAATGTATTAGGGTTCCAATTTCTCCATATTTTTGCCAACTTTTTTTTACTGTACTTTAAAATAAAAAAAAATATTTTTTATTATTATAGTCATCTGGTAGGTGTGAAATGGTATCTCATTGTGGTTTTGATTTATATTGCCCTGATGTCTAATGGTGTTGAGCATCTCTTCACGTGCTTATTGGCCCTTTGTATATCTTCAGATCCTTTGCCCATTTTTATTTTTTATTTTTTAAAAAGATTTTATTTATTTATTTGACAGAGAGAGAGACAGCCAGCGAGAGAGGGAACACAAGCAGGGGGAGTGGGAGAGGAAGAAGCAGGCTCCCAGTGGAGGAGCCTGATGTGGGGCTCGATCCCAGAACACTGGGATCACGCCCTGAGCCGAAGGCAGACGCTTAAGGACTGCACCATCCAGGCGCCCCTTTTTGCCCATTTTTAAATTGGATTATTTGTCTTTTTATTATTGTAAGAATTCTTTTTTTTTTTAAAGGTTTTATTTATTGTAGAGCACGGGAGAGAGAGTGCATATGCATGAGCCAGGGGAGGGGCAGAGGGAAAGAATTTCAAGCAGATTCCCTGATGAGCATGGAGACCAACATGGGGCTTGATCTCAGGACTCTGAGATCTTGACTTGGGCAGAAATCAAGAGTCAGATGCTTAACTGATTAAGCCACCCAGGTGCCCTTGACTTGAAAGAATTCTTTAACAATTCTGGATACTGTATCACATATGCTTATCAGATATATGATTTGCAAATATTTTCTCTCATTCTGAGTTGTCTTTTCATTTTCTTTATTTTTTTATTTTTTTAAATATTTTATTTATTTATGTGACAGAGATAGACAGCCAGTGAGAGAGGGAACACAAGCAGGGGGGGGTGGGAGAGGAAGAAGCAGGCTCACAGCGGAGGAGCCTGACNAGCAGGGGGGGGTGGGAGAGGAAGAAGCAGGCTCACAGCGGAGGAGCCTGACGCGGGGCTTGATCCCATAACGCCAGGATCACGCCCTGAGCCGAAGGCAGACGCTTAACCGCTGTGCCACCCAGGCGCCCCATCTTTTCATTTTCTTTAAATCAGAAAAGTTTTTAATTTTGATGAAGCGCAATTTATCCCTTTTTTTTCTTTTGTTTTTTTTTGTCTTCATTGTCGTATCTAAGAAACCATTGCCTAATCCGAGGTCAAAAAGATTTATGCCTTTATTTTCTTCTAAGATTTTCATAGTTTTAGCTCTTATATCTAGACTTTAAACCAGTTTTGAGTTAATTTTTGTATATGGTGTGAGGTAGGGATCCAACTTACTCTTTATGTGCATTGATATCAAGTAGTTCCAGCACCATTTCTTGAAAAGACTGTTCTTTCTTCATTGAATTGTCTTAGCATCCTTGTCACAAGTCAATTGATCATAAATGTGAAGATTGATTTCTGGACTCTATAAATTCTGTTTCACTGATCTGTATGTCTTCCTTATGCCGGTGACACACTGTTCTGGTTCTTGCAGCTTTGTAGTAAGTTTAGAAATTGGGGAGTATGAGTTCTCCAATTTTGTTCTTCTTTTCCATAATAGTTTTGATTGTCAGGATCCCTTGCATTTCCATATGAATTTTTCATGGATCTTGTGCATTTCTGCAAAAAGGCAGTTGGAATATTGATAGAGATTGCATTGAATCTGTAGATCAATTTTGGGAGTATTGCAATGTCAACAATATTAAATCTTCCATCCATGAATATGGGATGTCTTTCCATTTATTTAGGTCTTATTTAATTTCCTTTAGCAATGTTTTGTGTATTTGCAATCTTTTTTTTTTAAACAAAACACTTAGGAATAAATTTAATTTTTTTGATGCTATTATAAATGGAATTGTTTTATTTATTTCATTTTCAGGATTATTCATTGCTAATATATATAATTCGTTTTTGATCTTGTGTCCTGCAACTTTGCTGAACTCATTTATTAGCTAACAAACTGTTCTTAAAATGTAAAAGTGGGGTGCCTGGGTGGCTCATTCAGTTAAGCATCTGACTCTTGGTTTCAGCCCAGGTCATGATTTTAGGGTCCTGAGATGGAGCACTGTATTGGGCTCCACGCTCAGTGGGGAGTCTGCTTAAGATTCTCTTTTTGCCTCTGCCTTTGCCGCTCTTCCCTGCACATGCTCTCTCTCTCTCTAAAATAAGTAAGTCTTTTAAAAATTATATAAAAGTGCTTTTCAAAAACATGTGAGTGTTTTGGGGTTATTTTATGTTTGTTTCATTTGGTTGTAGTGAATTTTATATTTTCCATAAAAAATTTAGTCATTTTTACTTGCCACTTTCCTATGTATAGAGTGAAGAACCTTCTATTGTTACTGACAACGTCATTCTTTGGAAAGTTTGATAAGAAAGAGTAAATTTTCTATTTCAGGTTAGGTATAGGTTAAAAAAAAAAAAAGGACTGCATGAAATGTGTCAAAGAGACCAAAAATACAGTTGGCTGGAGCTTGGGAGTTTAAAAGTTAATCTTTCTAATATTTAGAGTGGCTTTGTATTAGATTTGGGATTTGGGCTAAGAGATGAGCACAGAAAGACTGTTTTTGTTCGCTTAATATCTAAGGGGCTTTGTAGTGCCTTTCTTTTCCAGGCCATTTTACCAAGGGTTTCCTTTGGGTCATTTTTAGAGACTACGGAAAATCCTGGCATATAGTCACTCTGCATTTCCTCCTGCCATCATCAGTATCATCCTTGAGGTTTTGGGGTACCAGGTAACCAGAAGAAACAAAAAGAAACTCTCTGTTCTTTTCTTTCTTTCTTTCTTTCTTTCTTTCTTTCTTTCTTTCTTTCTTTCTTTCTTTCTTTCTTTCTTTTTTTTTAAATAGGTGCTGGGGGTGGAGTGAAGGGCTGGTAATCTGAGAGGGAAACTGTTCTCCCATGCTAGCAAAGACAGACTGAGGGCATCATCTGATCTTTATGGGAGTGTGCAAAGCCTCAGGTTTTCCATTTGCCCATCTGCAATCATAAAAACAATGTGCTGACTCAACTGGGAGCCTCTGCAGAATGGCATCTGGGGTTTAGGCAGTCCTGAGAATCATGCGAGAGATGGGAATATTTGAGCAGGTTTGAAGAGGTAACATTGAAAACAGCTATAACAGGACAGCACGCTCTCTCATCTCCTTCAGCATTTGTTTCGTTTAGTCACTAGTGGAACTCCTTGATTCAGTGTGTGGCAGGAATAATTTGGTCTTGGCGAGTTGATTTCTGAGCAGAGATATTTTTCTTGCTCCAGTGGTTATTAAACTCCAGGGGCATAGGGTTGGTTGTGTGTGGGGGGTGAGGTTCTGCTGGAAGCAAGTCATTTCAGTAAAATATTTTTATAATCATCGTGTGTGGGCCATCTGCTTAGGCTTTCTTTCTTTAAACTTTTATTTCCTCGTTCCTGTATACATACATTTACCTGCAAAGACTAGACGAACACTTGCCAAAATGTTAACTAACAATGACTATGATGGTGGATTTTAAGGGAGGAAGTGCATTTTTCTGTGTTGCTTCCCTTTGTTTTAAGCATGTATTTTGTAATGTTTTGGGGAAATAAAATCTGGTAAAATGTTATTAAAAGTAAATTTTATAACTTGAACTACTGATGTAGGTATTAAGTGATACTCAGTATATTTGGGTGAAATTCATGCTTAGGAAAATTTGTTGTAATGCAATCATGCTGTCATTTGTGCCATTTATCCCCCATCAGAATCCTTAGCCTTTGGGTGAAAGATGAATAGCATTTTAAAGCTCAGAAGATATGTGTGTGTGTGTGTGTGTGTGTGTGTACGCTCGTGCACGTGTGCATGCCAGCAGCTTGGTAAAATTAACTTTGTGTCATATTTGTTTTCAAAGCATGTTATTAGGTGACAAAATATAGTTTGTTTAGGTTTGTGTCTGGACCGCCTGGAATGAAGCTGTTTGATACTTACTTGGTTGCCCTTATTAAATCAAAGATTGGTGAAGCAGTTCAGTTATAGCTAGAGTTGTGCTTTGGGCATAAAGCTATAATCTCAAAACACTTCTCATCTGGAGATTGATTCTGAAAACTGATGCATCCTTTTATCTGTAGAAATCATCACCGTGAATTCAGAGATGATCATTAAAAGGAGACAAAAAAATAAAAAGAACGTTTTGGAAGCACTCATGCTTGAAGCTCAGTGGTTTCCAGTCTTACACATTTTGCTAAAATAAAAAGACATTTTAACTTTGATGAGGATCAAGGTTTTGTTTAGTTTTGTTTTCGTTTTGATTATACTTCTATAAAATTGAACACCTATTATACATCATTTATCCCAGACAGATAAAAGATGTGATTTTCTTTCTTTTTCTGAATGTATACAGGAACTTTATAGAATAAGTTAGCTGTCATTTAGGTGTCTTTCCTAAAGTCTGTTTTTATTTTATTATTATTTATTTATTTATTTATTTATTGAATTTATTTTTAAGTGATCTCTATACCCAGCATGGGGCTCGAGCTCACAACCCCAAGATCAAGAGTCACATGCTCTTCCAACTGAGCCAGCCGGGCATCCCCTAAAGTCTGTTTTTATTACATTTAATATTAATTTAATTTAATTAGGATTTTATTTATTTATTTGAGAGAGAGAGAATGTGAGTGAGGGGAGGATCAGAGGGAGAGAGAGGAGCATACTCCCCTCTGAGCAAAGAGCCCCACTCCAGGCTTGATCCCAGGACCCTAAGATCATAACCTGAGCTGAAGGCAGATGCTAACCTACTAAGCCACCCAGGAGCCCCTAATTTAATTTAATTTAATTTAATTTTTTAAAGATTTATTTATTTATTTAAGAGAGAGGGTGAGTGCATGAGGGAGAGAGACAGAGGAAGAGGGAAAGAGAATCTCAAGCAGACCCCCTTCCTCCACTGAGTGGGGAGCCTGATGTGGGGCTCAATCCCATGACCCTGAGATCATGACCTGAGCCAAAATCACAGAAATCAAGAGTCGGACACTCAACTGACTGAGCCACCCAGGCGACCCTGAAGTCTGTTTTTTACCTGACACAAAATAATGATGATGGATTTTGCTTATACTCCTTTTACCTAGCTGCCCAAGAAAACGAAGCATTTTAGGAAGAGAAATTGATGTTTGCCTTACTTACAAGCAGTATTGCTCTTAAGTAGTCCCATGCGTATTAGACAAATCTGTTATTTACTCAGTTCCTTGGTGTTTACAATTATAAAACGTTTTGGTAGGGTTCCTCTGCAGTGAAGCTCTTCACTTGACGTGGAACTTCCAGCCAGCATTTAAGCACTAGCCTTTTAAGTATGAATGGACAGCCAGACATCTCTGGATGTTTGAGGAGAGCCTCCAGTAGTTTGACAGTGAGACTAAATAAACAGAAAAAAGAAACTTAATTGACTTAAGCTGGTTTAGCTCACATTAGCTAAAATCCAACAAACTGGCAGTTATTACTATGGGTATTACTTTCTTGATGACCTCTTAAGGCCACTTACCAAACCAGCAATTAGTAGCAGATGTGAAGATTTGCTGCCTCTCTGTGCAGTGTAGGTAGGATCTTCCTGTATTCATTCAGCCCATGTGGTTGAGGCTCCCAACAAGGTGGAATGTGCGTAAATACTCCCATAAGGCTTGCTTAGCCTCCCCGCACATTCAGAGCCTAATGCAGGCGTTTCTGGCAGAGTTTTGTGTCTTAGGAAAGCATTACCTGGTTACTTTTCTTTTCTCCTTTTACTGCAAGATTTCTTAAGGCAGAGTAGTTACTTCCTTTTCCTTGCCCCTGATGGATTCGTCTTTAATCCTCTACAATCTGGCTTCAAACTGTCACAAGCAGTGACTTCCTTTATTGCCAGATCCGTGTCTTGGTTGTCATCCTTCCCAGCTTCCTTGTCTCCCTTGCTGTTTTTGGCATTAAGGCGAGGACCCCTCTTCTTTCCAGCTTGGCTCCGGTGGCATGATACAGCCCCGCCTTGGTTCTCCTCCTGTCTCTCTCAGACTTCCTTTTTCATTCTGGCTTCCTGATCACTTCCTTCCATTTCTAATTGAGCATTCTCCCAGAGTTTGCCTTTATCTCCGCCTTCCATGGTCTTTTTCCATCTTAAGGAAACTTGCTTTGAGGGACACCTGGGTGGCTTAGTCGGTTGAGAATCTGACTCTTGATTTTGCCTCGGGTCGTGATCTGGGGTCATGGGATCAAGCCCTGAGTCAGGTTACCTGCTCAGCGGGGGCAGGGGGTCTGCTTGAGATTCTCTCTCTCTCTGCCCCTCCCCTCTCTAAAAAAAAAAAAAAGAAGAAAACTTTCTTTGACTCATCTTTAATCCATAAGCATTTTTTAAGTGTTGTAGTAAATGACTGTGTGGGATGCAAAGATGAATTAGATATATTTCCTGCTATCAAGTAACTTGCAATACATATTTATGCTTTTTACCCCCCTGTGTCTTGTTACCAAATTTAATTGACGTATTTTGAAAATTCCTCTTATACTTTTTTCCTCTCCATTTTTTCTTCTACTACTCCTGCCCTTAGTCCCTTTTATTTATGTCTCGTTGAGTGCCTGCTATGTTTTAGATGTTCTGCAAATGCATTTTGAATGAATAAATCAAATCAGTCGCTCCATCTTGATTATTGTGAAACTTCCAAAATGGCTTTCTTTATTTTGTCTATTTCATCAAGTATACCTCTGCCAAGTTGATCTTCCTTAAGTATAACTTTCAGTTTACCAAAAATGCCCTAAAATTAAAATAATAAGATATTATCTGCTGTAGACTGAACTGTGCCGCCCCCCCCGCCCCATTTATATACTGAAGCTCTGACCTCCCATGTGATGATATTTGGAGATGGGACCTTTGGGAGATAATTAGGGTTAGATGAGGTGATTAGGTTGGGGCCCTCATGACGGGCTTAGTGGGGTTTATCAGAAGAGAAGGAGAGATCCTCTTCTCTCTGCCATGTGAGGACACTGTGAGAAAGCATCCATCTTTAACCCAGGAAGAGAGCTCTGGCCATGCACTGAATCAGCTAGCCCTTTGATCTTGGACTTCACAGCCTCTGTTTTTTACACCATCCAACCATGGTATTTTGTTATAGCAGCCTGACTAGTACATTATCTTTTTACCTATCCAAATGTCCAGGATTAAAAAAAAATGATAAAAGCAAGATGAGTAAGTTCTAGATGTCTGCTGAATAACATTGTACCTATTGTTCACAATACTGCGTTGTACACTTAAAAATTGAAGAGGGTAGATCTCATGTTAAGCACTCTTACCATAATAAAAGAAAATTGAAAAAATGATATTGTACAATTGTCAAGACCTTGGGAGATGTGGGCCTTTCTCATTGCACTTCCTGCTGCTTCCCCCCGACTCTGCTTCAACGGTACTGGCCCTCTGGCTGTTCCTTGAGGGCTGCAGGTGCTCTAGGCATGCTCCAGCCTTTAGGGCCTCTGTGACTGCAGTTCCCTCTTCCCGAATGCCCTTTCCCAGACAGCTTTATGGTTCTCTCCCTCCCTTCCTTCGGATCTTTACTCACATTTCACCGTGTTGGTGAGGCTGGCTGGCTGTGGTCTTCCTATCTAAAATTTCAGTGTGTCCCCTGCAATACTTATCAGCTTTCCCTTTGTTCTTTTTTCTTCCAACGCCCTATACTGGATCTTTTGCTTACTATTACATTAAATTTTTTTTTTCTCCCACAGACCTTAAGTTCCATGAGGGCAGGAACTTGTGTCTGTCTCGTTTCCTGCCATATTCCGCATAGGGCCTGGCACGTAGGTGTTCAATAAATACTGTGGAATGATTGAAATGAGTGTTATTGAGGGTGTGGTGTGAGGCAAGTTCTCTTCTATAATATCGATGGTAGTGTTAATTGGTGGAATCTTCCGGAAAGTCACTGGGCAGTGTGCTGAAGAACCTGCTGCCTTTTGTGTACCCCCTGTGGCTCCACTTCCAGGAACCCGCCTGCAGAAACTAATCAGAGGGAACTAATCTGCAAAACTTAAAACGCAGAGATACTTGTGTAAATATATTTAATTTTTTTAACTTACGAATTTTTAAAAATTGTGGTACACAGGACATAAAATTTACCATTTTTATGTGTGCAGTTCAGTAGTGTTAATTATATTCACATTGTTGTACGAACCAATCTCCAGAACTCTTTTCATCTGCAACTCTGTGCCCATTAAACGACTCCCCATTCCCTCTCCTCCCTGGCCCTGGCAACCACCATTCTGTTTTGTCGTTGAACTTGAGTACATTAGATACATTGTATGAATGGAATCATACAGTATTTGTCATTGTGACTGGCTTATCTCACTTAGTAGAATGTCCTTGGGTTCATCGATGTTGCAGCGTGTTAGAATATTCTTCCTTTTCAAGGCCGCATCATATTTCATTGTATGTATATACTATATTTTTTTCATCCATTCATCCATCGGTGGACACTTGGGTTGCTTCTGCCTTTTTACCGTTGTGAATAATGCAACTGTGCCCATAGGTGTACAAACATCCGTTCAAATGCCTGCTGTTAGTTCTTTTGAATATATACCCAGAAGTGCAGTTGAAAGATCATGTGGTTATTCTGTTTTTAATTTATTTAAGGAACTGAGTATTTTTTAAAATAGCAAAAAATTAGGGGTGCCTGGGTGGCTCAGTTGGTTAAGTGTCAGACTCTTGATTTTAGCTCAGGTCATGATCTCGGGGTTGTGAGATCCAGCCCTGCCTCGGCTCTGTGCTGGGTGTGGAGCCTGCTTGAGATTCTGTCTCTCCCTCTCCCTCTGCCCCTCACCCCCCACCTCTAAAAAAAAGAAGCCTTTAAAAAATAGCAAAAAAATCACGAACAATCTAAAAATCCAGTATTGAGGAATGGTTGCGCAAATCTAGGTATGTACATATGATGCAGCCATTTAGAGTAACATTTAAAAAAAATTTTATATATGTATGTATGTATGTATGTATTTTAGAGAGAGAGAGTGAGCAGGGGGAGGGACAGAGGGAGAGGAAGAGAATTGCAAGTAGACTTCTATGCTGAGCGGGGAGCCTGATGCGGGGCTCGGTCTCACGACCGAGATCATGACCTGAGCAGAAATCAAGAGTCAGACACTTAACCAGGTGCCCCCACATTTTTTTTAAGTTTTCTTTCTTTCTTTTTTTTTTTTTTAGTAATCTCTATACCCAGTGTGGGGCTCGAATCCACAACCCCAAGATCAAGAATCACATGCTATTCCTACTGAGCCAGCCAGGCACCCCTAGAGTAACATTTATAAAGTTTTTATCATAACATGGGGAAATGGTTGTTTTAAGTGAAAAGAGCAACAGAGTCTCAACTAAGTTTTGAAAACTACAGAAAAATTGGTAGGAAATACACCAAAATGTTAATAATAAAGATGGGATGATTTTTATATTTTTATATTTATCTTATACTTTTTTTGTGTTTTCTAAGTTACACAGGCATTACTCTTATTATTTAGGGTAAAAATACAAAAAAAGCCCCAACGCTACCAGAGTCCCCATTATCTACTGTATAGAATCCAGGCCCTTCTAGAGTTTACTGAGGTCTTTATACTTTGGCTCTAGTCCAGATTTGTACCTTCTGTCAGAAAGGGCTAATCTCACAACTGCATATGTAATGTATGTATATATATGTACGTGTATGTGTCTGTATCAGCACACACGTAAGTGTTTATAGGTCCATATGCCGTGGCCAGTACTTCTACTCATGTTCCTCTCCTCAGACAGTTCTGCCCATCTAAAACTTCTCTGCCTGTAATACCCAGTTAAAATTTCATTTTTTCCTGGAAGCTCTGCTGATCGCTGAACTCTTGTACCACTTATAATTATGTGCCACAATTAATATCTCATTTCTTAATTCTTTTCAGTCTCTAAATTGCTACCTCTGTGTCTCTCACATTGCCTATGTGGGAGATTCACCTTGCTTTTCTCTGCTTATGTAATTTCCACTCATCTTTTGCCATGCAACTTTTTATTTTGAAAAGAATTCCAGCACAGAAAAAGTTTAGTATATGTGCTGCCAAAGTGAGCACAACGCAGAAAAAGTTGAAATAACAGTACAATGAGTTCCTTATACCCCTCACCTGGTTTCACCATGTTACTGTTTTGCTACATGTGTTTCTTTTTCTATGTATACATATGAATGTATTTGTATCTGTGTGTGTATACGTGTGTGTGTATATATATATCTTTTTTCCTGAACCGTTAGTCATTGGAAAGTAGGCTGCAGATAGCATGCTGCCTCACTCCTGAATGCTTCATCATGTATCTCTTCAGTATAAATAGTTTCCTAAATCACAATACCATTTTCACACTCAAGAAACTTAGTATCAGTACAAACATGTTTAATATTCAGTCCATGGTCATTTAATTGTCCTATCTTTTTGGTGTTCTTCAATCTAGAATAGCTCCCTTTCCTTTTTTCTTTCATGACATTGACATTTTGGAGTCCAGGCTAGTTGATTTGTAGAATGTTGCACAGAAGGATTTGTCTGATTTTTTTTCCCCCCTCATAAAAAGAATCAAGGTTAAATCTTTTTTTTTTTTCTTCAAGACTATAGCATTGTGAAGTGCCTTCCTCCTTTAATAATTAATGAGTAATTTGTGGGGTGATATTTTGAGATTGTATACAGATCCTGGACACCCACAGACTTTCATCCATTGGTTTTGGCATCTTATTTGTATTGAAGGGTATCGTTCTGCAAAGTCGCCTTCGTCCACCTTTGTCTATAGTAGTCTGTTCCTTCTTCCATTGTATCATGAACATACATGTTTGAGGTAGGAAGAGATTATAGTGAATCTAGTTCAAACATCTTGTTTTCTAGGTGAACATTAAGTGATTTGCCTAAGAGCAATTGTGTAGTGACAAAGTTAGGACTAGAACCTGAATTTTCTGGTTCTTAATCCAGTCCTTTCTACCTGCCTCTTATTGATACTTAACCAATAATTCAAAACATAAAACAAATATGTACTACCTCAAATAGAGTAGAAGTTTTTTGCAAGTAGAAAGATATGTTGATTTTTCTTTTGCATGCATTCTTTTATTCATTTATTCCAAAGAGGCAAATCAGCCTCTTCTCCCAGCCAGTATCCTTCCCCTTCCAGTATCCTTCAGGCTCCCGCCACACTAAGGTAGAGCTCTGTCCTCTCTCACCTCTGTCTTCCTGTGTGCTGTTCCTTTGTCTGGTAACAGTCCTCTTTCCCTTCTCTTTTTTATGCATTTTACTTTTTATTTATTGACAAGTTTTATTTTTGACAAACATTATGTTTGTTTCAGGTGTATAATGTGATGTTTATATATATATATGCGTTGTGAAATGATTACCACAATCAGATTAATTAACATATCTATCACCTCCCATAGTTAACTCTTTTGTGTATGTGTGGTGAGAACCCTCTCAGCAAATTTCACTATAGAATAACTCAGTATTAACTATAGTCATGCTGTACATTAGGTCTCCAGAACTTATTCATCTTATAACTGAAAGTTTGTACCTTTGATTAACATCTCCCCTTTTCTCTTACCAAGAGTTCTACTTTTTTTCCCCCTAGATTCCACGTATAAGTAAAATCATGCAAGATTTGTTTTTCTTGTCCAGTTTATTTTACTTAGCATAATGTCCTCTGGGTTCGTCCATGTTGTTGCAAATGGCAGGATTTCCTTCTTTTTAAAGGCTGAGTGATATTCTGGGGCGTGTGTGTGTGTGTGTGTGTGTGTGTGTGTGTGTGTGTAACATTTTCTGTATCTATTCACCTATTGATGGACACTTAGGTTGTTTCCATATGGCTACTGTGAACTTGAGAGTGCAAGTATTTGTTTGAGATCGTGATTTTATTCTTTTGGATATATACGCAGAAGTGAGATGGATGGCTCGTATGGTAGTTCTATTTTTAATTTTTTGAGGAGCTTCCATACTGTTTTCCATGCTGGCTGTACCAGTTTGCATTCCTCCCAACAGTGCACAGGAGTTCCCTTTTCCTCGGTATCCTCTCCAACACTTGTTATCTTTTGACTTTTTGATGCTAGCCATCCCAAAAGGCATGAGGTGATAGCTTACTGTGGTTTTGATTTTCTTTTCCCTGGTTCGTGATGTTGGGCACCTTTTCATATGCCGCTTGGCCATTTCTGTGTCTTGTTTGGAAACATGTCTATTCGCTTCCTTTGCCCATTTTAAAAACTGAGTTATTTGGTTTTTGCGTTTGAGTTGTAGGAGTTCCTTATATGTTCCGGATGATTAACCCCTCGTTGGATATATGGTTTGCAATTTTTTTTCCCATTCCATAGGCTGTGTTTTTATTTTGTTGATTGTTTGCTTTGTAGAAGCCTTTTAGTTAGATGTAGGCCTCCTGTTTATTGTTGCTTTTGTTTCCTGTGCTCTTGGTGTCAATTCCAAAAAATCATTGCTAAGACCGATGTTAAGGAGCCTTTCCCCTTATTTACCTTCTCTGTTTGACTGTTACGTGAACTGAATTGAGTTCTGCAGAGGAGGCCTTTACCTACGTATCTTTAGGCTGAGTTAGGTACCCTCTTTTGTTATTATAGGACCCTCTTCATACCTCATATATCACCATGTGGATCTCTTTTTTCTTTTGGTAATTGTTGCTTACAATTATATTTTTCTCTGCTAGACTGTGAGCTCATTGAGGTCAGGAATTTTGTGTAGTTCTCTCTGGGCTTGGCATTTAGAGTGCTCAGTCAGTGTTTGCGTAGTGAAGCCATTTCAGCTCTGTGGTCATTCACTGCATCACCATAAAGACACGGTTGAGACTCAGACTCCATATCCCTGCAGTTCTAACAGCTTCCGTAAATATTTGGCATCTAATGTGCAAGGCAGTGCAGAGAGTGGAAAGCTGCTTCATATGTTACATAGGTCCTTTAGAAACATAGGGGGCAGGGGTGCCTGGGAAGCTCAGTCAGTTAACTGTCCAACTTCCAACTCTTGGTTTTGGCTCAGATCATGATCTCGTGTCGTGAGATTGAGCCCCACATTGGGCTCCACGCTCAGTGGGGAGTCTGCTTGGGATTCTGTCTCTCCCTCTGCCCCTCCCCCCACTCACGTGCCCTCTCTCTCTCAAAACAAAAAAATCAGGTGATTGGTGCTATAGGGAACATTATGAAGTGCTTTAACAATGAGAGGATGGAGGTGTTCTTAGGGCTGTGTTGCAGGAGGCTAATGGTTGAGGTAGGGGTCAGAGCATTTCAGCTGGAGGGAACAATATTGAGAAAGGTATAGAATCAGAAAAATTGTGTTTGGGAGAATTTGAGCTGTTGATTTGACGAGCTTTCAGGATTTTTTCCCTATGTATAGTATACACATAGATTGTTCTTTGTACATATTGATTGCTGTCCTTAGTGTTTTCCATTTTACTTTTAGGGATACTTAGGGCACATTTATTGATGCTAAATTGAACATAAGTATTGCCAGAAAAGTCTCTTGTTGGGGGAATTTTTACCATGGAAGACTTTTAAAAGCAGTTGTGGTAGCTGTTGTTCCAACCAAAGTACTGTTGTTAAAGGTCTGCTCTCCGCTGCTTGGGCAGTGGTCCTCCGTTAGACAGGTTAAGCCTCAGAGGAAGTAGATTAATAATTGAAAACCTGTGAGGCATTACTGCTTCGATTCTGAATTTTCAGTGTTTTCTGTAGCTGGAGAGTGTGACTTGATGCCTCTGGTTCACATCTGGGATAGGACTTCAGATGCCCTAGAGAAAGGGCTGGGGACCTCAGCGTGGTTTTATTTTCCAGCTATTTACTTTCAAATAAGGAGAAACCCCTGCAACATACTAATATAAGGTACCAAGTTGGGGAAAATAATATTGTGTTCTGGGAAAGAACTAAACATGTGCATTTTTTTCCTTTTCCTTTTTTTTTTTAATTGAAATCTATTTGACCCTACCATATAATACTAGTTTCAGGTGTACAACATAGGGATTCAGCATTTACATACATTCGGAAGTGATCACCGTGATGAATCTCGCTGCTGTCACCGGACAAAGTTGTCAGCTACTATTAACTATATTCCCTCTGCTGTACATGTATCCCCTTGTCTTGTTTTATAACTGGAAATTTGTACCTTTTAATGGCCTTCCCTATTTCACCATTCCCCACCCACCTCCCCTCTGACAACCACTAGACTGTTCTCTGTGTCTGTGAGGCTGTTTCTGCTTTTAAAACATGCATTTTAAATGTATTTAGTGTCCATTTTTTCTTTAAAATCTACTTGTGCTTATGTTTCGAATAACTCTTAATCAAATGCCAGAATTTTTTGCTTACAGTAAATGTTGCTAAGACCGGAAATATGAACCATTAAAGTACTGATTTTTTCTTATAAATACTGGCTTACTCTGAACAAGATTATAGTTACTAACCTCATTGCCATAAATTCCCCAGTCATATGTTTTGTAATCCCTTCTCTGGCATACATTTTAATCGTTTTCTTACTGCTTCATAGGTACTCTAATCCCTGTATAGTTTCCCTGGTTTTAAAATAAACCTATAACAGGTTCAGTTTTATATTTGATAGCCATGCTTCACGGTGTTCTGAAGCTGTGACTAAATTCAGGCAGGCAAAAGCTTTGGATGCGGAATGCCTTTGTTTCTACGTTTTAGAAAAATGTGCTAGTTTTCCAGTGTTTCACATCCTGATGATTTTACGTACTGGCTAGGATTTTAAAAATATTTGGAAATACTTACAAAGAAGAAATGTTGGAAAACACTGAAAATACACAATTAAAAACGACGGTCTCTTATAATTTTCTGTTATCAAGTTTTGAAAGCTCTCTTCAATTTCGCAACCTATACTGTATTTCTTCTTGGTAAGACTGTCACAGTCCTCCTGGAACCTACCGTTTAGTGGAGGAGACAGACAGGACTCAAATAGTCGTGCAGATAAACTTGCCGTCACTGGATGTACTGGGGAGGAAAAGTGCTTGGTGCCTTGAGAGAACATCAGCAGGTGGGAGGTGAGGGAAGGAAGTTACTTGAGATCTGACAGAGAAGTAGGAGTTAGTAGGGGAAATTTGGGTGTGGAAAAGAGAATATTACAGGGAGATGTGATAATGTGGGAGGTAACATTGTATATTCAAGGAACTGAAAGAAGATGAGTGTGGCTAGAACACAGAGAATGTGTATGTGTTGGCGGGTAGGGCGTGGCACAAAACGCAGCCTGAGGAGTGAGCAGGCACTGTGCCAGTCAAGCCATTGGATGCCATACTAAGGGTTCTAGCATTTCTTCCGAGAGCAGTAATTTGCCTTCGAAGCATTGAGGATATATGAATATGACATGATTAGAGCTTCATTTTGAAAAAAATCACTGTTTGCTCTGTGGAAGATCCGTTGGAGAGCAGTGAGAAAGGATGCAGAGGGGCCAGCGTCTGGGGGCTTTGGCAGAAGTCTGGGGAGAGCTGGTGCTCTGGGCCTGAGGAGGTGGGGGTTGGGATGGAGAGAGGTGGACCGATTCTGGAGATGCCGAAGAAGATAGGACTTCACCAAACTCCTTTTCACTGATACTGACAGACAGGCAGAATATGGGGATTATCTCTGAAACTGAGGCCCAAAGAGTCAATGGCCATGTGATCAATGAACAGAAGCATACCTGGGACCTGAAGGGTAGGTGTTTGAGCAGAAAGCCACTGTTCGCTCTTTCTGGTACTCCAAGCAGAAGTTTCTGTTTGGAGAACTTAGTTATCCTCTGACTGACACCACACCAACTAGAATGTTCAGCTCTTGGGAATTAAATCTAAATTTAGGGTACAAACTCCCATCTGACAGTGAACGGTGCTTTGTCGGGCTCACTAGACAATCACTTTAATCGCTTCTACCTTCCGATGAGGGAACCCACCCATCCCAACTATTTGGTTGAGAACGGGCCTATCCGTAGAGGGGGTCTGCTCGATAATATTTAGTTATTGAGTCCATGCTAATTTAGTTTTAGTTGTAGAAAGATGCCTACTATGTGCCCCCTGTGGAAGGGGAGCGAGGACTCAAACGTGTGATTGCGGTGTGGAGACGCATGCACTTTCTGTGGGAGCCCAAGGGAAGGACTTTGGGGCAGGAGTCAGTCTGAGGTCAGTACTGTTATTTCATTCATTATGTGGTCATATTTCCTGAACGAGAAGGGACTATAGGTGTTGTCAGGCAAATGTGTCCAGAAAGTAGTCAGTTGATTAATTTGGTAGGGGAAAATACAGTTAAGGTAACAGTGACAAGTTTTTAAGTTATAAGGGCTCAAGTTTCAGTTAAAGAACTAAGCTAAATTGCCCTAAGCCTTACCTTGTGGAAATAATATGAAAACCAGAGTCTTAACCATATTTTTTTACTGTGTGCTTTTAAAATGAATACTTAATGAACTTTAAAGTTAACACCATATA
The DNA here is from genome assembly GCF_002007445.2 of Ailuropoda melanoleuca. Classification (NCBI taxonomy): domain Eukaryota; kingdom Metazoa; phylum Chordata; class Mammalia; order Carnivora; family Ursidae; genus Ailuropoda; species Ailuropoda melanoleuca. Next base: position 104,002,140 of record NC_048223.1, read on the forward strand.
ATTATTTTGTATGGTATTAATATTTTATCAAAAAATTATTATTTTCCTTTGAAACTGATTTGGAAAAACTACTTTTAAGGTGATACTTTTCTTTTTTTTTCAATAAAATGATTATAATACAGGAGTTATAAAAGTCACTTAGTTTGTTTCACAGAAATTTTATTAGAACACGTCTCTCTTTTTTTTTTATAGATTTTTTTTTAAATTTATTTATTTGACAGAGATAGAGACAGCCAGCGAAAGAGGGAACACAAGCAGGGGGAGTGGGAGAGGAAGAAGCAGGCTCATAGCGGAGGAGCCTGATGTGGGACTCGATCCCAGAACGCCGGGATCACGCCCTGAGCTGAAGGCAGACGCTTAACCACTGTGCCACCCAGGCGCCCCTAGAACACGTCTCTTTAAGCAAGATACACTTGCGCCTTTTTTCACCTTCTGTAATATTAGTTCCTCCCGGGAACAATGGGAAATTATTTCTTTTAAGCTTGCATCATTCTGTGGGCTTGGAGCATGCCTACATGCTTTTAATAGCCTGTCAGACTGAATTTACCTTTGTTTTGCTGTACATTTTGTGATTATTTGTCTTCAGTTTTTAGATACTAATTTTAATACTCTTTTTAGAAAATGTCAAATAAGTACCGTTTCAGATAAGCTCGTTGGGGTTTATTGGCATGGCTCTGGAGAACGCTGGGCTTGTCTCCCCAGGAACCTCAGTGTTAGGGAAGAAGCCCTGTGGGGGAGGTTGTGTACCTCTCTCACGTCTGTCAATGCCGTAACTAAAAAGTACTTCTGCTTTTATACTGGAACAGAAAGCCTTGATGGTTCTGTGCTGAAAACATACGGGGTGTTCTGACAGGGCCATGAGTAGCTCTGTGTGTTGGTGATGTCATTGTAAGGTTAACTGGTATATACATGGAAACTTGGAATTATTTCCTACGGATGGGTGTGAAGAAGAAAATAGGACTTTGGTATGTATTGAATTAACTAACTATTCTCTTAGTTTATTAAGCTTTAAAACGTCAATGTCCTGCCAGCTATATTATGGAACTTTATGGACAGTGACTTGAGATTTTTCAGAGAAGACTTATGGGAACTTAAGTTCTAAAACAGAGAAGTGGGGGTTTCAGATTTTATTTAGATTGTGACCTAAAACTTGTCTAGCAGAGGGAGAGTTTTCATGTAACAGTAACCATAGCTCCATTTCTTCAGTGTTTACCGTATACCAGGTACTGTGCTCTTTAATTTTAGCAGCCCAATGAAATAGATTTTAGGATTCCTAATTTACAAGTCAGGAAACTGAAGCTCAGAAAGGCCAAGTAATTGCTCAAGATTACTCTGTAAGTGGCAGAGTAGGACTTCAGTCTCCAACTGCTGAAGGACACTTATCCCCTGTGCTATTGTATATGTAAAATTGTTAGTTTCGTTTAACAATTTGGGTTTAGTAAGTTCCTAAATCAATGAATAAATACTTATAAGACAGTGAGGAATCTGATAGAAATCAATCTTTAGTGTCTCCTATTACATCCACTGAAAAGCATTTATGGAGGGGTGCCTGGGTGGCTCAGTCGGTTAAGCATCTGCCTTCAGCTCAGGTCATGATCCCAGGGTCCTGGGATCAAGCCCCATGTCAGGCTCCCTGCTCCACGGGGAGTCTGCTTTGCCTGCTGCCCCTCGCCCTGCTCATGCATGTGCATGCTCTCTCTCTCAAATAAAGAAATAAAAATCTTAAGAAAAAAAAATTNGTCTCCTATTACATCCACTGAAAAGCATTTATGGAGGGGTGCCTGGGTGGCTCAGTCGGTTAAGCATCTGCCTTCAGCTCAGGTCATGATCCCAGGGTCCTGGGATCAAGCCCCATGTCAGGCTCCCTGCTCCACGGGGAGTCTGCTTTGCCTGCTGCCCCTCGCCCTGCTCATGCATGTGCATGCTCTCTCTCTCAAATAAAGAAATAAAAATCTGAAGAAAAAAAAAAATAAAGTATGGAGCTGACTGTGCAGTGCACGCAGCTGCGAGGCTTCCGTGGACAGTACAAAGATGAGAGCATCTTGGTGCCCTGTTTGGTTCTAGGATTGTCAGCAGTGTCTTAGCCAAGGAGAAAGACACTACCAATTATTATTGGAGGAGCTTGTGTTTTGAGATAGATAAAAGAATGTTGTTAAAAACCATTTGGGGGAGGGAGAGACTTCAATGAGTATTCGGCTTTTTGAGGAGGACCTTGAAAGATGAGTAGGATATCCGCTGGTAGAGGTAGGGGTGGGAGAGGCCATTTCCTCTTGAGAGGAGGAGTGTGAGAAAGGCCAGGGAGAGAGAGTGCGGGGGATGGAGCTGGAAAGGTAAACTGGTGTAGAAGTGAAAGGTTTTTTTTTTTTTAAAGATTTTTTAATTTCTTTATTTGACAGAGATAGAGACAGCCAGCGAGAGGGGGAAGNGTAGGATATCCGCTGGTAGAGGTAGGGGTGGGAGAGGCCATTTCCTCTTGAGAGGAGGAGTGTGAGAAAGGCCAGGGAGAGAGAGTGCGGGGGATGGGGCTGGAAAGGTAAACTGGTGTAGAAGTGAAAGTTTTTTTTTTTTTTTTTAAGATTTTTAAATTTCTTTATTCGACAGAGATAGAGACAGCCAGCGAGAGGGGGAAGACAAGCAGGGGGGAGAGGGAGAGGAAGAAGCAGGCTCATAGAGGAAGAGCCTGATGTGGGGCTCGATCCCATAATGCCGGGATCACGCCCTGAGCCGAAGGCAGACGCTTAACCGCTGTGCCACCCAGGCACCCCAGAAGTGAAAGTTTTTGAATGCGAGGATGAGTGATATGAACTTTAGGCACTAGGAAATTATATTTTCATTAACATTTATCATCAGTTATGCTCAGTTACTGTTTTTAGGAAATCTGAAAACTATCATTTTTAGGACTATAGGCTTTTCTTCTCACTAAAGATGGCTCTTTTGATAACCTTTATTTTGACAGGATTTCTCACAGATCTAAAGTCTTGACTTGCCTTGGAATTATGTGCTAACGGAAGAAAACCATCTTTTTAAGGCACTGACTGGTTTCTCTGTTTAGTTTCTTTTTATTTTTTATTATTATTATTTTTTTAAAGAGTGTGCTTGTGGGGTGGGGGGGGTGGGACAGACAGGGAGGGAGAAAATCTCAAGCAGGTTCCACACCCAGGCAGAGCCGGACGCTGGGCTCGATCTCAGGACCTTGAGATCGTGACCTGAGCGGAAATCAAGAGTCAGAGGCTTAACTGACTGAGCCACCCAGTTGTCCCTTTCTGTTTAGTTTTGATATGGTTTAAGGTGCCATATAGTAATTAATCCGGCACTTTGAACTATGTTAGACTGGTAGACTGTTCACCTTGACATTAGTTTTTGCTTCTCTGTAATAAATCTCTAGCCTACCACAATCAGAAATCAGAAAAACTATCATTTTTAGGGCTATAGGCATAATAGGGCGATAGGGCTCTCTCCAGAATACAGTACTAAATAGCAGTTTCTCTGGGACAGAAGTTTGCAAGTAAGTACTGAAGGTATGCAGGTAGAAGGTAGAAAGTCTGCTTTTCATTTTTTTTTCCTACATCGAATTTGGAATTCTTCTATACACTTAGTTTCAGAAAGCAATATTAAATGGAAATCAAAGAAATCATAGTGAATCTGTTTTGAAGTTGGATGGTTTTTGTTATGGCCTCATCTTAAAACTATTCCCTTTTCCTATATAGACTCTTGAATCTTAATTGATGTGTTCTGAATTCCAACAAATTGTGCTCATTTTTCACAACTTGGACTTTGTGTTTTGGCGTGTGGTAGCTATTTCAGATTGATGCTTTTAAAAATCCTTTTTAGATGAAAGCCAGAATTCAGTGTATGCTTTCAGAGGCAGAGATGGTTATCCTGGTTTTGTAAGTTTTGAGCTCATTTGAGTACATTTGAGTACGTTCACCAGTGTTACTGTAGACGAAAAGTAAACCAAATATGTTACTTCTGTTCAGGAAGTACTAATGAAGAAATGCCAACATCTGACTTTGAACCCTGGTTCCACTGCTTCATAACTGTTGACACTAGGCAAGTGACTTTAGCTTATCTGGAAGCCTCTGCATCCTCATCTTTACAATGAGAATAGTCATATCTCTGAGGGTAGTGAGAGAGTTAAATGAACTAATCCCAGTGAAGAGCTCAACACAGTGCCTGACACATCATCTCTCAGTAAAAGTAGTTAAAAAAAAAAAAAACCCACAAACCTGCATTTCATTTGAAACTTGGTGGATGCTTTGTATATTGTGAGGTTCAGTATCACTTTGCAGTTGTAATTGTAATGTGAACACTGTTGTGACTGATGTGCGGTAAGCAGATCATGACTGAAAGTTATTGGAGGGGCAGCAACTAAACTATTTTGAAGTCTTTTGTTGTTGTTGCATTAATGCATAATGGTATTGCAATAAAAAACCCAACATATAACTATTGAAAGCAATATCATTTTTCTTCATCTGTGTTTCCACCCAGAGATGAAACTACTGTTAGCATTTTGACATATCTTTTTTCTGCAGTGCACATTATTTATGTATTTATTTTTAACACAATTGAGATTATAGTGTTGTATCTTTTTCTCCCCATTTAATGTTCTGTCTTAAACTCAACATAATTTTAAATAGCTATACAGAAACATCCCAGCAGATAAATCAAACCAGATCTTACCTTTTTACCGTCCTTTCTCCATCAAATGATATAACTAACCCAAAACAGGCAACACCATGCTCTGGTAATGTAACATTGAATAATTTGATTCTGCTGTTTTAACTGATTATTTATATGTTCGTGATGAGCCAGGAAATCTCTCCCATAATATAAGCAGCTGGTACTATGAAAAGAAAGAACATTTACTTATACTCAAGGATTAACTTTAACGGTTAACTTTTTTTTGTAATACTGAAGCTATTTAGTAACTCACTTTGAGCATGTCTTATAAAAAATATTTACATTTTTACAAAGGAAACATTAATGAAATGTTTTTCTTCCTGTGAAATGGGGAATTTTTAAAAAAGACTTTATCTATTTGAGAAAGAGAGAGAGTACCAGCAGAGAGGGGGTGTGGGACAGAGGGAGAGGGAGAAGCTAAGCAGGAAGCCCCATGCAGGGCTCGATCCCAGGACCCTGGGATCATGGCCTTATAACAAAGGGAGACACTTAACCAACTGAGCCACCCAGGTGCCCCCCCAATGGGGATTGTTTTTTAAAGATGTATTTGTTTATTTGAGAGAGGGGAAGAGAGAGAGAGAGAGAGAGAGAGAGAGATATCGAGCAGGGGGGAGGGGCAGAGAGAGAGGAAGAGAATCCTCAAGCAGACTTCCTGCCAAGTGTGGAACTGGATGTGGAGCTTGATCCCAGCACCCGGAGATCATGACCTGAGCAGAAATCAGGAGTTGGCTGCCCAACCAATTGAGCCATCCAGGGCCCCTAAAATGGGGAAATTTACATTGTTTTTAGCTCCCGGATTTAATGCAGTAAAACTAGCATTTTAATTGTAAAATTAAATGGTAAAATTTAAAAATTAAGTTAACTTAGATTATATGAGATTTCTGTTTTAAAGATATTACTCTTTCTGTGCAGTGTTAATCTAAGAATAGCCAAATCTGTTGTGGTATAGAATAGTCTTTGAGAGCCAGTTGAAAATTTTACAAGGTTTAAAAGAAGTCTGTCTAATTATAGTAATGAAAAACAGACTTCTGACTTGAAATAAGCCACTTAAGTTTTAAAGATTTTATTTTTAAGTAATCTCTATATCCAACATGGGGCTGAAATTTACAATCCCGGGATTAAGAATTGCGTGCTCAGCCAGGCATCCTGAGCCACTTAAGTTTTAAAAAGTGAAGAAAAATTCCACGTTGGCCATAAAAGAAATGCAAATTAAAACAGCAAGATACCAGTTTTTGCGTACTAATTAGGGAAAAGATTTGTAATGGTAAAATTCAGTTGTTGACCTGGGTATGAGATGGGCACTCGCACTGGCTGGTGGGAATTGATACACCTTTCTGATAAACATCTTTATTTGGGATTCTTCTGATTATTCTAGTCCTCTTTCCTGAGGACATGGTCTAACTCAGACACAGAAGTATGTCCAGAGACAAAGTATTATTCATACCAGAAAAGTATTGGAAATTCAAATGTCCCACAAGATACATCCAAGTGGCAAAATATTATATAGCTATTAAAATGATGCTTCCAGGGGCACCTGGGTGGCTCAGCTGTTTAGCATCTGCCTTCAGCTCAGGTCATGATCCCAGGGTCCTGGGATCGAGTTCCGCATCGGGCTCCCTGCTTGGTGGGGAGCCTCCTTCTCCCTCTGCTGCTCCCCCTGCTTGTGCTCTCTCACTTTCTGTCAAATAAATAAATACAATCTTTTAAAAAAAAGACGATGGGGGCCCCTGGGTGGCACAGCGGTTAAGCGTCTGCCTTCGGCTCAGGGCGTGATCCCGGCGTTATGGGATCGAGCCCCACGTCAGGCTCCTCCTCTATGAGCCTGCTTCTTCCTCTCCCACTCCCCCTGCTTGTGTTCCCTCTCTCGCTGGCTGTCTCTATCTCTGTCGAATAAATAAATAAAATCTTTAAAAAAATAAAAAATAAAAAATAAAAAAAAGACGATGCTTCCAAAGCTAATCAGCAACATGGTAAAATTCTCACAATATGTACATTATATATTACAGTTTTTTTAAAAAAACATTTTATTTATTTGAGAGCGAGAGGGAGAGGGAGAGGCAGCACAATGTGGGGGGGGAGGGGCAGAGAGAGAGGGAGAAGCAGACTTCCCACTGAGCAGGGAGCCTAAAGCGGGGCTTGATCCCAGGATCCTGATATAACCACCCAAGCCCAAGGCAGACGCCTAACTGACTGAGCCACCCAGGTGCCCTTATATATTACAGTATTTTAAATAATGAATATATTTGTGTATAAAAACTTTTTTTAAAGACTGAAGAGAAACAAAAAAGATGGTTTCATAGATTTTCCCAAAATTTCTTAATGGGCTTTTTATTCTGTAATCAGAAAGAAGTGAATAAACATTAGTATAAAGTAACAATTTTGAACAAATGGCCTTATAAGTGGTTCATTTCAGATAGAGTTTTACTGTATGGATCACAACACATTATACTTTAATGGAGAAATTATTTGGTAGCATTTTATAATTAATGTTTACCTTTACCTTGAAGCCATTCCTAAAAAAACTAAAATATCTCAAGCAGGTAAATTTCTACATTTAGGTGGGCAAAATGAAGTCCTCAGAGTTCACACCAGAAATTAAATGGCAAATCAGTGTTAAGTGAACTCTAAACTTCTTTGATGAGAACCTTGGCAAAATTCCATCATTTCTATGGAAATAACTTCTACATTGTTTAGTAAGTGATATAAGTAAGTAAAATGGGAAGAGGACTAAGTAAGGAGTTCCAAAAGGGGAAACCTTTTTAAAATGGAAAAAAACCCTCCCTGTGTTTGATTCCCGCCCCCACCCCATTACCGCCACCCCCTTTCTTTGGCCTAACTGGAATGCACAATGTTAAGTGATCCTTTCCCTTTGACTAACTCTCTTGGTAAAAATTCAGATAGCCATCTAGTGGAAAGAAGACTCTTTAAGAATGACTTTCCTCTGGATATCCAATCTCGTGTTTGTTCAGTTGGCTTGTCCAAACAACTTTTCTGTGTTTTCACCAGAGTAGGATCAACTTAGCATGAAGATTAAAGCTGTTCTCCATCTGCTTTATCTGCCGTTCTTAATTAGAACCTGATGACAGAAATCAACTTTGATTCAAGGCTGATTGTTCCCTGAGAATCTCATTATTATTGTAGGAATCTTTTATTAACCACACCGATTCTGAGAATCTATGTGACAGACATATAGAAAAAATAATAATTTTCTTCGTTTAAACATTTATTCAGCATCTGCTGTGCTGGGTGCCGCGGGCCTATTAAAGTTGTTTCAAGTCTCGTAGAGAAGATAAAGCATGCACAGAATCATTTTAATACACATACAAGTGCTTAAAGAGACAGACGCAAAGTGTGTGGACGTTCAAAGGAAGCAATTATTTCTGGTCATGGACTCGTGTTTTGAGCTCTCTTTTAGAAATGAAATGAATGAACCATTGTTTATAGGCTTTATTCTACTTTAGGATCAATGGAGGCAGAAGGGAAATGTATGGATACCAAGTAATGAACTTCAAAGTGGCTTCATGTTAAGTTTTTAAAAAGTATTCTACACATTTATTGAGCCTGTCCTCAAGGAGACTGCAGTTTGCCAAGTGTAAGGAAATGTAATTTCTGCATAAAATAAAGTAATATTAAAAGTTAGAAAGATATTCACTTAATTGGGCTGCATAGATGTTCTTAATGGAGGACTCGTGTTGGTGTCAGATGGCCTGTAAGTAATTAACTGGCCGTTAGAACTAGTTAACTAGACAGACCGCCCCGCCCAGGGAGGGGCTGTGATACTGGAGGAAAACGGGAGCTTGGGCTCTGCGGCTTGCTAGCTCTGGGCCTTGTTTTACTTCCCTTTTCTGGTCTTCAGTTTGCGCATCTTTAAGACACCTCAGAGGCTTCTGGCGAGGAGTAAATGAGACCTTCTAGGTGAAGCACCTGACACAGAGGCGGCCCATGACAAATGAGGTTTCAGCCCCGTCTGGGCTTGTTTGGAGGGTCAGCTATTTAAGGGTAAAAAGTTACAAATGCCCTCAATTTTCTTTCTTTTCTTTTTTTTTTTTCCCCTTAAAGGTGAACCTCTTACTCTCACATGGGGATGGTTTATATTTATTTAATAAAACCATAGATGTCAACATCTATGAGGGTTTATACTTAAAAAATCATAGATGTTTAACATAGACGCATGTCTTATTTGCAGGTCTGAGTCAGAAGACAAGTGGCAACTCTGATTTTTTCTAGCTGCAGACGCCCCTTCCCAAGGCTGTGTACTCAGTTCAGGCAGTTTTCATAGTTAATACTTGGTGTTTCATTCAAAATTGAACTTACTAAAATGTCAGTGATTTCTTCATTAAAAATGACCAGTAGATAGATGGCTTTTAATCCCCCATAGCGTTCGCTTCAGTGTTTTAAAGCTTGTTTTTCTGAAGTCTTGAGTCAGCTTTTCTTATCCTTATCAGTGTTTGGCCTTTCTGTACTGTATCTCCGTGAATCATTGTGGGGAGGGTTAAATTCCAGCTGACGCAGACTGTGATTTCAAAAAGAAATTGCATTGTTTTACCTCTTTGAAAATAAGAGCGAATAATTTTCAGAAGTCACTTGTTTGAGAAATAAAAAAAACCCCGAAGTCCGGCATCTGAGAAGTTTCCGAGTTGCTAGAATTGTGGAAGCATCGAGGTCTCCTGTTGTCTGTGACCAGAATTCACACATCCTAGAAGGTAGCCGTTATCACAGCTGAGGGTCTTCATCTCAACCCGGATTTTCCCAGAGAGGCTTGTAGACATGGTATTTTCTCCAGTTCGGGAACTTTATGCTGGTTGAAATTTGACTTTGGTTGAGGTGGATGGAGCCATACTTTGTCTCATTAAGATCCATGGTCTTGCCGACTGGGGATTTCATACGCGGTTGTCAAAAGTTTGCTTGTGCTCAGCGCCGAAATGGCATTCGTGATTTCTGCATTCATTAAATTGGAAAAATCTGGAATGAATAAACCAGAAATGTTTTCGGAAAAACGAGAAGGAATTTAGATCATGGTTTGTGGGAGTAGGGGGTGGGAGATGGTGTAGTATAAGTTTTGAAGATTGAGAATTTTGCCACTCTCCATGCCCATTAGAAGAGGGCTGTGTTGAGACGGTGCCTAACCCCTCAGATATTGTAACTCAGCATCACCAGTAGTCAGTGCCTGCTGTATATAGGGAGTAATAAGGAGGAGTTCTTTCCTCAAGGAATTTATCACATAATTCGGAGGTTAGGACTGAAGAAGACCAAGCTTAAAAAGTGCTGGAGAGAGCCAAAGGAAGGAGCGATCTCCCTGGGAGTGAGATGAGATGGAGAAGTTTCCAGGAAGGAGGCCTTCTAGGAGCGCCTGGGCAGAAGGCTCAGAACGGGGAAGCACCTGGGCGGGTGGAGTTGTGAGCAGACTGATAGGTCCAGGGAGCTATCTGGGCTCTCCCTGCCCCCTGCTTTAAAAGAGTTGATGGGGGCGCCTGGGTGGCACAGCGGTTAAGCGTCTGCCTTTGGCTCAGGGCGTGATCCCGGCGTTATGGGATCGAGCCCCACATCAGGCTCCTCTGCTATGAGCCTGCTTCTTCCTCTCCCACTCCCCCTGCTTGTGTTCCCTCTCTCGCTGGCTGTCTCTATCTCTGTCAAATAAATAAATAAATAAATAAAATCTTTAAAAAAAAAAATAAAAGAGTTGATGGTATAGTTTATGTACCATAAAATCTTCCCATCCTAAGTGTACAGAGCAATGATTTTTAAGCTAAATGTATAAAGTTGTGCCACCACCACTCTAAACTCTAGAACATTTGCTTTGTTCCCCAAGGTTCTCTTCTGGTGATTGTCAGTCCCTGCTTTTGCCTGCAGCCCCAGGCAACCCCTGATCTGCTTTGTGTCTCTATGATTTGCCTTTTTCATGTAGGTGGAATCACATAATGTGATACTGTGATGTATAATAAGAAATACCTATTTGGTCTTTGTCTCTGTTTCTGGCATGGAGCTCCTAAAACCCTTGGAATTTCCTGAGTGATGAGAGCAACTGAGGTGTCTTGATATTCATAACAAACCCCTTTCAGCCACACCTGAGTTTATGTTAATGCGTTGACTTTTGGAAAGCGCTTAAGGGTGGGGGTTGGTTGCCAGGGGGACCAACCATGTGATTGGGGGGTTGGAATTTTCAGTCCCACCCCTCGACCTTCCTCTGGTAAGAGGGAAGAGGGGTTGGAGATTGAGTTTACTCAGTGGTTGCCAATGATTTAATCAATCGCCCCCGTGTAATGAAGCCTCCATGAGAAGCCCGAAGGACGGGGCTGGGAGAGCTTTCAGGTTGGTGAACCTGCGTGTGTCTACGTGCTCTGTGCGGGGCTCCACACTCTACCGGGGACGGAAGCTTCTTTCTTCCGGACTTCACGCTCTGTGCCTCTTCATCAGGCTGTTGATTCGTATCCTTTCATATTTTTGGTAATAAGCTGGTAACCTAGTGAGTACACTGCTTTCCTGAGTTTTGTGAGCTGCTTTAGCAAGTTAATCGAACCCAAGGATGTGGGGCGGTAGGAACCTCTGATTTATAGCCGCTTGGTTAGAAGCACAGATAGTAACCTGGACTTGTGATTGGCGTTTGAAATGGGCGGGCAGTCTTGTGGGACTGAGCCCTTAACCTGAGAAATCTAATGCTGTCTCCGGATAGGTAATGGCAGGATTCGTAGGGCACCCATCTGGGGTCCGAAAATTGGTTAGGGGGCCAGGGGACCACATATTAGAATTGAGCGTAGAATATCATATAATATATAGGCTTTTATGCCTGGCTTCCTTAGCATAATGTTGTTGAGGCTCGGCCATGTTGTTGTATGTATCAGTAGTTGGTTCCTTTTTGTTTGTTTTGTTTTAAAAATTAATTTATTAAGTAATCTCTACACCCAGTGTGGGGCTCAAACTCACAACCCTGAGATCGAGTCCATGCATGCTCTACCAAATAAGCCAGTCAGCCTACCCTCTTCCATTTTTTGATTAATTGTATTCTGTATGGATAAACCACATTGTTTATCTGTTTTCTAGTTGATGTGTATTGATATTGCTTACAGGTTTGGGGCTACTGTGAATAATACTTTCATGAACATTTGCACAAATGTCTTTATGTAGGCATATGGTTTCATTTCTCTTGGGTAGGTACCTGGAAGTGAAATTGCTGGGTCATGTAGTATTTATTTAACTTACAAAAAAAAAAATTATTTCACTTATCCCCCACCCCCATCTACCTCTTTTCTGTCAACCACCAGTTTGGTCTCTATATTTAAGAGTCTGTTTTTTGTTTGTTTATAGTTAACTTTTTAAGACCCTGCCAAACTCTTCTCCAAAGTGGCTGTACCAGCTTATAAACCAGTAGCTTTTGACGGTTCTGGTCTTGACACATCTTCCGCACTTGGTACCGCTAGCTTTTTTTTTTTTTTTTAAAGATTTTATTTATTTATTTGACAGAGATAGAGACAGCCAGCGAGAGAGGGAACACAAGCAGGGGGAGTGGGAAAGGAAGAAGCAGGCTCATAGCAGAGGAGCCTGATGTGGGGCTCGATCCCAGAACGCCGGGATCACGCCCTGAGCCGAAGGCAGACGCTTAACTGCTGTGCCACCCAGGCGCCCCTGGTACCGCTAGCTTTGCATTAACACAGTTCTGGTGGGAGTGTTGTGCTCTCTTACGGCGGTTTTAATTTGCATTTCTCTCAAGACTAGGGATCCCTTTTAATACTGTAAATTTTATCAGCTGTTTGAGAGAAAGCTGCTTTTAAAACAGTGACCGTTTGTACTGTGGTTCACTAAATACATATTTTTAAAGCTCATGAAAAAATTTGTGTATGTTAAGAATCCAGACATTATTTATGAAAACTTCTGTGTTTGTTTTCGACTCTGAGATTTGCAAAATTATTAACGTGAATTATCGCCTGTGGCCTGCCACCTGCTTCTGTATGCTGCAGACTGGGGGTTTTTTTTTTTTTCATTTTTAAATAGTTGAAAATCAAAATGCTATTTTGTGACTTGTGAAAATAACATGAAATTCAATTTTCAGTGTCCTAAATAGATTTTGATTGGAACATAGCCGTGCTTAGTCATTTACGTTATTACCTGTGGCTGCTTTGGTGCTCTGCTGGCGAGGCTTGCATCGTGAGACACGCCATATGGTCAGCAAAGCCTGAGATAGTTACTATCTGGTCCTTTATGGAAAATGTTTGCCGACTCTTGCTCTAGTTTCTCTCTCACCTGTTCCAGGTGTTGCTTAGTCTCAGAAAAGGTTTTACTACTGACCTGCCCATTTAGTTCAATTAACGCATTGGCTCTCCAAGTTGGCTCTTACTGGAAAACCCAAGTCCATTTGCGGACCGGTTCCTGGGAAGGGCGGAGACTGAGCTGCAGAAGCGCTCCCTCCTGGCTGGAGGCTCTCTGGAGAAGGGTTCCGTTAGTTCCTGGGACCTTGTAAGGAAGGCTACCAGAGCGGGCCAGGGGGCCAGAAGGGATTGGAACTTTAGAGATGAAGGTGTTATGCAAACAGGTTTGTACTGAGTTTGGAAAGTGATGATCTGCAAATGATACTTTTAAATTATTTCCTGAGAAATTTTAAAGAATGTGCTCTTTGTAAAAACTAAAACAGTGGAGAGGTGTATAAAGGAAGAGTTAAGTCTCTCCGTCACCCAACCCTCATCCTACTCTGGCCGTCACTGGTAAGAACCTGGTCTTTTTACTTTTAGACCCTTTTCTGTACAGATAGAAGTATACCAGTTGGGTTTTGTGTGGTTTGTTGTTTTTTTTTTGTTTGTTTGTTTGTTTTTTTACAAAAGTAAAATTACAGTGTATGTATTCTAAAACTCAAAAGAAATTTTTTTAGATTTTGGTGCCGTATAAGGTGGGCCCTTCTCCGCAGGGATACACACAGATTTGCCGTATTTTAGCAGCTGCGTAGCTTTCCTTGTATGATTCAGCCATAACTTAACTATTGGTGAGTTTTTAGGTACGTGCTTGTATAAATAAGGCTCCTATGCTTTAGTTAGCCTTACCAACCCTGATTAGTATTCATCTTTTAGCATTTTTACTTGATAAGTGAAAAATAGCTGATTGTTACAATTTGTACTTTAGTGAAACATTTTTCTTATTAGCCATTTGTACTTTATGAATTGCTTAGCTTAGATTTTTTCTTTTGGGCTGTTATCTTAGAGGTCCCTGTATATTAGAGATGTTAACAATTCATCGTTTCTTTTACAGTAGAGTATTTTCTTACAGAAATTTCATATTTTCATCTTGTCAAATCTGCCAAGCATTTACAGCTTTTTGGTTTGGAGTTGAAAAAGGATCTCTGCTATAATATTTTAAGTGTAACTCTCCTACCCGGAGGTGCATCAGAATAATTTAGGGAATATTTTTTCAGTACTGATGCTGTGATTTCCGACTAAGATGATAATAGCTGGTAGAGCAGATGTGAGGGTCCAATTCTGTGTTTCCTTTTCAGAGGAGAAGAGGAAGCTCCTGATGAAAGCCTGGTTAGAAATCATAGTTTAAAAAGTAGACTTGTTTTTAATTAAAAAGAATTTTTTTTTTAAAAGATTTATTTATTTGAGAGAGAGAGACAGCCAGCGAGAGAGGGAACACAAGCAGGGGGAGTGGGAAAGGAAGAAGCAGGCTCCCAGCAGAAGAGCCCGACATGGGGCTCGATCCCAGAACTCCAGGATCATGCCCTGAGCCGAAGGCAGACGCTCAGCGACTGAGCCACCCAGGCGCCCCTAAAAAGAATTTTTTAAAAGTAGGTTCCACACCAGGATGGAGTACAATGTGGGGCTTGAACTCACGACCCTGAGATCAAGACTGAGCTGAGACTAAGAGTCAGATGCTTAACTGACTGAGCCACTCAGGTGCCCCTTTAATATTTTTTTTTTGAGCGAATGAAGGGAGTGGTGATAGTTACTTTCACCTGCATTCATTGAATTCCTATGACAGGTCTGGGGAATTAGCAAGAAGAGATTTCATGCACTTGATAAGAAGGAAAGCTGCTGTATCTAATACCCTGAAAATAACCAGATGTTTTGCTCGTGAGCCAGGTGTGTTAAAACCAGAAACTACTGGCTGTATTTCATTATAAAACACATTTTTCACATTTCAACATCTGTGGAACTGGGATGACAGTATGTCATAGTTTTATTCGGCCGCATTTTTGTTTCTTACACATAAAGTAACGGTGCATCTTGAAATGTCTTCGGTTCTGTGGAACCAAGGTAACGATCTGTTGTCCCTGGTCTCTCAGGCATGTCAGTACAGCTTTATCTGTGTTGGTTTTCATTTCCTGAGTGGTCCCTTCTCTAGTGTTTCTTCTCCTCTAATTAGCCTCCTGCGCTGTTGTCAGATTAATCCTCTCAAACGAGGAATCTGATTAAATCACTACTTGATGCAATAACTTGATGGCAGACAACTGAAACAAAGTTCAGACGTTTTAGCGTGGCCCTCCAGACCTTTTGAAAGCAATACTAATGTACCTCTAACCTTCTTTTATTCACATATTCCGATCTTTAGTCGTTAAGCTAACAGCATCTTTCATATATACGATGTGTCCATTCTCGGTGTATTTGCTTTTGACTCTTTAGCTGGAATTGTGCCTCACCGTCTCAGCACATCTCTGCCTGTTTACATCCCGCCATCCTTGACAGCTGTGCTTCTGTCATCGATGTGCTTCGTGCAATTGCTGCCGATGCTACAGGAAGTCCAGGAACTATTGAAGAGAAGCAGGGAAACTTTGTAGGAACTCTGGGGTTTTAAGAAAGACCAGGTAAGGGGTGCCTGGGTGGCTCAGTCGGTTGAGCACCTGACTTGGTTTCTGCTCAGGTCATGATCTCAGGGTCTTGGGATCAAGCCCCTCCCGGGGCTCTGCGCTCAGCAGGAGTCTGCTTCTCTCCTTCCTTCCCCCCTCCCCCCCACTCATGTTCTCTCCCTCTCTCAAATAATGAATCTGAAAACAAAACAAACATTGCTGTACCTTTTCCTACTGCTGACTGTGATTTTTGGAGGAGAGCTGAATTCTAGGTGAAGATGTGTCGGAAATAATTCTTTTTAGCTTGAGATCGAGGGGTTGGAAGGGATGTGGGAGTTAGTGTGCGAGCCTAAAGCTAGATTACCTGATCAGGCTTTCTCTTCAAGAGGAGGGAGAGAGAGAAAAGCACCCATCGAATAGGTCTAAGGTTTAGAGGATGTGTATGTGTCCAAGTTGGACTTCAGTCATCTTGTCAAACTAAGATCATGCAGTGGTTATAAGATGAAATGTAACTGTTTTGGTTGATAAAAACCAATTGCACAAGGAAGCACAGGATGACGGGGGATAGGAGGTGTAAAGGAGCACTTTGGGACACTGATAGCTGAATTTGAGTCAGAGGTGGCAACAAAAAGTTAAATCTCAGGTGTAATATTTTAAAACCTTATCTAGAACTGGGGGGAGATGAGGGTCCTATCCTATTCTGGTGTGGATACAAACATAGAGTCTAGGTCCATTCTAGAACACAGTTTCTGAAATATGTCCAGTGGTAGTATGCAGGATGGTAAAAGGACTAGAAGCCACATATGGAAGAATAATTGAAAGAATATTTGGTTTGGAGATGATGGAACTTGAAGTACGGGGGAGGCCACAATCAAATATATCTAAAGGAAGAGGATTTGTACCTTAGGATTCAAGGACTAGACCTAAATCCAATAGATGGAAGCCCCAGTAAGAAAGACCTAGCTCAATTTAAAGAATAATTTACCGTGGAGGCTGTCTAATGATTGAGTGGATGATGGTAAACTTCCTGTTGCTGGAGGAGCATGGGATTAGTTGACCAGTTGGTTGGCAGCCATGTTTTAAGGGATTTACGTTGAATCAAGTTTTAACTGCTCCCTTTGCCTCATTTTCCGTTTAAAAGGCACTACACATCCAGAGTTCGATTTGGCACTCAAATTTTAATATACTATCATGACCAAACATGTTACTAAGTTCATTTATTATCTTGCACCTGACAGTAATGCTTTGAGAGGGCAGGAGCCAAACAGATGCATTTCAGCCTTCGCTGGTATTGAACGGAGCAGAGTGGGGACCATGAACTGGAGAGCTCATCTGCCTGAGTGGGTTGTGTGGGCTGGAATTTAAAAAAACACTCCATCAGTTACAGTCTTTTCTTATTATTGACACAATTCTAATAACCTGTGAATACATATGCACTGAAAAGGCAGGAGGAGCTTTATGCTAAGGTCTTAAAACCGAATTAATTCTTTAGTATGTTAAAATTGGAGTGTCTATGTTGGCATGGCCTGTGAAGCCCTTCTCTGGAACACTTGGCAAACCACTGCACTAAATGATCCCTCAGCATGCCTTCCAATTGTAAAATTCTTTGGTATATGACCCTGTAATAAATGTTAGGCAGTAGTTTAGGGTCACAAAGTAATGGAAGTGTGGCCAATTAAAATTATGAGAAAATTTAGGTGGATTATAATTGGCCCCTCTGGAATTTAGCCACAGCTTTGGGGATTGTAATTACAATAAAGTCAGCAGTTTGAGATACGTTCTCACCATGGGGGAGAAGATCATCTCCCTCTGTTAAACCCCTCAAGTGGCTCTCTGAGCCACTTTTATTTAAGTGAAATTCTCTCCTCTCTTGAGAGAACCTCACTAGGTCCTCTCAATTAAGAAACATCAACATTCTCGAGAGGAGAGAAATTTGGAAGAGCATGATTAATGAAAATATTTGGGAAGTACAAGGTCAGTGGGCAGACTGAAGAGTTTAGAAAGGAAGAGAAAAATCTTGAAGCATTCTGTGCCCAGAATAAACTAAAAAATTCATGCTTGTACAAATTTTCTTTCAAATTAGCAAAATCTTTGGAGGGATCATGGATTTCAGAAGAGCAAGCACAGTGGATGAATTTTAGGATTAGTGACGGTAGAGTTGAGCGCAGGGCAATGCAGAAATGTCGCCCTTGGTAACCTGCTACGTGTCAGTCATGTTTCAGCCTTACCCCCACCTTCAAGTCTGGATTTGGTGCTTACTTTGGCACTTGACCTTGCCTATTACATAGCGAGTTACACTGCTTTGCAATTGGTTAGTTGTTTTCAACCCCCCCCCCCGCCCCCACCCAGGCTAAGCTTTAGGAAGACAGGACCATGTTTGTGTCTTGGGACTCTCAGGCTTAGCTGTATGGTAAGGGTTTAGTAAATGTTTGTTGGCTGAATAAATAGGAGCCCATTTAACTTCTTTCATTGCACTACTTCCTTGCCTTGGCACTTCTGAGATGTTGCTGGTAACCTCGTCATACAACTTGTCTTGACTGTCGAAACTGGACCAATTATCAGCCATGCAAAGGTTGAGGTGGGTATTGGTGCAGAGAGGCTCATTATAGGATTTGTTCTAATGACATTTTTTGGGGGGGTGGGGGGGCGGTAGACAGGGAGAGACCATCTTAAGCAGGCTCCCCGCCCAGCATACAGCCCAATGCAGGGCTCCATTTCACACCTTGAGATCATGACCTGAGCTGAATCAAGAGGTGGACGCTTAACTGACTGAGCCACCCAGGGGCCCCTAAAGTAACTTTGTGATTTTGCTGTTCTCATGTGACGGCAAGATAAAAAGCCTCTGATAGCTGGATTATGAGAAGCTCTTACTACTCTTTCATGGATGCCTGTATTTCAACTGGGAGTAGTTTTTGTTTCTCAGGGTGGAGTTCCTTAATGGCTTCGGGACTTAATCTCCAGATCCTTGAGGAGCCTGTGATTTTTTTTTTTTTCAATTGTATTTATTTCAGTCACCTTTGAAAAGTAATGTAAGTGTACTCTGGATCTTGGATGATTACGTTATCATTGAAGTCCTACCAGTTAATTTGGAGCACAGTAGCCGATTATACTACCATGGTCAGCAGGAGGAAGGAACTTAATTGAATGCCGTCTTCATGCCTAATGGCTGTAAAGACTCCCTGTACAGATGGAGTTTTTACAATTGCTTGAATAGAAGAAAGTGGTAGGACTATGTGCTATGAGTTACTCACATTGTGAATAGCAGTTTAGTTTTAGAAGAATGACATGATTTATCTCACTAATTCAATCGTTAATTTGAATATTTTCATAGTTTTGTATTTGTAAGTTTTTAATAGCTGTTCTTATAGGGAATTCCCCCCTTGTTTAAAAAAAAAATCACACTTGAGAAACCTTTTCTTTAAATTCACAGGACTCCTTGACCTTTGAGGCCTGAAATGCAGGCAGGTTAGTGAGGGCGGTCATCTCAACTGGAAGCCTTCTATCCTTTTACAGTCCCTCCGTGTAGGTGTAGAAAGATAGGGACAATGACTGAGTGAAGTCTGCCTTCAGACATTGTTTAAGGATGTTCTGGAGCCAAGATAATCAAGAGTGGAGTCAGAAATACCATGGCTTATGAAAGGGCTGGGGAAAGGATCAAATAAGAGATCCTGAACTCCAGAGTTTTGTTGTCTTAACAGTAACCAGTAGCCATACGTGACTATTTAAAAGTTCCATAAAGGGGCGCCTGGATGGCTTGATCTGTTGGGTGGCTGACTCTTGGTTTTTGGCCCAGGTCGTGAGCTTGGGGTTGTGGGATCAAGCCCCACCTCTGGTTCCTCACTCGGCAGGGCATCTGCTTGGGATTCTCCCTCTCCCTCTGCCCCTCTCACTCCTCCTCTTTCTCTCTCTCCCTAAAAATAAATAAATAAAATCTTAAAAAAAAAAAAAAGTTCCAGGGGCGCCTGGGTGGCTCAGTTAAGCCTCTGCCTTTGGCTCTGGTCGTGATCCCAGGGTGCTGGGATTGAGCCCTGCATCAGGCTCCCTGCTCAGTGGGGAGCCTGCTTTTCCCACCACCCTTCCCCCTGCTCATGCTTTCTCTGTCAAATCTTAAAGTTCCATAAAACTAAAAATTTATTTCCTCTGTCACAGTAGATGCTTTGTAAGTGCTCAGTAGCCACATGAACCCAGTCCTCGGACAGTGCTGCTCTAGAGGGAGAAACAGTGGAAATAAGGTCACTCAGTTAAAAGGCAGTGGGATGATAAGAAGGAATAAGTGAGAGAATAGGGGAACAGGAGGAATGATACTAATGGTCTCCAGAACATTCCTTGGTCTTTGGTTCCTCCTGGCCTCCTTTTTGCCTGCACTCACCCTGTAGGTGATCTCCTCCGGGCCCATTTTGCTTTTTCAATAAACTATTAGAGTTTTAGGTTTACAAAAAAATTGCCAAGAAGTAGAGTTCCCATATCCCAGCACCACCTGCTCCTGCAGTGTGCCCTATTGACCTCTTCAGTTAGGATGGTCCGCTTGCCACACTGATGAACCAGTACTGCCACTTGGTCATTAACTGAAGTCCCTATTTTTATTGAGATTTCATTAGCATTTTACATAATGCATGTAGTCAGGAGACTGCATCCTGTATAGTAAGCCTGTCTTCCTGGGCTTTTATCAGCTGTGATAATTTCTCACACTCTTTGGTTTTTGATGATCTTGGCAATTTTAAGGAGTGCTGGCCAGGGATTTTATAGAGTGATGTATCAGGAGTTAAAGGTTTGGGGAGGAAGACCAGAGTAAAATGTCATTCTCCTCCCCTGATAACAAGGGCACATACTGTCAACGTGACTTAATCACCGTTGTTAACCTTCATCACCTGGATACAGGTGTCCTTAGTTTTAAAACCATCTGTGTCGTTTTGCTGACACCTCCCACATTGATTCAGTAGCCCCCACTTTCTTGACTTCCAGATTTCTATATCCAGTTCTATGTTCTGCAGCTCCACTGGGAGCCTTCTCAGAGGGCAGCTGTTTACAACTAGCCTCTGGGTTTGCCCATGGCCTCCAAATCTGTGGTTGCTGCAGTCTTCCCCATTTCAGTGAAGGCACTCCTGTTTTTCCAGTTGTCCAGGTAAAAATGTCAGTGTTCTTTCTTCCTCCTTTGTTTCTCTCCCCCGAACTGTATTATCTGTCAAGGAAACCTACTGAGTCCAGCTGCAGAATTATTTCTGGGGGTGGTTGCCCACACCACCTATGCCTCTGCTGCCTAAGACCCCTTCATCTCAAGCTGGACAATGACATTAGCTTCCTACCTGGTCTCCTGCTGTTCCTGCCTCCTTAGGACCCATGTTCCACACAGCAGTCAGACTGATCTTTAGAAAAGAACTTGACTGACATTGATAAACACCCAGAAAAGTGTGTATGTTAGGAATCTGTAGTGAATTTTCAGACTGATCGCACCTGTAAAACCAGCACCCAGAACAAGAAACCGAATATCACCAGCAACTCTTGCTCCCTTCCAGTCACTGTCCCCGAGGGGATAACCTCTGTCTTTGAAGAGCACAGGTTAGTTGGGTCTGATGTTGTCATGTATATAAATGGACTCCTACAATATGTAACTTGAGTCTGGCCTTCATGCAACATGCAATTGAGAATCCATGATGTTGCATGAAATGGTGAGTGGTTTCTTTGCATTGCCTGATACTATTTTGTTGTGTTAATACACCGCAATTCTTTTTATCCATTCTAGTCATGGGCTAGATAGTTCTTGGGTTTTGGCTCTTATGAGTCCTGCTGTGAATGTACTGGTATGTCTTTTGGCAAATATATGTATGCATTTTTGTTGCTTCTTTACCTACAAGTGGGACCTGCCAGAGCTTCAGCCTCCGTCTACATCAGCAAACAGTTTTCCAAAGTGGTTGTACCCCAGCAAGTGAACTTTAAGTTAGCTCCTATTACTCCTTGTTTGAAACCCATCGGCAGTTTATCAGCTTGCTCAGAATAATAGCTGAATTTTTATAGTGGCATAGAAAGTTTCATATGAAACTGGTCTCCCTACTTTTCTTTGAACGTGCCACGCGCACCTACATCCTGGGCCTTTGTGCTAAATGCTCCCTCCACCTCTGTTGTTTTGCCGTATATCTACATGGCCTGCTCCCTTCTTAAATTCCATTGTCTGCTTAAATGTCACCAACATAAGTAAAGTAGTTCTTCCTATCTCCTTTTTATTTTGCATTTTTCCTCTTACCACTTATTCCTGGTCATATCTGTATGTTTAATAGATCTAAAATGTATATTATTTGTAGGATCTATTAATTTGTCTCCCCTGCTGCACCAGAGACTTAAGTTTTTGTTCATTGCTGTATCCGTATCAAAAACAGTAGATAACTAGGGGCACCTGGGTGGCACAGCGATTAAGCGTCTGCCTTCGGCTCAGGGCGTGATCCCGGCAGTATGGGATCGAGCCCCACATCAGGCTCCTCTGCTATGAGCCTGCTTCTTCTCTCCCACTCCCCCTGCTTGTGTTCCCTCTCTCGCTGGCTGTCTCTATCTCTGTCAAATAAATAAATAAAATCTTAAAAAAACAAACAAACAAACAAAAAAACCAGTAAATACTAGTAGTTGCTCTAGAAATAGTTGAATGAACAAATGAGCGAATAAAATGAGTAGCTGTAAGAGACCTAAGCAGTGAAAATAGAAATTTGGGGAGAACAGAAAGAAGGCCAATGAAGTAAAAAAATTGATAAAAACCTTAATTTTTATCCAAAGTAATAGAGCTTAAAAAGATACAGTGCTTATGATTAAAAATAGCAACCCCCTGTCTCCTCCTAGTTTCTACTCCCCAGAGTTAACTACTTTCAACTCTTTTAGCTCTTTCTTATGCTATTTAAGTGGTATTTCTAAAATTTGGTGTTAAACCTTTCAGTTTCAGATCTTATTTAATGGCTTCATATGCTGGGAGATGGGCTCTTCTTCGCCTATACTACCTCCCTCCACCACACACACACACACACACACACACACACACACACCCACACCCACACACACCCCCACACACCCCTCTCTTCCATTGTCTCCCAGTATAATTCTCAAAAACTTAAGGATCTGATTTCAGATGTCTTTAGATGTCACTCTCTTGGAAGTGTTCCCTAACTTCTGATATCAAACTAATATATTGAGTGTCTACGGTATTATGAACATGTAAAGATTGTTCACTCCGTGCCAAATAATGGCAGAAAAGACCTGTGATCATAATACAACTTTTTTCCCCTGGAATTTTCCATAGGTCTTTTTGTTTACTGTTCTTCACTAGCTTATTCTGATTTTTTTTTTTTTTTAAATTAGAGAAAGAGAGGGAGGGGCAGAGGGAAAGTGAGAATCTGAAGCAGGCTCATGCCCAGCACAGAGCCCCACATGAGGCTCGATCTCACAACCCTGAGATCATCACCTGAGCCGAAATCAAGAGTTGGATGCTTAACAGACTGAGCCACCCAGGCACCCCATGTTCTTCACTAGCTTATTATCCCCATGTTCTTCACCAAAATTCTGAAACACATCAAGTTATATATCAGTTCTTTAGTGATTTTCGGAGGCCTTTTCCCTAGAATGGTACTGGCTTGTTGCCCTGAATCTTAACAAATTAACCAAAAAATTTTCTTCGTCTTTTTTTCTGTGTTAAAGCCTTCACTTCTGGGTCCCATATCAGTCATTTTTGGTTACTCACTTATTTGGGAGAAGAGATCCTTCACTAGTCTCCAGAGAAAAGACATAGGAGTGGTTAAAAAAAAAATCTTGTGTATCAGTTTTCTATTGCCATAATATTGTATAATGAGACAACTGAGAAACATCATTGGTGTACAGTAAGTGTTTTTGGTCACATGTGGTAGTTGGGTGGTTGGCTGGAGCTTTGCTGACCTTGGTTGGGATGACTAGGGTGACCTAGCTCTCTTCCTTTTTTTTTTTTTTTCTTAAAGATTTTATTTATTTATTTGACAGAGAGACAGCCAGTGAGAGCGGGAACACAAGCAGGGGGAGTGGGAGAAGAAGAAGCAGGCCCCTAGCGGAGAAGCCTGATGTGGGGCTCGATCCCAGAACGCTAGGATCACGCCCTGAGCCAAAGGCAGACGCTTAACGACTGCACCACGACCTAGCTCTCTTCCATGTGATTTCTCTTTTAGGGACTAGCGATCCAGCCAGTGTGTATTCTTCACATGGTGATGGCATAGGGCAAACATGCATAAATGCTTTTCTTATATTTTAAATACATCAGCTGTGTATTTTACAATAGCCTATTTAGGGACTGTGGTTGAACTAATTTGGTGACCAAAAAAAATTCGTGCAAATGTTCAGGGGGGATAAAAAAACTAAGATTTTTAACATTCTTCAGATGTCTTTTTAGCTGTCCCTTTCTCAAGAAGGTGTTCCTTGCCTACTTGGATTAAATTCTCCTGCGTCTCTCTCTTAGTGCTCTGTTATTTTCTTTCACACTGGTAATTGTTTTATATTGGTCTCTCCCATTAGACCTTAACCTTCATTGAAGACCAGGACCAACCAGTCTTATTGTAGGGTTAGTTAGCATCGGGCCTGCAATGTTAAATACCCATTAATGTTGGTTAAATGAAAATGATTAAACCCCTGGAATATGAGGTATTTTTAGGGCTATCTTATTGAATCTTTGTATGTGAAGTGTGTTCCTTCAAGGATTTGGCAGACAAGAGAGGAAAAACATTACCAATTTGCAGGGGAGATTAACTGGCTCCCCTTTGGGTTATTTGCTAGGCCTAACTGCATTCCCCTGTGTAATCGAGACTATAAAGCTTTGATTAGTAGTTAGTTCTTTGTGCCTTTAGGGCTTTCAGATATAAGTAATTGTTTTCATCAGTATTAATTATGACTCTGGAACTTGTAGGCAGCTGGAAACAAGGGTGTTCCTACTGGTATATTTTTGTTGTTGAGTTCTGGATTAGATGACAGTACTTCCATTGTTATTTCAGACAAGTGTTTGGAGAACGTTTTTAAGCTCATCAGTGATTGAGTTACAGTACAGTTTTGTGGTTGGTATTGCATTCAGTAAACGTACACTACAGATTAAACTTCTGACTGTATGGAAAATTAACATTAATTAAACCAAAGTTGTAGAAAGCCTTCTACAAATAAGCTCACCTAAACTTAAAAAATTGTTCCTCAGACATGAGCTTACTTAGGTTTGAGTAACCAATCTGTGATCTAGCCATTTTGGCCTTTTCATAATTTGGAAACTGATTCATATTTTTGTGTCTTTGTTCAACATAGATACTGACTTTAATCATTAGGGCAAGAACTTGTGATAGAGCTAAAAATTTGCTCCTGGAATTGAAACCGATCTTGCTTAGGTGGGGTGGGTGTGTGTGTAAAATGTATCAAATATATTCTTAAGTAAGCTCTGCACCCAATGTGGGGGTTGGACTTACGACCCTGAGATCAAAAGGCACATGCTGTTCTGACTGAGCCAGCCAGGTGCCCCTTATATTACTAATGACAAACTTGTTTTTTGCTTTCCTTGATGTTCCAGGTAAGTAGTAAATGTACATGCTATATTACATAATTATGGAATTGTAAACCTTAAAGGGACAGCACCTTTATCTAACCTTGTCATTTTATACAACACTTAGGTGACAAATTTTGAGGCTGCTGTTGATTGGCATTATTTGCTCAGTAGACACTTGTTGAATGAATGAATAAATGAATGTACATTATAGAGAATGGAGAGAGGTGAAAAACTTGTGTGTTGATATAATTAAGGGAAGAGCCAAGGCTAAATTGACCAAGTTAAGAAAGCTGAAGGGGAAGATGATTTTAGAAAGTGTTATACAGGGGTGCGTGGGTGGTGCAGTCAGTTAAATGTCTGACTCTTGGTTTCAGCTTGGGTCATGATCTCAGGGTCCTGGGATTGAGCCCCACGTCCTGCTCAGTGGGGAGTCTGCTTCTCTCTCTCTCCCCCTGCCCCTGCACATGCATGCTCTTTGTTTCTCACTCTCTCAAATAAAATCTTTAAAAAAAAAATAATAGAATCAGAGAAACATGGGTGTAATTTTTATTATAGTTCCCAATAGCCATTAAGTAGGGGCATTATAATCTTTTAAGGTATAGCAATGGCTCCAAGTCTCTGT